>NW_023458561.1:23921287-23929539 GCF_013731165.1 Rhagoletis pomonella
ACCCTAAAGTATATTTTTTTGGGTCATGCAGTAGTTTGACGATGAATTAATTACCAACACAACATTTCAGCCACAAACACCCACATGATTTGCATTTTTTTTACCACCAACCGACTCCCTTTATTTTACGATTTGTAGGTACTTACGCATACAAAGAATCCTCTCGCAAAGAGTCATAAATTTTATAAAACACACAAGAAAGGCAAAAAAAGAAGTATAAAGCGAGGAGAAATAAAAAAAGGTGCAAAATGTGTTAATTGTTCTACACCCTCATCTCAACTCCTGTATTCACCACAAAACCGTAATTTATATTAAATATGGCCACTTATGTCAAATAGCTGACAAACAAGAGCAGGGTAAACAAAAACTCATGTTTGCTCATGTGTTTATACTAACATACATACATACAAAAATACATATTAAATATAATTGAATATAATAAGTGCAATTATTCGGAATGTGTGGATTAATAAAAAGGTGAATTGGTTGGCACAAATACATATACGCACTAAAGGCCGTTAGCTAAATTTTGGAAACTGTGAGGGTGAAAGGATTGGCGCACTGAAATTTGAAGTTGTTTTCCTTTTGAAAGAGTAATTTTTGTGTTCCACTGTCAGGCAAATAGAGGAGGCGCTAGTTTTTAATAAATAAAATCGTTGAATTTAAATCAGTCTAAAGCTAATTATTTATGAACGATAGGTTTAGGCCCCAGATTGCACAAAACCACCACTGGAGCTCGAGAACAGGTTCCCCCTCGTATCACGTCGTGGAAGGACGACTCCCTCTGGGGCCCCCAAGATAACTCCACAGCCATCTAAACGGATGGCACTAAACTAAAACTAAGAGATGGAAGTAGGATACACTCGAAGGACCTCTCATTAGACTTCTGCTTTATGCTACTAGACCACTGCTGTGTCTTCCAAGCAGAACTAGCGGTCATAAAAGGGGCTGAACTCTGGCTTATCGAATCTTCTCTTAACCTGCCTTCAGTAACTATATACTCCGATGGCTAAGCAACTATCAATTCACCAGATTGCTGTGAGACCTCGCCAATAACTGCGAAAGAATGTAGCAAAGTGCTTAAAGATTTAGCTTCAAAGTCTACTACTCACTTTGTGTGAGTGCCAGCCCAGCAAAAAACACGATTACCACAGAAACGAAAGTGGAAACGAGCTAGGCGATGGGAATCGCTTACCGTTTCGCTTCAAGAAGGCCTTATTTTAACATGGGCATGTCATTGGAGGTAACCCCTTACCCGCAGCATTACCTTCAAACGAAGGGAGAACGCATGGATAAACAGAATCCAGAGAAGCGAACAAAGAATGCCTTACAGAGAAACTAATGTAGAATGCCTAGATAAGTACATACTTATTTATATTAAATTGAAATCAGAAAATGTCTTAAAAGGTTAAAATTAATTAAAATTTTTATAAATCAGCGTACATATGTATGTATTTAGATATTTAGATTTTCTTTAAAATCGGTATGTACATACATGTATATTTAATTAAGCTTAAAATTGTACTTCCTCACTCTTGTACGTCACTTCATTGACTGACTTCATCTTCGCTGCAAATTGAACAAAGCAAAACATGATTTTTATGCGAGACAAATTTCCACAGAAAGTAACGGTAGAAAAAGAATTTTTGGATATTCATTCCATTTTTCAGCTGACTACGATGCAGCATTCTACTTTGCATTCCCCGAAATGAAGCAAAGAAGCGAAACAAATAAAATATTGTAGGACATTCTACTTTGCATTCCCCGAAATGAAGCAAAGAAGCGAAACGAATAAAATATTGTAGGACATTCTACTTTGCATTACCTGAAATGACGCAAAGAAGCGAAACAAATAAAATATTGTAGGACATTCTACTTTGCATTCCCGGAAATTAAGCAAAGAAACGAATTAAAAAATAAATATTATAGGACATTCTACTTTGCATTCCCCGAAATGAAACGAAGAAGCGAGATAAATAAAATATTCTAGCACATTCTACTTTGCATTACTGGCAATGCCTAAAAGAAGCGAAAAAATTCGAAGGCATTATAACGCTATGCCTTCTAGAACACGTTACCAGTAAAAGCGATTACCGATTTTTTGCTGGGAGGCCACAGACAAATTCGAGGAAATTGTGCAGCGGATTATCTTGCGAGGAAGGGAAGCACCCTGTCTGAGGTCAACTCTTCTAATGACTTTTTCCGTAGTTGCTGCGACGTGGACGAAGTCGAACGTGTGGAACACTACCTCTGCCACTGCCTTGCCTTTCCGTAGGCGAGAAGACTCTCATTTCACCACCACTTCGGAGCAACTAGAAGTACTGAAGTTATTCCGCCTACCGAACTACTTCAGCATCTTCGAAGCCGAATTTTAGGCTATATAGATGGCTGGATAATATTTCAGGGCAGAAGAAATCGGTTGCAATTATATCTACATATCAATTCTCAGACTGCAAGGCGGCTCTAAAATCTCTGAACTCTATCACATGTAACTCCGAAATTGCAGTAAAGTTCCGCAGATCAATTAACGTGATGGCAGAGCAGTTTACTCCTCCGCTGGTATGAGTACAGGCACACAGAGTATACCAGGCAATGAGTAGGCGGACAAGCTTACAAGGAAGGTTACTTCCCTTCAACGTTATTGGAAGAGCTTGGGCATGCCGCTCACTACCTCGAGCTCAATATACAGTAATTCTGATTCTCAGAAGCAATCGGAAACTAGAAACCTTCAACATGATAAAACTCATATGGCCAGAGATCACTTGTGGTATAAAAACGGGCCCTATTAAGGGCTAAGAGTGATGGTATGCCGACTTACAGCCATTTCAATTTAGCCTGACCTACACCCAAACTTCATTTGGCTTTAACAGTGAAAAACTTCTTTGAAGGCCAGGGCCGTGAAATGTTACTCCATGCGCACGATTTGCCAACCAGACCACCATCATACCTTTTATCAGAAGAAGTGACCAACCGGGCATGAGCCATGTAACCCCAGGTTGAGTTTGCAGTTAGTTTTATCAGCGAAGTGAAGTATCTGGACACCAAATATCAACACAAAATCATTAATGGTGTGCAAATTACTTTTGAGCAAATCCTGGGGTTGCACCTGGAGAATATTACGATGTATTCAGATTATGGTGATGGGCACCAAGAACCGCCTTAGCAACGATAAAATAGTAACTCCATAGCATGAACTTGTGGCATGTGTTTGCTTAACGGAAACCGGAAACAATTCACAGTTGCCTGAGGATAACGCTGGAAGTAATCCCAGAGCTGAAGGTTCTGCATTTTACCTCAGAGGAGAAGGCAAAATGAATACTTCTTATATTCGCTAGAGCGAGTTTTGGCAGAGTTAAGGTCATTTATGAAAAATGTCTTTCAGGAACTTGGAAATTGGCAGCCTCAACTTCAATTGGGCTTGGGCTCCATCTGGCAATGACTTAAATTATAATCAAAGAAGAGACCAGGTGGGGACTACGAAAGGCCAAATGCTTGCTTTGGAGATATACAACACACAAAGGCACACAGTTTAAAATATTCCGACCTATAATCAATCTCCTTAAAGAGAAGTTAAAAATCGCCACAGGTATTCTTAGTGGATACGGTAGACTTAAGGGGCAGTTGCACAAACTATGGGCTTGGCACAATTATACGCTACCCACAAATTGACAAGTTTTGATTATTCATTTTTTTGTTACTTTTTAATTATGTAGATTCCTTAGAAATATTTTGAGTATGCAGTATGTATACACACGATTTTTTTATATCGAGAAAACGATAGCTTCAAAAAAAAAAAAAAAATCAACAAAAATCAACTGTAAGTCCTAGCTACCTGAAATTACAATTGAATGGACTTGAAAATCTGAAATAAAGAAATTCTTATGACTCTGAATATGCATTAGACAATGGACCTAATTGTAACAAATTATTATTATTTTTTCCATGCCTAAACTAGATTAATTCTTTCGAGCTACCTTAGCCTGAAAACCAACCCAATACAGTATGAAATATGTATGATATCTCCAAGGTTGATAAAGTCTATTCCTGATGCCCACATCATTATTAGACAACATTAGTTTTGCATAATGAATGCAGCTTACTGCTTGCTACCTTTTATCCATAATTCGATGATATTTGTTAGCAAAGCATTAATTTCATCTGTCAAATGTAATTCCGTATGTAATCTACCGAAGAAAATACAATTTTATTGCAATTGAGTATTCATATTCATACGTGGAAAGCTTGGTAGCATACACACATACCTACATACGTACAAAAAGGATATGTACGTACATTTGAGTATATTCTTAAAACCACATAAATTCGTTGCACTTCTGGGGGTTGGCAGTTCCATACGTTCTTTCGTTTTTTTTTGCGCTTTTCATATTGTTATGCCCAACTCTCTAAAGTTACTCACTCGAGTGTTTCGACTCCATGCTTCCGCACGCAATTCAAAGGACCCTTCCGTTACAAATATGTATGTATGCATGTACATTAGGGCGGAGTCATTTGTTCGGAGCTAAATTTTTGAAGAAAGTGTAGAGCAAATTGGAATTCTACCATTAATTCTAAGCAAAAATAGCGAACCTCCCAATTTTCGAAAGAAAAAGCCGTACTTGTAGCTTTTTTGGAGGGAATTTATTTTCCGTTGTACTTAAAGTCTGCGAAATGAACATGTTTAACGAACTTTATCAATGAAAACGAGCACAAAAAAAAAAAAAAATCGTTCAGAAAAAATTAATACGCTGATTTTTCTTTTAGAAATTGAGAATGGCAAACGTCATTTTTGGTATATAGTTTCTTTAGTATTCTTGCTTAGAATCGAACGTAGAACTCGAATATGCCGTACACTTTTTTCGAAATTAAATTTCACCGCGCTAATGTACATAAATTAGGTTGCATCACCAAAAAAACTTGCGGAGTTTCTACCGAATTATATAATTTATTAATTCTAAGACTTCAGCCAAAATATTTCGGAAAATTTTTAAAATTTATGTGAGCTGGAACTATTTGAAAATGCCTCCAGAAATCTCATTATTTGGATTCCGTTGATAAAAGTTTTTAGCATTTTAATGCAGATCTTTTAGGTTCAAATCCTTTTATCATCTGAGGAGAATTTCTAGAAAAACAATTTTTTTTTTATAAAAAACTTGATTTTTGGAGATATGTTTGTACATATTTTCAAGTAACTCACGTAAATCTTTATATTTTTTCGATCTGTATGCGGAAGTCTTAAAATACAATAAAGGAAAAACAATACCAATCGGAGAGTGATGCACCCTAATGTACAGATGTATGTATGCACTTTTCCTACTATATTTTCCTATAAGCGTTTCTAATGCTGTTGTTTGTTATATTTTTATTTTTTTTGTATGTTCATACAAACATATTGTTGCATATGTCAAGTGAGGTTATGTTTGGCGTGATCCCATACACAGGGGATGAAGTGATTTATGATATTATTTTTTGATTTCTACGCTGAAATGTGTTGACAGTTCAAGGTGGATTTATGTTTGTAAGTATGGCAAATGAATACCCTAATACGTTTGTATGTATGTGTTTAGTCGCCTGTATATTTGTGTGGCACATACTATTTATGTTGAGCAAGAAACTAAAAAAAGAATATGAGTATTCACTAGAGGAAGGTCTGAAATTTTCAGGTGAGCTAAATTTTGATTTTGCGCTAAATTATTTAGGGTAAGTTGCTTTCAAATCCAAATCGTAAGTGAATAGCTTCAATTATTGCTCTGCACCGCCAAGAAAATAGAAACAGTAATTCCGAGCAAAATAGGTTAAAATCGCTTCAAGTAAGTAGAGTTGACATTTCTAGCGTGAACATACAAATCCACATCACGTGTCGCTTCTCAATTCCGCTCAACTTCATTTCATTAGCTTGGAAAGCTGAAAAACAAATGCCTAGGGCGCAAAACTGTCAAATGATCAACAAACGACGGCGATTGTCACACGCACATACATCTACATATGTATGTACTTATGTATGCGATTGTACGTCTGCATTGCAACGCACTTGCACACTTCACAACTTAAATTACAGCGGCACGCATGCAAAGCTCAAGGAATCTCTCACACACGCACACACACCTTCAAACAATGTAGATACAAAAAAAAAAAACCGGAAAGTATGTGCGTCCCTTCTGCGAAGTGGGTAAATTTTGCTCGAAGTATGCAACTGGAAACCACTGCCACCGCCACGGCCATCACCACCAATAAGCAGCTGTTTGTATGTATGTACATTGTTCAACCCGCGAACGCAAGACACAAAGACGAAAAGTTATCTGCGAACAAAAGGATGAGAACAAAGTACATACTTATGAATGTAGAAGTAGTACACCAGAGAACGCGGTGGACGCAGGACTTAAGCGCGCAGGACGTGGCATGTATGTAATTGGATGCCATTGTGGCAAGCCGACAAAAAAGAGGCAGACAAAACGGCCAAAGGACTTGTTGCCGCCGCCACAAAGTACTAAGGATGCCGCCAACGCTTGTACGCAGCTTCGCTTAGAGTTTCGCTTGGCGGGCGTTCAACTGTATTTAGGTACATATGTATGTAGGTAGATGAAGCTTTTTCTTTTGCTGCCATCGCTGCTGTGCTCTTTATTACGCGTATTGCGTTTTAATTAATTGCGACACGAATTTGACCTTCGATTACTTTTGTCGGTACCCAGAGATAATGTGTAGACATTGACAGAAGAATAATAAAATTGTAGAGAAACTTCAGTTAAGCTAAGCTCTTTGTTGCACAAGTCGAGTTTGGCAGGAGGCGGAGTCGCGCTCGTCTTTTCTTTTCTCTAATGCGCTAAACGTTCCGATGTGGGATAATTGATACGTGTCCTATATTATTTTCTTATTTTTATGCGTTGATTCGGCATTTAAAAAGGCAAGATGAGATTGTTGAAAATAATAGTGCGGCATTGAAATTGAGGTCGCCGGAGACTCTAACCAAAATGTGAGACGAGTGGAGATGAAACGATATCATGCAGGTATCGATACTTTTACGTGGAAGTACCTAGTTAGTATCGAGAGAATGTATCGATACCTGAAAAATATCGGATCTAAAGTATCGATACCTACTCATATCGATACTTTTGGCTATGAAGGTTTGCTTATTAACTAATTAAATTAAAATTTGTGTTTTTATGCCATATATTAACTATTATCTGGGAATCCTAAACTCTACACGATAGCCCATAAATAGTCATAGTCGTAATAAAGTTTTAAGTTTGGAATAGATTTTTAAATTGTGTCAATCATAGACATCTTAGAAACAGCATTTTGTTAAGATGAGAGAGAACAGAGAGAAAAAATTTACTCTGCAATATCAACATATATGAGTACGGACTTTAATTAGTTCACCCTGTGTCCTCTGCAGGATTCTCGTAGCTTTCTACTGCTCATCAACACTGCCTGCCCTGCGTCTTATGGTGTGTCAATTCCAGACCGGTATACCCGAAGTATTGCCGAGTTTGCAACCGTTGGTAAATCTAGCATATGCTTGGCTATTACATTCACAAAAAAGTCGGCTAAATATATTTTTCTCAACATATGATTTGGTAACTATAATCAAATAATGTAACTATAACCAAATCATGTGTTGACAGAAACATACTTAGTTTACGTAACTAAACTCTTTTCTCAATGTACTACCACTGCTACATATATCGTCGGCGAACCCAATAATTTTTGCACCCTTTGGCAGTTTCAAACGCAGGACGGATCCTTGTCAGTACAGGACCGGAGAGACAGTTGCTTATAATCATCCGAAGATATGTTCGAACTTTAAACTTCTAGAGGGCGTGTAGTATTTTCTGCAGTCCTTCTTCGATCCACCTATCCTCCGGTTCCACTGATCGCCTCTTCCGCCAGCGGTTTAACTAACATGGCCGCCCCTGCAGTTTATCTACCCTTTCTGAAACCGAACTGCATATCTGATAGTGCTCCACCTGCCTCGTTCGTTGCTACCAGGCTACTAGTCTGTTATTTAATATACGCTGTAGCAATTTTCCCGTCGTGTCAAGCATACATATAGGGTGATATGCGGAAGGATATCCCGGTAGTTTACCAGCCTTGGGTATGAGGACTTAATGCTGCGGCTTCCATATATCAGAGAACCCACCTTCCGCTAAGCACATTCCATTAGTGGGCACTGTTGCTTTCGCTGTCCATCCATTGAGTTGAAGGTTTTTTCAATTGGAGTGTCATCATTCAGGCGTACGGCATCTCCAATTCAGAGC
>NW_023458561.1:23929639-23932367 GCF_013731165.1 Rhagoletis pomonella
AGATGTACGTATATATATATGTATGTACATATTTATATGTATACGCTAACATATTGTTTGTACTTGTTGTTAATAAGTATTTGACTTATTTCATTGTTAATTTAAAAGAAACGTAAAGGTGGCGTCTGAACGGAAAATTTTTTGTAGTAAAGCATTGCATCCAGCTCTCAAAAAAAAATAAAAATAAAAAATTAATATGAAACCACACTCAAGAAATTAAAAAAAAAATTTCTTCTATCCAAATGTCTTACAACAGTTAAGATAGAAGTGCTCGTATATTTATTTCTTCAAGAAAATTTAAAGCCATAGTGAAAATGTCTTGTGATTTTTTTTTTGATAGCTGGGAACTGATATTATTAAGGTAAAAAAATTTAAAAAAGATGAAGTTTTCTTCAGTCGCAATTCCTTTTTTTTGTTTTTTTAGACTCTTACTGTTTGTAGGTCTTTCCAAATCCAAAAAATTGCCCTAATTTCCTCCCTATTTTAAGAGCTCCGCTAAATGTTTACACCAAATTCAAACAGGCCCTAGACGCCTACGCTGAACGTGGCACTCATCGTCAGCAGAAAGTTTCTGGACACATAATCGCAAAATGTTCTGCTCGGCGCAGACTCTAGCAAAGACTGTGCTCGTTTTGTTCATTAGGAGAAAGTGCTTCATTAATTGCTTCCCTCGATCGGTGGGACTCCAATCGTTTACTCTGACAGGATCAGGGCGCTACGCTGCAAACCAAATATTGAGGAGCAGTTAAAAGGTCATCAGCTTTTCTTTTTATGCTGCTGTAAACGCGTCTTGGGAAAGAGATGTGACCTCTATCTGAAAGTAATCTACTTACTTTATGAAATCAATACCTATTCGAAAGGAAAATATCTGCTTTTACAACCAAGCGTAAATCACTCTCTCTTTCTATCTCTCTCGATCGCCCAGGACTACTTCCAAATCAATCTGATTTGAATCCCAGCTCACAATGACATTATACGAAAGTTCATGGCTATCCAATTAATCAGCCATGCATTGTCCTGTAATGTCATTTTCAACTGAGCAGTGAACACAGCTGATTTGTTGATTTCGGGCACGAATTGTGGTTTTTTGCGTTCCTCACGCTCGGGGCACCTTACGGACCAAGAATGATAGAATACAAGATTGCGCCGATCAGAGAGGATTTTTGAGAATAACTTTTGTGTGACGTCACACTGGTGCAATTGCGAGAGCGGAATGCCAAAACGTGAGCAAGAATGGAGGAAGAAGAAAAAATGTTGCAAGGAAAACGTAAACAAGTTGCACAAGTGTGACGTCATGCAAACAACGATTCTGTCAAATTCGTTAAGAGAGGAATAGCGGTCCGAGATCGGCGCAACCTTTGCATTCTCTCAATCGTGCTTACGGACGTTTTCAAACATTGTTGACACTTGTGTGAGAGTAACTTGTTTTTACGCTCTAATTACCGAAACAGCCCGGAAAGCATGTGGAACAAAGCTAATAATTGCAGTATTTTAGCAATCTAAAATTTCGAAAAATGTATCGAACGATCCTAGTATATCATCGGGTAATGCGCTCATTCTTTTTGGCATATGGTCAATTATTGTCGTCGCAGTTAACTTCACACAAAGGACTCTGACTTTACACAGCTCAAACGCTCGCACACACACATATGTTTGCATGTTCGCATACGATTTTACGCAAACTTTTCGTTCCCCTGCAGTAAAATTTAGACACAATCTGTTAAAGCGCTAGTTCCGTCGTACACATTTCAGAACAATCTCTGAGCTTGTGCAAAACAGCTGAGGGACAGTTGAAACTTTGGGAGTGGTAGTTGCGCTCTGTTGAGAAGTAAGTGCACAAATTCTCCTTTCTCGTACAATACGAAAATAGCTCAGTGGGATGACCTCCGACTCTAACATCGTTGGTCGCGAGTTCAAATCCCGGTGGAGTTGTGATTTTCAGATTTAATAAATTTAAATTGTTGAGTGCCGCTTAAACTTCAAACTTCATATAAATAAAACAAAAAATTGAGAAAAATTTAATAAAATGCAATCTGTAAAAGAACAAAAAAAATGAAAAAATATCAAAAAAATCAAAATTTTTTTTTTTATAAAAAACTTATTGTCGCAGATCTGTCCAAAATGGAACCAGTTCAGAGCTAGTTCGAAAGTTCTTCAGAGGGGTGAAATTTCCAATTCGTAGGACATCGCCAATAAAAAGAGACAGTTGAAAGCATTGCGTTGGGATAGATCGAGAACCAGTACCCCCTCCTAAAGAGCTACATAGCTCTGAGCTAGCGCGATTTACTGCAGGGTCGTTTTTCGTACATACACATGTGTGTATGTATGTTTCTAGAAATCTGAACTGAATTGTTAGAAATCAGCATCGCCATTGTTTTCACATCAATTACGAATCGATGAAGTGATTGTCGCTTGAATGCTCAAGTACCAACTCGCGAAATTGGCAGGTCTGCAAACGCATACATATGTATATACATATGTACATATGAATGTACACTACCGGCAAAAAGTATTGTCACAGCAAATTTTTCACAATATATGCAACAATTTTTTACAATATTTTTCCTCCAATTTTGTAGAAAAATATGGTTCATTCTACAACAGGAAGCATAAAAAAATAATTCCGAAAATTTGTGCAAAACTCACGAAAATTCAGAAAATGTTAGTGTTAATTTGTTAATGCAAATTTTCAACTTCTTAATAAGATATTTTAGAATTTCTTTGAGTA
>NW_023458561.1:23932467-23939647 GCF_013731165.1 Rhagoletis pomonella
TACTCAAAGAAATTCTAAAATATCTTATTAAGAAGTTGAAAATTTGCTTTAACAAATTAACATTAACATTTTCTGAATTTTCGTGAGTTTTGCACAAAGTTTCGGAATTATTTTTTTATGCTTCTTGTTGTAGAATGAACCATATTATTCTACAAAATTGGCGGAAAAATATTGTAAAAAATTGTTGCATATTTTGTGAAAAATTTGCTGTGACAATACTTTTTGCCGGTAGTGTACATTCATATGTACATATGTATATACCTGCCTGCCAATTTCGCGAGTTGGTACTTGAGCATTCAAGCGACAATCACTTCATCGATTCGTAATTGATGTGAAAACAATGGCGGTGCTGATTTCTAACAATTCAGTTCAGATTTCTAGAAACATACATACGCACATGTGTATGTACGAAAAACGACCCAGCAGTAAATCGCGCTAGTTCAGAGCTATGTAGCTCTTTACTCGATCTATCCCAACGCAATGCTTTCAACTGTCTCTTTTTATTGGCGATGTCCTACGAAGTGGAAATTTCACCCCTCTGCAGAACTTTCGAACTAGTTCTGAACTGGTTCCATTTTGAACAGATCTGCGACAATAAGTTTTTTATAAATTTTTGTTTTTTAATTTTTTGATATTTTTTCATTTTTTTTTGTTCTTTTACAGATTGCATTTTATTCAATTTTTCTCAATTTTTTGTTTTATTTATATGAAGTTTGAAGTTTAAGCGGCACTCACAATTTAAATTTATTAAATCTGAAAATCACAACTCCACCGGGATTTGAACTCGCGACCAACGATGTTAGAGTCGGAGGTCTTCCCGCTGAGCTATTTTCGTATTGTACGAGAAAGGAGAATTTGTGCACTTACTTCTCAACAGAGCGCAACTACCACTCCCAAAGTTTCAACTGTTCCTCAGCTATTTTGCACAAGCTCAGAGATTGTTCTGAAATGTGTACGACGGAACTAGCGCTTTAACAGATTGTGTCTAAATTTTACTGCAGGGGAACGAAAAGTTTGCGTAAAATCGTATGCGAACATGCAAAGATATATGTAGGTGTGTGTACGTGCGTTTGAGCTGTGTAAAGTCAGAGTCCTTTGTGTGAAGTTAACTGCGACAACAATAATTGACCATATGCCAAAAAGAATGAGCGCATTACCTGATGATATACTAGGATCGCTCGATACATTTTTCGAAATTTTAGATTGCTAAAATACTGCAATTATTAGCTTTGTTCCACATGCTTTCCGGGCTGTTTCGGTAATTAGAGCGTAAAAACAAGTTACTCTCACACAAGTGTCAACAATGTGTGAAAACGTCCGTAAGGTGCCCCGAGCGTGAGGAACGCAAAAAACCACAATTCGTGCCCGAAATCAACAAATCAGCTGTGTTCACTGGCGATGCCATCCTACCAGCCCCTGCTCAGTTGAAAATGACATTACAGGACAATGCAATGAGAGAGAAAGAGAGAGAGTGATTTCCACTTGGTTGTAAAAGCAGATATTTTCCTTTCGAATCCGTATTGATTTCATAAAGTACGTAGATTACTTTCACATAGAGGTCACATCTCTTTCCCATGACGCTTTTACAGCAGCATAAGAAGAAAAGCTGATGACCTTTTAACTGCTCCTCAATATTTGGTTTGCAGCGTAGCGCCCTGATCCTGTCAGAGTAAACGATTGGAGTCCCACCGATCGAGGGAAGCAATTAATGAAGCACTTTCTCCTAATGAACAAAACGAGCACAGTCTTTGCAAGAGTCTGCGCCGAGCAGAAAATTTTGCGATTATGTGTCCAGAAACTTTCTGCTGACGATGAGTGCCACGTTCAGACGCCTAGTCTAGGGCCTGTTTGAATTTGGTGTAAACATTTAGCGGAGCTCTTAAAATAGGAAGGAAATTAGGGCAATTTTTTGGATTTGGAAAGACCTACAAACAGTAAGAGTCTAAAAAAAACAGAAAAGGAATTGTGACTGAAGAAAACTTCATCTTTTTTATTTTTTTTACCTTAATAATATCAGTTCCCAGCTATAAAAAAAGATCACAAGACATTTTCATCACTATGGCTTTAAATTTTCTTGAAGAAATAAATATACGAGCACTTCTATCTTAACTGTTGTAAGACATTTTGATAGAAGAAATTTTTTTTTAATTTCTTGGGCGTGGTTTCATATTAATTTGTTGTTTTTTTTTAGAGCTGGATGCAATGCTTTACTACAAAAAATTTTCCGTTCAGACGCCACCTTTACATTTCTTTTAAATTAACAATGAAATAAGTCAAATACTTATTAATAGACATCGGAATTCCATGAAATTGCATATTTTTGTTTAGCACACAAGAGATCCCGGACCAAGACAGAAGTTCGTTGCATTGAAAATGGAGAAGATTTATGCCTATGCATATTTGCATATTTTCATATTTTTTGCATATTTGCATATTTTTTGCATATTTGCATATTTTTTGCATATCTTCATATTTTCTGCATATTTCCATATTTTTCTTAAGTATATTTTTATACCCGAGCGCACTTGTGCACAAGGGTATATTAATTTTGTTCACATAACGGTTGTTTGTAACAGCCAAAACGAATCGAGATAGATATAGACGAATGTATACATAAATGCTCAGAATGAATAGAGAAGTCGATAAAGCCATGTCTGTCCGTCCGTCCGTCTGTCCGTCCGTCCGTGTACACGATAACTCGAGCAAAAATTGAGATATCTCGACGAAATTTGGTAAGTAGGTTTCCCTTAATCCAAGGTAGGTTGGTATTGAAAATGGGCGAAATCGGACTGTAACCACGCCCACTTCCCATATAACGGTAATTTCCAGAAATACGAAAACTGCGATATTTTAGTAACTACTGAAGATAATTCACTCAAAATTGATATTTACAATAATTTTTAGACGAAAAATAAGAATATTATAAATTTTTGGTTTTGGCATAGAAATAATTTTTATAATTTTTTTTATTGTTACATTTTGTTACGAGTAAATTTAAACTCTATGCGTATATCTACTGTCCAGGAATAATCTAAAAGGCTTTGCATTTTTGTTTTGCAAAAAAAACAAAAAATTATGAAAACGTTTCGTTGTAGAACAGTTGAAAATAGTAAGAATAGCGAGCTTATCCGACAAGTCAGGCGATCTGCATTTCGTGTGTTTTTATACCCGAGCGCACTTGTGCACAAGGGTATATTAATTTTGTTCACATAACGGTTGTTTGTAACAGCCAAAACGAATCGAGATAGATATAGACAAATGTATACATAAGTGATCAGGATGAAAAAAGAAATCGATTAAGCCATGTCTGTCTGTCCGTCCGTCTGTCCGTCTGTCCGTCTGTCCGTCTGTCCGTCTGTCCGTCTGTCCGTCTGTCCGTGTACACGATAACTCGACTAAAAATTGAGATATCTCAACGAAATTTGGTATGTAGGTTTCCGTTAATCCAAGGTAGGTTGCTATTGAAAATGGGCGAAATCGGACTGTAACCACGCCCACTTCCCATATAACGGTAATTTCCAAAAATACGAAAACTGCGATATTTTAGTAACTACTGAAGATAAAGCACTCAAAATTGGTACTTACAATAATTTTTTGACAAAAAATAAGAATATTATACATTTTTGGAAAATGGG
Organism: Rhagoletis pomonella; assembly: GCF_013731165.1. NCBI lineage: Eukaryota > Metazoa > Arthropoda > Insecta > Diptera > Tephritidae > Rhagoletis > Rhagoletis pomonella. Next base: position 23,936,103 of record NW_023458561.1, read on the forward strand.
CGTAGCCACGCCCACTTATGGTTACATGTGTATATCTTGGTAACCGCTGTACCAATTTCTACCAAACTTGGCACAGTTATCGGCCTTGGTACAGCATACAAAATCGCCGAAAATATTTAAAATAGGACGATAACCACGCCCACATCCCATATAACGGTAATTTAGAGAAATACAAAATCTTCGATAAATCAGTAAATATTGAAGCTAATTTGTTCAAAATTGATGCTTGCAACAATTCTTTACCAAGAAATACGTTTGTGATAAATTTTTGGAAAATGGGCGTGGCACCGCCCACTTATGATCACATATATGTATCTCAGTAACCGTTCTACCAATTTGTACCAAACTCGGTGTGGTTATTGTGCTTGCCACATATAAGCAAACCGTTGAAAATTATTGAAATCGGACTAAAATAACGGCCGCTTCTCATATAACGGTAAATTTCAGAACTGCTTGAAACTTCAAAATCGACCTAAGGACTCTAATTTACTCAAAATTGATACGCCCCGGCTTACCATGTAGCCGTAGCTTTCGGTAAGGCGTAAAAACATATATTTAATACGTGCGCCGGGTATTTAATGTTCGGCTCTGCCCGAACTTAGACTTTCTTACTTGTTTTTTTTAATATCCCTTCACATTAGTAGTTATCAGAAATGTCTCAACTAAATTTAAATAAATGGGTGAAAGAAGTCGGAAATGGGTGCTTCAAAATTAGCGATACAATTATGGAATGTTTATATTGCAAAAAAAAGTAAGCATATCTCTTTTTAAATGCAAAATTTGCGAAATTCGTAAAATTAATTTACAGCTGATTAATATTATTAAATTTATGAATTCTGAAGATTAATTGTACCAGAAAATATCAACTGCAACAACACTTGAATACCAAATTTCATCAATCGTCAGCAAATTTGGTAGAAAATATCGGCAATGAGAGAAACTCAAACCCGCATGACTTCAATTTTGAAATGTGCCAAGCCATGGTTTCAGCGAATATTCCGTGGAATGTATTGGAAAATAGTTGTTGGAAAAAATTCCTCCAAAAATATACCGAGCGACAAATACCAAATGAATCAACAATAAGGAAAACATACCTGAATAAGTGCTACACAGCAACGATGGAGGCCATAAGGGCAGACATTGGAAATAATTATATATGGATTTCTGTTGACGAAACAACTGATGCAACTGGCCGCTACATAGGAAACTTAGTTGTAGGGACACTTGAAGAATGTAAGCCCTCAACGCCTCATTTGCTGTGCAGTAAAGAGCTGGATCGTCCCGACAGTAATGCTATAGCACGATTCGTGAACGCCGCCTTAATAAAGCTCTGGCCATGTGGAGGAAACAGTGATAAGGTTTTGCTGCTGGTTTCGGATGCAGCTCCTTACATGATAAAAGCAGCAAGGCACCTGTCAGTTTTTTATCCAAATTTGGAGCATTTGACGTGTCTGGCTCATGGCCTTCACAGAGTTGCAGAAAAAATTCGATCACTTTTTCCAGAAGTAAACGAATTTATTTCCGCTATGAAAAAGACATTGCTGAAATCACCTTCCCGAATTTCAATATATAAGGAAGTTATGGGTAATGGCTCTTTACCGCCAAATCCAGTTCTTACGCGATGGGGTACTTGGCTAAACGCAGCTCTCTTTTATGCCAACAATTTTGAAAAAATTAAAGAGGTAATAACCAAAAAAAAATGCTGTTTCAAAGTAATTAAATATCTGTTTTTCAGATTGTTCAAAAGTTTCCACCAGAAGCAGATTGTGTGAAAAATGCACAGAACGCAGTTCAAGGTCCTCAAATTTTGCGATGTCTTCTTTTTATAAAAAGTTATTTTGCTAGAATCCCAGAGAGCATCGAAAAATTAGAGACAAAGGGAATGCGGCTGAACGAGTCACTAAAAATTATTTTGGACTGTGAAGCATCCCTTCAAAATGTCCCTGGGAACTATGGCAAAACCGTAAGAGAGAAACTTTCTGAGGTTTTAGCAAAAAACTCTTTTTTTTCTGAGCTTCGAAATCTTGCTTATTTTTTAAATAATCCTGAAGATCATTCTACATCAATATCGTTGCTTCAGAAATTTTGGAACAAATTTATTTTCGCTCCAATCACTTCTTGTGAAGTAGAGAGATCTTTTTCATCATTTAAAATAATTTTAAATGATAAAAGGCAAAGATTTAATGTAGAAAATTTAGAAAAAGTACTAGTAGTGTACTGCAATGCGAAATAAAATTTTGGATTTATTGAACCACTCTCGTATTAAAAGTCTTTTGATTTGTTGAAACAATGTACATGTAAAGTATATGTAATCTAGTTTTCCTTCACCCGCTTCGCTGAGTATGAAATTTCTGCGTGTTACATTAGGTGTAATTTATTTCAATACAAATAAACAAACAGATTCTCATTTTCGTTGTTGGTGTTTCCGACAGGGTAGGAGTATGGTGTATTGTAGAACGATTTTCCGCCATCCCTTTCTTTCGAAAAATGATACTGAAGATAGCACAACGCCAAAACCGGTTTGTCTCCAAACCAAATTTGACAAGGGATGACGGAAAATCGTTCCACAATACTTCAACAAAGAGACTTTAACTTAACGGAAAACATTTTCACATTTTTTCTTTTTTTTAACCCTCTTCAAAATACTTTCAAACTATATCCTTCTTAAACCTCATACGTTTGCCCCAGAATGTGATATATTTTTAATAACCTAAATCCCACAGTTTATGATAAATTTGAATTTTCAAATAGGTGGTAAAGCTTCTAAATTTAGTTATAAATAAGACCTTTTGAAGCCACTTTGATTGACACCCCTATTTGCAACAATTCATTTAACTTATTGAATAATTTTAATTGAATTTAAGTTTTGAACAGGTGGCGCAACACTCTTCAAACACTTCAAAAATAATCCTAATGTTTAGCCTAAAGATTTCCTAACACTCATATTTTAATATTTCATATAACTTATTTGTATGGGAAGGGCCTTGAGTTATCGGAATTACTTTCAGTCTAAGACCATCCTTGTGAAATCCGTAGTAAGTGTGCCAAATTTGATTCTGATCGGAAATGCGGTAAAGGAGGTAGCCCATTTTTCAATCCAGGTCATAAACCATCTGTGTGAAAAATTTAATTTTCAAACAGGTGGCAACCCTCTTGAAAATTATCTTCGAAATTAGGCTCTCTTAAATTTATTGTATTGTAATATTTGATTGAAATTATTAATTTAACTTAACTTTTTACCAAGTGGCAACCCTTAAAAGGTAGCCTATTTTTCAACCTAGGTCATCTACTATCTGTGAGCATTTCATGCAAATCCGTTAAGTCATTTCCGTGTTATGGGCCAACAAACATGCAAACATACCAACTTTCACATTCATAATATTAGTAGGATTTACATACATAGATATAGATGTTGTAGACAACATACTAAAAGATTAATGGATTTACTAAATAAATAGCAGGGTTTAAGTTGGATTGGTACATACAATTTTTCTGCAGGAACTTGCTTTGATTTAATACAAAGCCCCGTTAACATAAGTATTGAT
>NW_023458561.1:23939747-23941249 GCF_013731165.1 Rhagoletis pomonella
GTTGAAATCAGCGTGAGAAGTTCTATCGTGCCACATTTTTGGGTTTTGCATAGCTAAATGGTTCATATTCTAGACTTAGGACAAAACGTTGGCGGTGAACAATTTTGAATTTTATTAACGTCTGGCCACACGTTCCTATTCGCACCTCAGATATCAGCCGATTATGGTTATGGCGGAAACCCAAAATTCAATTGGTGTCTATGGCTATGGTTATGGCTATGGCGTTATGGTGAGGCACCACTAATCAAATACAGTTTTGCCATAAGGGTTCGTTGGAACAGCTATTTTATTATAAAATAGAATTGGGATATCTCGTGACTTTTGACGAACAACGTTATTTGTGGCAGTGATTTTCATCCGTGACTGTGACAAAAACAGTGACAAAAAATTGCGGAACAGACATATTTTACCGAGTGAACTAAGGCATTATACATTTATTTGGCATCACTGACTATTTTCGCCGTTTTTTTTTTGTGATTCACACTCGTTTTTAATGGTATGAAATTCTAATATCAAAAAACATTAATCAGATTTTGGTCTTAATAATCTGTCACTATAAGGAAATTTCTTTAAGGTTAACATCACTGGTCGCAGCTTCTTGATATGCAATTGCGTCTGCTACTTTATCACAGTCACAGCTTGTAATAATCCTAACAAAAAACATCATTGCGACTGTTCTTTTGTCTCAGTCTGTCACGGTGACTTTTTGTTTTATTTAGTTTTATATGGTCATGGTTATGTCACCACTAATTTAACCTTTAATAAACCAATATGAATTTTCGACATCCCTTTCAAAATTTCGAGTGAAGATTAAACTGTTGTAATAATATGCAGGGGAAAATTCGAAAACACCCTGTGTAATATCGAATCCAGCTAGGGCTGAACTTAACTTAACCAAAAAGGTACATGGAACGGAAGAGCTGGGGATGCACACCAAAGATACTGAAATTGAACTATACGACGATATTAAGACCCATGAGAGCCATCATTTGGGCCAATAGAACTACACAACTTGGACCATTCAAAGCCCTCTCCAAGATACAAAGGCTAACTTGTCCAACCGCAACCTTGGAAGTTCTTTTAGATCTTGCCGCTTTTCATATTCACGTACAGACTCAGGTGAAAAGAGTTTTACAATTTCGGGGAAGAAGGGTTTATTAGTCGTAGAAAAATGGATATTTTGACGAAGAAGTGCTCTGAAATTACAATACCGAGGGATAATATGCATTCGAGGTACAGCTTTACAAAGAGGTTCAAAACTTATCTGAATAATAAGAACAGCTAGGCGGTCATATCCGAGATACATCGGCTAAGCCAAAACCGGGGTAGGTGTAGTTGGACCGAGGTTAAGATACCCTGAACACATGGGAAAATATGTATTCATTTTCCTGGCTGAAACATACACAATAAAAAGATGCGCGAAATTAAATATCAAGCGAAACTACTGAAAGCTGAATATGGGTCGTTCTTAAAAAACATGACCATTCTGAATTTTGTAATTT
>NW_023458561.1:23941349-23943995 GCF_013731165.1 Rhagoletis pomonella
GTTGAAATCAGCGTGAGAAGTTCTATCGTGCCACATTTTTGGGTTTTTCATAGCTAAATGGTTCATATTCTAGACTTAGGACAAAACGTTGGCTGTGAACAATTTTTAATTTTTTTTATTAACGTCTGGCCACACGTTCCTATTCGCACCTCAGATATCAGCTGATAATGGTTATGGCGGAAAACCAAAATTCAATTGGTGTCAATGGCTATGGTTATGGCTATGGCGTTATGGTGAGGCACCACTAATCAAATACAGTTTTGCCATAAGGGTTGGTTGGAACAGCTATTTTATTATAAAATAGAATTGGGATATCTCGTGACTTTTGACGAACAACGTTATGTGTGGCAGTGATTTTCATCCGTGACTGTGACAAAAAAAGTGACAAAAAATTGCAGAACAGACATATTTTACCGAGTGAACTAAGGCATTATACATTTATTTGGCATCACTGACTATTTTCGCCGTTTTTTTTTGTGATTCACACTCGTTTTTAATGGTATGAAATTCTAATATCAAACAACATTAATCAGATTTTGGTCTTAATTATCTGTCACTATAAGGAAATTTCTTTAAGGTTAACATCACTGGTCGCAGCTTCTTCAGTTATGTCACCACTAATTTAACCTTTAATAAACCAATATGAATTTTCGACAACCCTTTCAAAATTTCGAGTGAAGATTAAACTGTTGTAATAATAGGCAGAGGAAAATTCGAAAACACCCTGTGTAATATCGAATCCAGCTAGGGCTGAACGTAACCAAAAAGTGGTGTTCCAAAGTGGCGCTGAATGTAAATCCAGCAAAAACTACTCTGGAAAGCACACGTTGAAGAAGCTGCAAAGAAAGCTGTAAGATCCTTTATGGCGCGTAGGTACATGGAACGAATGAGCTGGGGATGCACACAAAAGATACTGAAATTGAACTATACGACGATAGTAAGACTCATGAGAGCCATCATTTGGGCCAATAGAACTACACAACTTGGAACAATCAAAGCGCTCTCCAAGATACAAAGGCTAAGGTGTCCAACCGCAACCTTGGAAGTTCTTTTAGATCTTGCCGCTTTTTATATTCACGTACAGACTCAGGTGAAAAGAGTTTTCCAATTTCGGGGAAGAAGGGTTTATTAGTCGTAGAAAGTTAGCGATTTTGACTGACAGCTAAGCCACCTTCAAGGCCCCCAGATCTCATCAGATAACATCTAAACTAGAGTTGGAGTGCCTTGATAAGCTCAACAATCTTGGTATGACAAATCGAGTTTGGTTTCTCTGGTTTCCGTCACATAGTGGTATTAAAGGAAATGAGATTTCTAATAAACTTGCGAAGAAAGGAGCATCAAAACCCTTTCATCGGCCCAGAGCCCTTCTGTAGCATAGAGCCATCCACATTGCCTTTAGGTACATATAAATGGAAATTTGCTTGCAGAAACAGTTCATATTTTGCAGGACAGATATCGAGACTGCACAGCACATTATAGAAGGGTGTTCAGCACTGATACACAAACGCAAAAGACATCTGGATGAACAGTTAATAACCAAGTGTGATATGAAATCCATAGATTTAGGTTCCATACTAAAGTTTCTCGCCGAAACTGGGTTCATAGACAGACTACAAATCCATGAAGGGGGCACAAGAGATCGTGATTAATCATAATAATAACCGGTTGTGTCATCTTGAGAAAACGGAAAATGTCATTGAAGATGGCACAACGCCAAATACGGTTTCTCTACAATTAAAAATTTTAAAAGGACGATAATATGTTTCAGAACAAGCCATCTTGGCATCCTTTTGGAAGAATCTATCAAATTGAACAAAGAAATCTAATAATCCGATTATAAAGTGTTAGGTTGGTGTGTTAAAATATATTTTATTTTCATATAATTCATAAGTCAACCATTTCAATGTCTGCTTTTGAGTTCCTGACAGCTCATGATTTCTTTATTGGCTTCGCTTTTTTTTTGAACAGATGTTCGAAAGCATTCTCAAATGAATTTATTTGTCGAATAAGTTATAAACATACAAGCATACAAATGCGACTCCCACTCACTGCAACTCTCAAAGCGCTATTACGAATAAGCATACTCTGCGTAATAAGGTGCTCATTAGGGTGGTTTAGAAGATTTTTTTAAATTTTATTAATAAACTAGCATGCAATTTTTGTGTGTAAAGTTTTATGAAAATACCATTCAATCAAAATTTAAAAAAATACGATGTTAACAAAGCGGCCATAATGGTTAAAATTTTTAAATATACGAATAAAAGAATTATTTTAACACTATTTTAAGCCTAATATTCTAGCTAAGGTATAGATACATTTCATGTTTCGTATACGCAACGATTTTAACATAGGAATTGTTTAAACTCCAATGTCTTTGATAAAAAAAATCTTTAATGGCAAAATTTTATTTTTCATAGATAGTGAATTTTCGAGACATCTTTATGTAATATCAAGATATATGAATGAGGTCAAAATAAGCAACTTCCAAAATACTCTAGGCATCGCTACTTCAAAGGTAAGAGAACTGAGAGATTCTTAGCTTGAACTTATAAGTGAAAATCTTAATTTTTAGATTAAAAAAATTACATATGTGTGACCGACCCTAAAGTATATTTTTTTGGGTCATGCAGTAGTTTGACGATGAAT
>NW_023458561.1:23944095-23946676 GCF_013731165.1 Rhagoletis pomonella
CTCAATAAAAATTGTTGAATATAATTGTTATAAGGCCATAAATAACAAAAACAAAAAAGTTTTTTTTTTGGTCATTTTAATTTTGAATTTAACTTTGATTTAAATAGCGGAACAAAAAAAAACTTTTTAACAAAACTTGTTTTCAAATTTCTCATTTGAGGTAATTTATTTTAACCGACATTCTGCTTTTTCCAGCCCTTCGGGGGAGCCTAGTTAGGCCTTCGTATGGAGTTTTCCCTAAGCTCTCTAAATTCTCGGGGAGGATCCGCCCAGAAGTTGCAGGCGTTTTTCTCGGAGTGCAGAGCACTGTGCTGAAACGATTCTATCTCTTGCTTGACTTTATAGTTTCTTCAGAAATTGTTAGGTTTACTTCCGAATCAGGCGGTCATGTCGCCAAGGGTCCATTGACCCCGTTAGTATTCCCGTGAGAAGACTTAGTAGACTCGGTGTTCCTCATTCATCGAGCTCGATAGTGTGCATTACACAGTTGCTAGCTTCCCTGGCTCTCTCCTTAATTCGTGAAAAAAGGAATCGCAGGGGAAGTTGCATAATTTAAGGCGCTTCCTTTAAGTCCATATGTGTCAATTCCCCGCACATTTGTCCCCTTCCTCATTTATGTACATCCTAGTTCAGATGCAACTAAGATCACACCTACCAGGTTCGCTTTACAATTGCTTACCAAACCTAAAGTAGCACCTGTTGGCTAGAGTAGTTTTTCGCATGTTCTCCCAGCTCACATTATTAGTGGTGTTTACGAGTTTGCTATGTCCTGAATAGACAAAGTCCTTCACTACTACTTACATACATCCCACTCGTACCTTTGCTTATATTTACTACATCATATACTGTGCTATGTACACATATATATTTGTCTTTTTGAAAAGTTCCAAAAGTACATGCACTTAAATATGAAGTCGAATCTTATTTCTTCTAAAACCCACTAATAGCTCACAAGTAAGCATTTTCAAAATCACCAACAAATCCAATTTATTGGTTAATTCAATTTGAATCTTTTAACAATTTTCTCTCGTTAGACGCAACATTAACGAAAACAACGGGGAAGTATTAAACATCTGAAAATCAAAGTGAAACACCACCACCCACTTGACATCTGACACGAAGTGGGCACAACACTGTTAAAAATCTCGCTGCGTACCTTATAATGCAACTCCATTGAATTCATATTTGTTGCCACAACAACAGGCGAACACTTTTTGACTTCTGCCACACTTCAAAACATTAAACATCAATACACATTTTACAAAACGGTTGCTGCAACAATAAAGTCAACAACCATACAAACAGTTACAATGCGAACAATAACAATATTACATGCGAGTTTTTGCTATAAAGAACCAAACGGATATGCAATTGGGTGAATGTGTGTTGCATGTGTGTATACACATACTGTGGGAGTGTGTGTGTGTGTGCGCACAACAACAGATGTGCAACTCATTATGACGCATTTAAGCGCTTAAATTGAATAATATTCATAATTTTATAAAAGCAACAGCAGCGGGCGAACTCTGGTGTTTGTTTTGTTGGTGAAAGAACACCCTTCATGCTACTAAATGCACTGGCAGAGATGGCAGAGGAAGAATATGAAAATAAAACGTTAGCAATATTTTTTTTAATAACTTAGTAAGTAGGCATAGACGTGTTTATGTGTTTGCACTCAAGTTTTTATGTATACTACACCAAAAAAAACAGCACCTGCCACTCACCGATTGACACTTGAGTCATGGGGCAGTGAATGACACTTGAAGCCTTGACGGCCGGCCGATGCTGCTGATCCAGTGGATCACAATAAACTTTTAGTCATGGTCGATTCATTTCAAAGAGTCGAACTTTGTCTCGATATCAACCTCATCGGTTGGCTAGGGGTTGAAATTGCCGAGAAACTTTGTTTAATTAGGAACGTGCAGTGAGCGTCTATAATAAGTAAGTATACCCTGACGTTTTGACGATTTTATTTATTTATATTTTCCATACTGAAATTTTTTTATTTTTTTTTTATTTATTGCATTTAACAGCAAAAACGACATTTCATACACAACTCGGGAAAATGCAAGTTATTTTCATCGAATTTTTCAGACAAATTTTTTAGACAAATTTTGAGTATGCAGTTTTGTAGCGCAGTAAGTGGAAGTTTCAAGCCGCTAAATATATGTTAATGCATTATATGGAAGAAAACGCGCAATACGCTCGGCAAAAAAACTCTCAAAAATCAACGGTTATTTTCTGCCAAACAAAAACTTGCACTATAATAATAAATAAGAAATCGAATTGTAAAGTTCAAAATTTCGATGAAAATTTCTCGCATTTTCCCGACGTCTGTTGAAATTTAAAAAAATTGATTCTTGTGATTTTTGTTGTTGAATAAGCCACATTAAAAAAAAAAAAAAAAAAAAAAAAATCAAAACGTCAGGGTAACTTTTTTAACGCTCACTGTAAATAAGATGGAAAATTATTCTCAATTTTCTTGTAAATTCAAAGAGCTTGATATTTTTCAAATATCCGACTGTACAAAGTTTGCTCTGAATTGGAGATGCCGTACGCCTGAATGATGACACTCCAATTG
>NW_023458561.1:23946776-23949452 GCF_013731165.1 Rhagoletis pomonella
CAATTGGAGTGTCATCATTCAGGCGTACGGCATCTCCAATTCAGAGCTAACTTTGTACTTTTTTTTTTGTTATTTTATATTCGTTTGACCAAGTCCACATCAATATAACAGTCAGATATTTGAAAAATATCGAGCTCTTTGAATTTACAAGATAATAAGATGGGAATAATTTTCCATCTTATTTACAGTGAGCGTCAAAAAAGTTACCCTGACGTTTTGAATATTTCATTTATTTATATTTTCCATACCAATTTTTTTAATGTTTTTTTTTTTTTTAATGTGGCTTATTCAACAACAAAAATCACAAGAATCAATTTTTTAAATTTCAACAGACGTCGGGAAAATGCTAGAAATTTTCATCGAAATTTCCAACTTTACAATTCGATTTCTTATTTATTATTATAGTGCAAGTTTTATTTGGCAGAAAATTACCGTTGATTTTTGAGAGTTTTTTTGCCGAGCGTATTGCGCGTTTCCTTCCATATACATAATGCATTAACATATATTTAGCGGCTTGAAACTTCCACTTATTGCGCTACAAAACTGCATACTCAAAATTTGTCTAAGAAATCGTATTGAAAAATTCGATGAAAATATCTTGCATTTTCCCGAGTTGTGTATGAAATGAAAAAATTGATTCTTGTCGTTTTTGCTGTTAAATGAAATAAATTAAAAACAAATAAAAAAATTTCAGTATGGAAAATATAAATAAATAAAATCGTCAAAACATCAGGGTATACTTATTATAGACGCTCACTGTATATATATTATCTGGCACGTTCGTAATTAAACAAAGTTTCTCGGCAATTTCAACCCCTAGCCAACCGATGAGGTTGATATCGCGACAAAGTTCGACTCTTTGAAATGAATCGACCATGACTAAATGTTCATTGTGATCCACTGGATCAGCAGCATCGGCCGGCCGTCAAGGCTTCAAGTGTCATTCACTGCCCCATGACTCAAGTGTCAATCGGTGAGTGGCAGGTGCTGTTTTTTATTATAGTATACATAAAAACTTGAGTGCAAACACATAAACACGTCTATACCTACTTACTAAGTTATTAAAGAAAAAAAATGCTAACGTTTTATTTTCATATTCTTCCTCTGCCATCTCTGCCAGTACATTTAGCATGAAGGGAGTTCTTTCACCAACTAAACAAACACCACAGTTCGCCCTCTGCTGTTGCTTTTATAAAATTATGAATATTATTCAATTTAAGCGCTTAAATGCGTCATAATGAGTTGCACATCTGTTGTTGTGCGTACACACACACACACACTCCCACAGTATGTGTATACACACATGCAACACACATTCACCCAATTGCATATCCGTTTGGTTCTTTATAGCAAAAACTCGCATGTAATATTGTTATTGTTCGCATTGTAACTGTTTGTATGGTTGTTGACTTTATTGTTGCAGCAACCGTTTTGTAAAATGTTTTGAAGTGTGGCAGAAGTCAAAAAGTGTTCGCCCGTTGTTGTGGCAACAAATATGAATTCAATGGAGTTGCATTATAAGGTACGCAGCGAGATTTTTAACAGTGTTGTTGTTATATTATTTTGCTTTTTTGTAGCCCACTTCGTGTCAGATGTCAAGTGGGTGGTGGTGTTTCACTTTGATTTTCAGATGTTTAATACTTCCCCGTTGTTTTCGTTAATGTTGCGTCTAACGAGAAAATTGCTAAAAGATTCAAATTGAATTAACCAATAAATTGGATTTGTTGGTGATTTTGAAAATGATTACTTGTGAGCTATTAGTGAGTTTTTGAAGAAATAAGATTTGACTTCATATTTAAGTGCATGCACTTTTACTTTTCAAAAAGACAAATATATATGTGTACATAGCACAGTATATGATGTAGTAAATATAAGCAAAGGTACGAGTGGGATGTAGTAGTGAAGGACTTTGTCTATTCAGGACATAGCATACTCGTAAACACTACCAAAAATGTGAGCTAGGAGAACAATACAAAAATTACTCTAGTCAACAAGTGCTACTTTAGGTCAAGCAATTGTAAAGCGAACCTGGTAGGTGTGATCTCAGTTGCATCGGAACTAGGCTGTACAGTAGTATTCCGCTAGGAATTGACCACATTTGGGCTTAAAGGAAGCGCCTCAAAGCATACAACTCCCTCTGCGTTTCCTTTTTTCACGAATTGAGGAGATAGCCAAGGAAGCCAGCAACTGTGTAATGCACACTATCGAGCTCGATGAACGAGGAACACAGAGTCTACAAAGTCTTCTCACCGGAATACTTACGGGGTCAATGGACCATTGGCGGCATGACCGCCTGATCCGGAAGTACACATAACAATTTCTGAAGAAACTATAAAAACAAGCGAGAGATAGAATCGTTTCAGCACAGTGCTCTGCTCTCCGGGAAAAACGCCTGAAACTACGGGACACTATTTCCTCGAGGATTTAGAGAGCTTAGAAAAAACTCCATGCGAAGGCCTAACCAGGCTCCCCCGAAAGGCTGGAAAAAGTAGAATGTCGGTTAAAATAAATTACCTCAAATGAGAAATTTGAAAACAAGTTTTGTTAAAAAGTTTTTTTTTGTTCCGCTATTTAAATCAAAGTTAAATTCAAAATTAAAATGAACAAAAAAAAAAAACTTTTTTGTTTATGTTATTTATGGCCTTATAACAATTATATTCAACAATTTTTATTGAG
>NW_023458561.1:23949552-23968239 GCF_013731165.1 Rhagoletis pomonella
TGTTATTTATGGCCTTATAACAATTATATTCAACAATTTTTATTGAGTGGAAAAGCAACACAATAGTTTTTCATTAAAAATGGCCTCGCGCTCAATAGATTGGGATTAAGATGAAGATAGTAATTAAGATCAAGATTTGGGATAATGTTAAGACTATGATTAAGATTAAGGTTGAGCTTAAGATTGAAACCGAGACTGATATTAAGGTAAGATTAAGATTAAGGTTAAGAATAATAATAAGAAAGGTTTAAGAAATCCATATTTGAAAATCATTTTAAAGAGGCTTGCCACCTGTTTTGGAGTTCAGGATCAATTTATTAAACAAGCTAAGTAAAATATTCTATGTGGCAACGAGTAGCCTAAGAAGCCTACATCTCAAAAACATTTGAAGAGGGCTTTTTCCGATCCCGGGATTTTCGGGATGTCGTTATCACAATCCTGGGACCTCGGGATTAGTCCCGGGATTTAGATATTCATTACCTTTCAACAACTTAAATCGAAAAAATTGCTTCTATATTGTTTGAAAAGCTCTCCTACCATAAAATAAATAATAAATAAATGGGTTTGAAACCTACGTTTTTATTTAAAGTGGCGTTCTTATTTTTTATCTATGACGTCAGGATTTATTTTAAAGGACTTTGTAATTTCAAAAATATGATTAATTCCAATTTTTTTTTTTAAATTCAATGCAATGCAGATATAAAAATATGGGTACCAAATGCGAGAGGAAATTTCTTTACAATTAAAAAACATTAGTATTTTTTTGGATTCACAAGGACGAATAGGTAATTTTTTAACAGATAAAGCTAGAAGAACGAAATTCAAGGATGTTATCGAATTTATATAAGTCCTTAACATATAATTTTTTTCAAAAACAAATATTGTGAAATTTCAATGATAAAATTTTAAAAGGACATTTTCAATACTTACCGGTCCTTATGCACCAAAGACTTGAATCTGTTTAAATTCTAGAGGATTTGCTCTTTAATTTGATACCCATACTTCTTCTCTAAGCACATTTCTCTGAATTTTTTAAATCATATTTCAATCACTGACGTCAGAGTGAAAAACTAAAAACGCAATTTAACTATATTTGGCACATGGTTTTGTATATTGTTTTATGTGTTTAAATTTACTTTCGCGCGGTGTTATAATATGTTTGCATAATGAGCTATTTAGATATTTATAAAAAATATTAATTATTAAATAAAAAAATAAATATAGCCGATACTAGTCAAGAAAAGGAATTTCTATTATTACAGTGCAAATTACAAATCCCGAAAATCCGGGGATTATTTGTCAAGAATCCCGAGATTTTTGGGACCTTAAAAAGGCTGGGATACCGGGCTTCCGGGGTTAACATTCCTAGTTGCTACCTATAAAAGATAAGTTGTTCTTTATACGGAAACGCCTGAATTAGTTATAGTCTGGCACAAACATTCACCATATTCTGATACATAATTTTTATCCCAAAGTTCCTAGGAAAGGCTAGCATTACTCTATAGCAGAGGTTCCCAAACTTTTTTTCTCGAGGACTACTTTCAAAACTGTTTCTGGTTTAGGTGGACCACCAGCTGCTACATTTTTTTGACGCAAAAAAGACCGCGTTATCAGGGTGTCCAGATTGTCTAAAAGAAAAAAACGCAATTTTTGAAAAAAATGCAATTTTTGAAAAAACGCAATTTAAAAAAAAAACGCCATTTTCTGGAAAAAACGCAATTTTTGAAAAAAACGCATTTTTGAGAATAAAACGCAATTTTTGAAAGAAAAACGCAATTTTTGAAAAAAAGCAATTTTTGAAAAACAACGCAATTTTTGAAAAAAATCGCCCAATTTTTTTAAATAAAATTCGTGAAATCGCTTTAACAAACCTTTACCTTCAGGGTAATAATAAATAACACAAATCACTTATATAATAATGATAAATAAATAATTTTCTTTAAAAATGCGCATACTTTTGAAAAATATTTGTATTATTATTATAACTGATTATACTTGATTAATCGCACAATCCGCCTTTAAGCGCTCGGCGCTAAAAATGAAATAAAAAGTTATTCCATTGGCAGTTCCCTGAAACTCGCCCTCTTTTGTTTGAAACATTTTTTTCAAAGCTTTTTGAAAATATTTAATTGACTAGGTATCGTTTTAAAAGTTCTTCGAATAGGGTGATAAAATTGTTTTGACAGTCTCTTTTTTGAAGGAAAAAAATCGCCCAAAATTGCCAATGGCGATTTTCTAAATTTTTACGCGCAGATATCCAAAAAAGGCCAATTTGGCGCTGAATCGCTCAATCTGGACACTAAGTTCGATGTATCAAATAAAAATTTGGTTGCGGAGCACTCTTTCTTTTTCAACTTTTTCTCTTGAACCTTATCTTAAAATACGATACATACACAAACGAATTAAGGGAGGGAATTAAAGGTTAATAAACAGGCTATCTGATCCATAATACGCTCAAACTTTTTTTTTAACTCTAACTGGAAATAATTTTTTTCAAGGCCGAGGACCAAATAAGCAAAAAGTTTGCAAACTTATATTTTTTCCCTATCTATTAGGATTGCATGAGAACTGTAGCTCCTAAAAAAATGTTGAGCTAAGAAATGTGAAAATTAGAATCTTTAAGCTTCAAATGCTTTTTTATAGCCACGGTCTGTCGAAAATCACGGAAAAATTTAGATTTTTTTGCTTCCTTAATTTTGAGTAGTGTATTATCTGCCTAAATTAATATGTACAGCCAAGTGAAGATTTTTGCTCTTTGCTATCGAAACCAGATAAGTTTATGTGGATCACCACTCACAACCTGTGAGCCCACATTCTTTTTTCACGCAAACGTAAACCCCTATTGAGTCTGCCGTGGACCCCTGAACCACTTTGGCAATAACTGCTACAACATTGCACGTGTGGGGTGGGGTACATGTTCGTAGTATTTTCGATAAAATCATGTCCCAGAAGAATTATTTTCCTAATATTTAGCTGAAATCCCATTTATTTAAGCTTTCAAATTATGCTAAGCTGTCTCGACTAAACGAAAACCTTCTCCAGCAAAGGTAGCTGAAAAATCTAATTAAGCCCACATAACTGGTATATTTAGTTTGAGTAATGACATGGCACCAATGCAAGCTTCTTATTTGCCGTTTTTCTGCTGTCTTTAACGAAAGCAAAACACAAAAAATTACAACTAAAATTAAATTGATGAAGTTGTTAAAGGGCTCACAGGTGAATGTGAATTATTATGCTCAGGTGTGTGTGTAGGCGCGTGTTTGTGTCGGCGGATTCGTAGGTGAGCAACCCCACAAACGCTCTAATGAGCTCAAACGCTCGCTAGCTGATTATGCATAATTTGTTATGACAAAATAAGTTAGTGAAATTTTGTGTAGATAAGCAGCTTGTTTTCTCATTTTGGGTGCATAAACAATGCCAAGGGAAAGAGAACGGGGGCTGGTAGAGCATAAATTAAAACTTCGTCCCGTTTTGACGTTTTAGTTGATGTTTTAATTATTTTGCGTGCAAAGCGGAAAATTCGAAGGACACGCACTGGCTACGTACAACAAGCATTTGTATGTTAGGCTGTACAATGCAGAAACATGCAAGTATGTCTGTATGTATGTATATGCACGTAAGCTTAGGCATAGAGCAATTTAGGTTATTAGCGCTTTTGTTAGTTTTATGATTTAGTATATTCAATTTCTAGCAAAGTTCATACTAATATTGGCATGGCGTTTGAGAAATTACGGGGCAAATTAAGTCACCGAAAATTGGGAAGTGATTAATTAGCACATCATTATTTTCTCGGCACACGACAATTTCGCTGCAGATTAAATTACGAACGATTTTATTTATAACTAGGCGCCTAATGGCTGCTACACACTTATGTATTCGTTTTTTTGTTAGAAAAATTATATAAACAATAAAAATATTTGCTCATAAAACGCTGCATAGCGATTTCATGCCCAGCATTTGTTAAAAGAAATGCCGTAAGTTTCGGCAAGAAATTAATTGAAAGCGGAAACATAACAAATGCAGTGTGAGACATAAACACAATTTACCTTTTAGGAGCAATTCTTGCGCCGCTTACTTTGTAATGCCATATCGCAATTAAGGTTGTGCGTCGAAATTTCCATACCATTAGCATTTTCGATTCATTCACCTTAGTTAAATATTCGATTGTTGGTGCTATAATCGGCTTTGCCTTGTCACAATTAGTATCTACCCACTATAAAAGTATTGCCATTTGCGCACTCACACACATACCCCCATTCGTTCTCTCATATTTACGTAAATATTTTTGTTCCAGTGACTGTTTACATACATACATAAATTCCCAGAAAAAGTTCAGAATTCTCAAATTTGTGTAGATATTTATGAAGTAAATGAAATTAAATTGCCTTTAAAAGAATTATTTTTGTGCAATATCGATTCTCATGTATAAGTATTTGGATTGCATTCACATTTTTTATTCGCTTCGATTTTTGACAACTTAAGCTGGGATTAATTTAAATTGACAGTTCGATTATTGTAATTTCGTTGTGCCTATTTATCGGCGTCTGGTTTTGTTGTAAGAATATTTTTATTAGGAATCAGGTCGGCATAGGTGAAAGGAAAAAGTACAGGGAAGCAAGCTCATGTGTAATTTGAAACCAAAGGATTTAAAGCAGCATTTTCTTGTACAAAACGAGTATACGAGCACTCATGATTGCTGAGCATGTAAACACGTGAGAGATAGAGGATCGCAACTAATAAGCCATGTATTCGGTTAAATATTGTGGGTATTTAGTGTTAAAATTATATATTAAGTATTATTAAAATAATGCACATATTGGTTAATGGAACCGCTATGAAAACGTTGGATGAATAATAGATAGGTCGATCTTCCGCTCAGGTAACGATATATAGAAAAAGTATTACTGTCTTAAGCAAATGATATCGGCATCGTCCATCTCAGGGCAACGACCGCTAAAACAGCATTTTCTAACTTAGAAAGGTGAGCAAATGAGGCTTGTATAGTCGTGAAACGAGGACAGAGTATACGCGCATTGGGACACATGCCACTCTGCCGGCAGTTATAACTTTTAAATAGCGAAGGAATGTCAGTATGGAGATCAAGGCTATTTTGGGGTCGGTAGGCATTGGAACAAAAATCACGCTCTATCAATCCTTCATCATGCACTTTTCATATATGTACATTAAGTACCTTTTAGATATTGAAAAGAAATACATTTATTCCCTCCTGAAATCTGACAGTAGTACACCTGAACACCAAATTATAGCCGTTGTTTTGTTTATTAAATTACCAAATGGTTATTCATAACCAATTTCAGCAATCGCTTCGTTGTGGACTCCCCATTAAGTAATCTAGTTAACACGAAATATTGTTAGGAAAAAATAAATTGATGCAATCCCTGCGGTATCATTGTATAAAAATGTTTGTCAAGTGTGTTTTTGTTGCAGTATCTCTTGTCGCTTTTTCAGAATTTCTATTACTTCAAAATACCCAAGTAAATTCGGAATTTTAACGCTCTCACCCCCTAGGATGGTTTTATATCGCAAAAAAATAACCCTCAAAACTGGTTAAATAAATAATTGGGTATTATTATTGCGAATCTCCTGAAGATAAACAGAGATTTCCGTTCGAAAAATATTGATTTTCAAAAATTCTATACCCTTTCTAAGAAAAGTTTTGTTTCCCCAAATAAAATACATGGAAAACTTTGGGCGCTTTGAGCGACCTCTAAATATTTTTTGATTGCAAAATAAAAAAATAAGGGTATACTTTTTTCGGTACAATCCTAGGGGGTGAGAGCATAAAAAATCCGACTTTACTTTTTCACATTAATTTGTGGACCACCCTAATGATGACGCTCCAGTGAAAAGATCCTCGGACTCGAAATTCAAGGGTAAACCACCACAATAGCAGGGAAGAGAAAATTGGCGGATTTTTTTGTGTCGACCCAAATAAACATACGGTTGTGGCGCACAATAGAAAACAAAGGCGAAATCATAGTTGTTTGTTTCTCTGTTCGCATTCCTGTTAAGTACCTTTTAGATATTGAAAAGAAATACATTTATTCCCTCCTGAAATCTGACAGTATTAATACACCTGAACACCAAATTATAGCCGTTGTTTTGTTTATTAAATTACCAAATGGCTATTCATAACCAATTTCAGCAATCGCTTCGTTGTGGACTCCCCATTAGGTAATCTAGTTAACACGAAATATTGTTAGGAAAAAATAAATTGATGCAATCCCTGCGGTATCATTGTATAAATATGTTTGTTAAGTGTGTTTTTTGTTGCAGTACCTCTTGTCGCTTTTTCAGAATTTCTATTACTTCAAAATACCCAAGTGCTTTAGGTTAATTATGGTCATTTTGGCTAATACATACGCGTATGTATGTAGATATGAATGGATATATTAGGTGCATATAATATTTCAAAATATTTATATTGACGAATTGCAGTCTCTGCTTGGACATTTCATAAAGATTTTTATGTATAAAAAAGTGTATAGCCCTCCCAAACATCCCAAGTGGCTCCTCATCGCCGCGTGGCCTTAGATAAGTAACTAGTATAGGTTAGGTTAGGATGCCGTGTATAAAACTATTCCATACTTTCGCCCTCTTCAAGCGTGTGTCAGGAGGAGACACGTACCCATAAACGAGAGAGTAACTAAGTACTTTCAAGTCACTATTTTAGTGAACCCATTACTTTCCAGAATGAACCCAATTAGATCCAACAGTTCCGCCTCCACTATCTCCCCCAGACTGGTGAAAAGTGTGAACCGTAGTGCTGGAAGCGCTTCGACTGCAGACCTGGACATCGGCACAGAAACTGGTCAATTGATTCTTCCTCATCCTCATCACGGCGACATTTTCATACAACTCTTAATTTCACAATTTCAGATCCTATTGCCTTCAGTGCTGCTTGATCGTCGACAAAAATAGCCAACTACTCAGTAAAAGACTAGCCTCCCTATATGTAGCGTAGATCTCTGCTTGGATGGCACTGAAATTGTTCGGTAGACGAAAGGATCAAATCAAACTAAAAATTTACTTTTCGTTTTAACAATGAAATATAAAAATTAAAGGAGCATCAAACTAAAAAACTTCTTAAAACAATCAAAAAAAAAAGTTGAAAGAAAATTAAATAAAAAATCCGCTGCCAGATGATTCTAGTCTCAGATCTCTTGAATAGCTTGCTAGCTCGGCCTTTGCGACTATTGGAGCAGCACGAGCGAAATGATATACATCTCCGCTTCTAACATGTTCAAGTGCTTATTGTAAAAAAGAGCTTTTCCCCCTAAAAGTGATCTTTTTTATAAGACTTGTGTGCCATAATAAAAAAAAAATCTTTCAACCCATCTTGTCTGCTGTCTTTTAAATATTTTACAACCATTCGCAAGTATCTTAGCCAACATTGCTTTGCCAGAGAACTAGTGCACCGAGATTTAAGCTTTATTTTCTGTTCCGCAACTCCCACGGGACATTATGTAAAAAGCGTATAAGTTTGCTCTCCACTTTCGTTGAAATCTTCTCATAATGATAAAATAATGATAAATAAAGGTTTGAAAAAATTTTAATTACAAAAAAAAGAAAAATTTCATATTCCATATTTATCCGGAACTTACGCTGGATAATTGTTTTAACCACTAAACAAAGAACATAGAAAACATTAATTTACAAATAAAGCAATGGACTTAACTGACTGACA
Organism: Rhagoletis pomonella; assembly: GCF_013731165.1. NCBI lineage: Eukaryota > Metazoa > Arthropoda > Insecta > Diptera > Tephritidae > Rhagoletis > Rhagoletis pomonella. The sequence continues at coordinate 23,957,261 of NW_023458561.1, forward strand.
TCTTTGAAATTTCTTTTTGCTATAATGAACCGCAACATTGAAGGCAGTTTTTTTCCCTTCTTCTACAACAAAGAAGAATCAGACGAGTTTATGGTGTGACCGTGAACACATGCCAATTGTTGTAGATAATTTGCAATAAACTCAGAGTTGAGAAGAAGGGGGTGGTATGGATGAGCGAAAAAAGAAAAACAAATAGCTCAACCACAGATGGCAAGTGAGTAATAAATGACATTTTTTTTTACAACTTACATACTTCGAAAGACGACAATGAAAATGGTTGAGACTAGAAGTATACGGCAAGGAGAAGCTTCGTCGGCCATTATGAGCATATTCAGACCTTGTACATATTGATTAGGTGTGAAAAGTAGAAATGAAAAGAGAAGCTCACGAACGTTAAAAAGTGCCAAGTGAAAAAGGGGTTAGTACGCGTTAAGTGTGACGCTGAGTGTAGTTGCGCTAGTAAAACTGGAGTTTCTTAAGGATTCAATCACACGCTGAATTAAACACAGACAGTTTACGTGGGAGTTTGCCAGCATGTTGAGCTGACTGAAAGATATAAGAAATGTATGCAGCAGGAAACGAAAGTTTTTTTGTTTTTTTTTTTTTGCCTATAGTTCGACCAGCGACAAGAGCGTGAAGAAAAGGGTTAATTAAAGTGTAATGCATTGGAAAATACTCGATAATTACTGTTAATTAATAGAAAAACCGAAAGGCTGCAGCAAAAGATTGATTGACTGTGACGAATTTGAAAAAGAAAGTGTTACATACATACATACTCGTAGAAAGAAAGCAAAGCACTTGACGTTCGATTTTTGAAAGCGGTTTTTGGCAGAGCCGTAAATTGAAGTGTAGTGGTATTTTGGAGATAGTGCACTCTCGCCAACGAAGAGAAAAACGTAACTATGTATGTACATGTATTTGCATTTTCAAAGTACGTTTTTTATATTTTGTATTTACATACATACTTTTTGTAAAAGTAGTTTATTTTTCTTTATATTCAAATACTTTTTTTTGACATAAATATTAATTTGAAAGTATTTTTAATACCTCAGTTGATTTCATGTCCGAGTATCAATCGCTTAAAGACCGGCACAGAACATTCGCACATCTTTGCATATTTTTAAAACATTAACCTCAGGATCCAACAATTAAAAAATAAAGTGGTATGCCACTAAACTCGTTTTAATAAATTAACAATTTTAGAAAAACAATTATTAAAATCGGTGCTGTATTTCTGAACCCAAGTCGTTACAAACATTCTCCACATAATGCATTTTATAATAATTAGTATAGACTGAGTGAAAACGTATTTTTCGCTTTATATCTGCCTTTTATTTATACCGATATATAACTTTGTGTGTTTGCTCCTGCTTATGCATATCATATAATGTTGTCTATCAAATAAAGTAATTTCCAGCAATTTCATTTTATGACCTCGTGTGAGATTACATTGATTTTTGTTATATTTGCCGTGGGCTCACATGACAAAGTTAACTTATTTATTAAGTAGTACCACCTCCAGCGGCTGCTCGACAGTCACAGCATGTCACCGCAACGCACAATTTGCGTAAAACTAAACAAATTAGTATTTATAATAAAATACTTATAAATAACGTTCATAAATAATGAAAAATCAATGATCAATTTTTGTTTATTAATTTTGTTTACAAAGCCAAATTTGTGGCAAACAAAAAAAAAAAAAAAAATGGTACAAATAAATAAATATCCGTACTACAACTATCAATTACAATGTTAGCAAAAATGATTTAATCAGATCATAAAACTGTCAAATAAAAATTGTGCGCTTTGCCAATGAGCTACTTCACTTGCCCATATCCTGCATTTGTAGAATTCTTATTTCCCACCTATGGCGGCAACATGCGACTCTAAGACAGTCGGATATGTTTGTTGGATGTCATTGAAGAGTTTGTCATTTTGGCGATACGAATTTCAAACGCGACCACCCACTAGCGTGCGCACACACACACACTCACTCTGCAGGGAAGAATTCTTACATAGTACATGTGTAGATGCATACACACTTAAATATGTATGTATTCACAAGGATGCATGTCCTTATGCGCGCTTGCTCACATACATGTCTATATATCTCGTTAAAATGACAAAAACAAATAAAAATGTCATTTCTCTAGCAAATAAAATAGATTTTTATTGCATTCGCCATTGCTATTTGGTATTTTGTTGGATTTTTTATACCGTTATTGTTATTTTTATTTATTCGTCTATTTATTTATTCTTTATTTTATTCGTTTTACTTAGCCTTTTTATTTGTTTGCTGATTCGATTTTTTTTCTGTTGTTGTTCTTTACGTTTTTTATATTGATTGCCTTATATGCTGAACGTTTACAGCGTTATTGTTTTTGTAGTTGGTGGTGGTGGTAACTCATATATGGGTTACCCACTCTAAGTAGCACAAAAAGCGTTTCACCTGTAATGTGTGGCGTGTTGCACATGTCACGCTAGTGCAACCTATTCCATACTATTGTACCTTCATATATATGTATATGCGCGTAGATATGAATACACAGAGAAAAAAGCACCTAATAAAATGCGACAAAACTAATAACATGTCTCAACGGTTTTTTGTTAATAAGATATTCCTCTATCTTCTAAATGGAAAAGCTTTTTAATAAAACCAAAAAGAAATCCTAAACGATAAAAATAGAAATTGAAAAAAGTCCACGCCGACCTGTCATCAATCCCGGGACCTTCTAAATGACAGTTTACAGTTCTACGTTTTCGGCTACGGTAGTCGCCATAATTAATTAATATGAATTTAATATAAATTCAAGAATACATCACATGAAAGTAAGAAGAAATACTTTTCAACAAATTCAAGAATAAATCACATACAGTTAAGTAGTTTTCAGGAAACACTATTACATAGTACTAGCAATATATCAATATATATGTATATAAAAAAAAAAAACAAAAAAAGTGAGAAACTAGGTCCGTTCCACAGGATTTTAACTAGGAATATTAATACCGGGATCCCGGCCTTTTTAATGTCCCAAAAATCCCGGTATTCGTGGCAAATAATCCCAGGATTTTCGGGATTTGTAATTTCACTGACGGCAATAATAGAAACGTTTTTACCTGACCAGTATTGGCTATAATTCTTTTTTTATTTAATAATTAATATTTTTTTAAATATCTAGCTCATATATATATATATATATTCGCGAAACCATGGGCCAAATATAACAAAATTGCGTTTTTAGTTTTTCGCTCCGACGTCAGTAATTAAAAAAATTATTTAAACAAGTATGAAAGTCTTAGTTCTGGCGGAGCCGAACATTAAATACCCGGCGCAAGTATTAAATAAATGTTTTTTCACCTTTCCGAAAGCTACAGCTACATGGTAAGCCGGGGTGTATCAATTTTGAGTAAATTAGCGTCCTTCAATTTCGAAATATTGAAGTTTCAAGCATTTCTGAAATTTACCGTTATAATAAAAGCGGCCGTAATTTTAGTCCGATTTCAATAATTTTTAACATTTTGCTTTTATGTGGCAAGCACAAGAAAAATACCGAGCTTGGTACAAATTGGTAGAACGGTTACCGATATACATATATGTGATCATAAGTGGGCGGTGCCACGCCCATTTTCCAAAATTTAACCATAAACGTATTTTTTGGTAAAGAATTATTGCAAACATCAATTTTAAATAAATTAGCCTTAATATTTACTGATTTATCGAAGATTTTGTATTTCTCTAAATTACCGTTATATGGGATGTGGGCGTGGTTATTGTCCGATTTTAAAAATTTTCGGCCATTTGGTATGTTGTACGAAGGCCAACAACTATGCAAAGTTTGGAGGAAAATGGTGCAGCGGTTACCAAGATACACACATGTAACCATAAGTGGGCGTGGCTACTCCCATTTTCCAAAAATTTATAATATTATAATTTTTCGTCTAAAAATTGTTGTAAATATCAATTGTGAGTGAACAATCTTCAGTAGTTACTAAAATATCGAAGTTTTCGTATTTCCGAAAATTACCGTTATAGGGGATGTGGGCGTGGTTATTGTCCGATTTCTTAAATTTTCGGCCATTTGGTATGCTGTATCAAGGCCAACAACTTTGCCAAGTTTGGAAGAAATTGGTGTAGCGGTTACCAAGATATACACATATAACCATAAGTGGACGTGGCTACGAACATTTTCCAAAAATTTATAATCTTCTTATTTTTCGTCTAAAAATCATTGTAAATATCTATTTTGAGTGAATTATCTTCAGTAGTTCCTAAAATATCGCAGTTTTCGTATTTCTGGAAATTACCGTTATATGGGAAGTGGGCGTGGTTACAGTCCGATTTCGCCCATTTTCAATACCAACCTACCTTGGATAAATGGAAACCTACATACCAAATTTCGTCGAGGTATCTCAATTTTTGCTCGAGTTATCGTGCACACGGACGGACGGCCAGACGGACAGACAGACATGGCTTAGTAGATTTCTCTTTTCATTCTGAGCATTTATGTATACATTTGTCTATATCTATCTCGATTCGATTTGGCTGTTACAAACAATCGTTATGTGAACACAATTAATATACCCTTGTGCACAAGTGCGCTCGGGTATAAAAATTGGAGAAATGTGCTTAGAGAAGAAGTATGGGTATCAAATAAAAGAGGAAATCCTTTAGACTGGTAAGTGTGGAAAATGTCTAACTTTATCAGCTTTAAAAATTACCTATTCGTCCTTGTGAGTCCAAAAAATTTTATTTTTTTTAATTCTAACGAAATTTCCACTTGCAAGTAGTACCCATATTTTTATTCTACATTGCATTGAATTGTTTAAATAATTTTTGGAACTAATCATATCTTTGAAATTAAAAATTCCTTTAAAATAAATCCTAACGTCAGAGAGAAAAAACAAAAACGCCCCTTTAATTAAAAAAGTAGGTTCCAAACACATTTATTTATTAATTATTTTATGGTAGGAAAGCTTCTCAAACAATATAGAAGCAATTTTTTTCGATTTCAGTTGTTGAAAAGTAATGAATATCTAAATCCCGGGATCGGTAAAAGCTTAAGAATTAACATCGCTAATTTGAACCCACCACCAAAAAGACGGCAGTCGTACTCGCATCCGCTAGGCTACAACATCTACTGAGAAAACATGGGAAAAATAGAATCTTCAATTCATTGTCTATGTTTATTACAAATAAAATCAAGAAAAATTTACACATACAATTTAGAAGAAATCTCTATGGAATTTTCTGTGTTTTTTCGTCTTTTTTACCCCTTAGCCGAGAAACTTTTCATAAAGACAATCTTCTTGATTTTATGCGTCATATTTTTCTGTGTATAGTTGCGTGTAAATGTATGTGATACTAGCTGCAGTCGTATGTGCAAATCTTATACTTTTCGTATTATAGGTACAACATACTGATATATTCCTGAGTTCTCATTTGCATTCAAATAAATTACTTCGATTTGTATTACTTTTCCTTTGCTTTTGTCGAAATTTTATAGCCGAAACATTTATAAAATCAACAAAAATAATCATAAAGATTGCGATAAGCAAATTTTTGTAATTCAATATTCATTGAATAATTTTCGTTGGCTGCATATGTATGCATATAAGTTTGAATTATTTTCGGAGGAATTCCAAGTGGAGAGGCATTGTGGAAATATCGATAGATGTGTAGAAGAATTTGTCCTTTAGCGCGTCGCATTGAGCTGCGTACATGTCATCGACTAAGCAGGTCCCAGTGAAAACCACTTGCATAAATTTCGGACGTATTCATTCAACTAAAATTTCCTACGAACACAACTAAGCCTAAGTTAGCGCAACCTAAGCGAGTGGCAATTTCCTCATCCCCACTTGTACTAAACGGATGGGCGGCGAATTATCTGGTTGTCCGACAGTCGTCAGTGGACATATAAAGGGGTAAGAATCAAAAGGATCTAAGAAGACCTGAATTTTTTTTGAGATAATTAAGGTTAAAGTTGATTACTTATTGTAAATTCTGGGTAAATGCATTTGAGACGATTCTTGCTTAAATGAATGCAGGTTAATCAACTAATTCAAAGAATGTTTACTCTTTGTCACCAAATAAACACTGTATTTAATTATACAAACAGAGGTATAACTTATATTTTCAAAAAATGTCACTTAGACCCTTATGATTCTAACCCCTTACAATTGGAGTGCTTGCAGTCGATCGTGCCCTTTTGAACACGGATATCACGGAGACATGAATGCATGCCCACTGTTTTCACATCTGGATGTGGAATCTAGAAGAGTACTTTCCTGAGAGGGGTATACTCTACAAAGTTTAAAACGAAGCGTGTTCCCTCTAAACGCGTCATCCGATGCACCACGGCCTTCAGCCAATACCAGTTGTCTGGAGACAGGTATTTCCCTAAAATGTCTTCATCTCTCTGCTCATACCTACGGGCATTGGCTGCAGTGCCGAAGGCAATGAATCTTCGTATCATATTACCCATGCAGTGCTTTATTTCTATAGTGGTTGGCGATGGTATAGGCGATACTATAATGAAACTTGCGATACTCTGGTGAGAAGGAACTGACTGGGACGAACACGTTAACCCCCAGCTTTCCACAAATGGAACACTTTTAGCGAGAGCCTTCAAGGTATCAGAGCCATCAACGGGGTATGGGTGCGCTTCTCCTCGGACAAACGCATACAGCTACATGGTTCCAAAAAAGCATTCCGTCGTGCGTTTACATTAGAGTACAACACGAAGAGAACTCCTTCATAACTCATCTCTTTGTCTGTCACAAAAACCGAAGAAAAACCCTTGCAGACGATAAGCCTACCACGTTTGGAACTCGAAATTAGTTTCTCATACTCCATTGAAACTGACACCGCACGAATTAATACTCTGGTCATGTGGCCAATCGAATCACCCAAATTCTCCAAAACGTCAGCAACACTACTTGGCGCCACGTACAAAGCGGCGACAACCCAGCAGACTTAGGAACTCCTGGATGCAAACCTCAAGTTCTAGCTGAATGTTCCTTATAGTAAAATGGGCCCGAGTGGCTCTGCAAACCACCCACTTCGTGGCGCAAAACAGTCGCTTCCAATCCAGACCCATCGGAACAGAACCAGATAGAATCTTTCTACATCCTAGATCATATAGATATCCTTGAACGATGCTCATCATTTCCACGAGCTTTAAGAGTTGTTGCCTTCATGTAGCGCTCATCAGCCGCCAAAGCAAACACGTCACATATAATTGATTCTTAACAAGCTTTGTTAATATATTTACATAATAACGTTTGTGAACTACCAATATTATTGTAAAAAAAACTAATGATACCTATTGAAAGTGTACTAAACAAAAACGCTGTGTTTTCATTACACACATGTGGAATCTTAAACAGTGGTTATCTGCCCAATGGCACGAGCTCTCCATATTACCACATTGAACGGATGGCCTTGAAAAGTTCACAAAAAGTGGACCGGGCCCCAGATCTCTTAAGGTCGAGCGGAGATTGTGATCATGTTCTACTACATTCGAAGTTTTTGTATATAAGTAAGTGGGCCTGATTTTACGAATACAAGATTTTTGTCACGATCAACTTTCAACATCCTCACTCAGGGCTTTGACCAAGGTTATCGTGGCACGAAAAGTCGGATATTGCCACAACAGCATAGCTACAGTCGTCCTTCTCTTAAATCATTGTCCAAAGGCTTCAAATGTCAGAAGCATTCACCAAATGGCCGCGTGCTTTGGAAGTTGTAGCATCCGTAGACCTGGGCGTTTTGCTAGATGCACTGACAGTAGGGGTGCTATCTACAACAAAAGATAATTTTCCCCGCCAAAGCTTTTTCCGCCAGATTCCGCCTCCTTCTCCTCTTCTACTGGAAAATAATATTGGATGATTGACAGAGAGCTGTTTTCCGACTAACCACCTTTCTAAACGAATGGTCCGCTTCTCCCGGCGCCCATCCGCCGGGAGTGCGGGGTTCCACAATTTTGGGTACCACTTTGTGCATTGACATCCTTATAAACATACAACCACTTGTCTAACTCTGAAAAAACAAAGAAACGCTGCTGGAAAAATACAAACTGACATGGTGGCTAGAGCCAATTAGGATGCAGTGAATTGAGTTGCGGATCTGTCGAACTATTCCGCTCAATACTTTTTGTTACATTCAGTTAAAAAAAGTTGGCACCAATTTTGAGAGGGTAGGTACATATATTTTCTGAGAAAATTTTTTTGCGTTTGGCTCTTAACACGATTGAGAACATTTTCCTCAATGCCAGCCTTTTCTCAAGAAATGTGAACTTAGCCTTGAGAATTGAGCGTCTGTGGGTTGTTTTGCAGTGTGCTTAATATATTAAAGAGGATGTAATGAAAACTAGATTTACTTAAAATGAGTGCCCAATACTAACAACGATAAGCTTCAGCTTAGCATCATCTCGTCGACTAAGTGGAAGTCCTATCTCGAATTCCGGTCCGAAAACGCCCTATTTATAAATTCAATATATCGGCAGCGGAGATAGGTCGTTTTTGAACCTTCTAAACCGTTTTCTGAGATAGAGCGTTTGCAAACTGGCAGCCGAGATAAGGCGATCTTCTGATCAGCCATCGACCTCCTAAGCAGCACATTTTAAGTAGAGTTCCTATAGATTAGGGTAGGTAAGCTTTTTTTTTCTAATGATGGGTAAACTTAGTGATATTTTGTCTAATATATTGCTTGAGATCTCTGAGGGCTCATTTCAATTTTTGATAAACAAATTTTGAAGGGTTGATTCACGCAGAACGGACGAATTTCATCGGGTACAATTTTCCATAAAAATAGTACAGGCTCATTTGCCTCAAATAAAATGAACGTAGGTACACAAAGAAAATATGGGGTCTACTGGACCACGCGCCGCTCTTAGAGTGTATGGCTTTCAATCTTAACTTCTGACCATGCTGGTCGGTGTTTTGTGTGTAATTTAGCAGGAAAGGGAAATTATCTTTCGGACAAAAAGTACTGTATAGATTTCAAATAGAGACGTCCAAGTATTTATATTTCTATGTCTACTGAACTGACCTTTATCTACACTAAATGACTCACTAATTTGGTTTTATACCCATTGCAGTTGCAATATTTTTAAAATTTTGCAGCAACTGCAGGGTGGGCCAAATAAGACCTACCAATGTTAAACTATAACTTCTTTATTTTTTAATATTATTGTTATTTTCTTTCTGCATGTTATAGTTAATCTCTTGGAAAACCATAATGAATACTTACAGCAAGACCACCAACAACGACTACAATACGCTATTCGTTTTACACAGTTAAACACACAGTGATTTTTTAGGTAATGTTTTGATGTCGGGTGTGGCGCATTTCCATTTAAATGGTTATGTCAACAAGCAAAATTGTAGATTGTGGGGCTCTGAAAATACAAGGGAAACACACCAGCACCAGTTACACCCATCCAGATGCACTGTTTGGTGCGGTGTTATGGCCGAAAAAGTTATCGGCCCATATTTCTTCGAGAATGAAAATGAAACGCCGGGCTTCTTGCGGAACAATGATTGACAACTTTTTGCAGCCAACGGCAGAGCAGCATCCTAATTTGTGGTTCCAACAAGATGGTGCGACTGCGCACACTGCTAGGCAAACTATGGACCTGCTGCTCGAAATTGGTAGGTCTTATTTGGCCCACCCTGTAGAAAGTCTTATAAATTGGCTCTTACAATTCGAAATGTGAGCATTTAAATTTAGATTACAAACTATTGTCAAAGTGAAATGGCAAAAGGGGACTAACAACTCATTGAAATGCAATTTACCGCAACAAAAAACCCAATCAAACTTTTTAAACTAACATTTAACAATTCTATTACGAAACGAATAAACCAACTAACGAAACGACAATCAGAGGCACTCAATTGCAACAAAATAAATAAATACAAATACATATGTATGTATGTATAAAGCAAAGGCAACAATCACAAAAAATATATCACAAATATACATAAATACGAATGTTAGCATCAATATGAGAATGGAAACGAATAGTATTGTATGTATGTGTGTGCTACGAGTATATAAAAGTTTTACATTTGATTTTGCAAATAAGGAAATGAACGATGGCGTTGTGCGAAGAATAGTATATGCCCATACATACATACAGTCAGCGTCAAAAATATGAATACCATAACGCATCGTTATTTATATTTTCCATACAAAATTGTTCTTAAATTTTATAAAAATATTGTTCATAGAAAAGCAAGGACCAGCAGAATCAGTTGTTCCAATTTCATATAGAATTCGGGAAAATTCAAGAAGTAACAAAAAAAATTTTCATCAAAATTTTTAACTTTTCAATTCCATTTCTTAGAAAAATTTTAGTACAATAAAATGCAAGTTTCAAGTCTCTAAAAATTACCTTTGATTTTCGAGATTTCTTTTTGTGGAGGGCGTGCGCATTTTTTTCCTTAATGCGACAAACACTTGCCAAAAAAAATTTTCAAAAGGCAACAGTAATTTTTAGAGACTTGAAACATGCATTTTATTGTACTAAAATTTTTCTAAGAAATGGAATTGAAAAGTTAAAAATTTTGATGAAAATTTTTTTTGTTACTTCTTGAATTTTCCCGAATTCTATATGAAATTGGAACAACTGATTCTGCTGGTCCTTGCTTACTAAAATTTAATGGGCTACAAAACTGCATACCTCAATTTTTTATCAGAAATAAAATTGAAAATTTCAAAATTTTTATGAACATTTTTAGGTATTTCCTGAATTTTCTTCGAGTTCTATATGAAATTAAAAAAATTGATTTTGATTGGTTTTTTCTGTTGATTGAACTATTATATTATTTCTTTAGAAAAATAAAAAAATTTAATATGGAAAATATGAATAAAGAAAATCGTCAAAACGTCAGGGTATTCATATTTTTGACGCTGACTGTATATGTATATCTAAATCAGGAGGGGAAATGTGGGTAGAGAAGGACACTGAAAAAAAAAA
>NW_023458561.1:23968339-23973656 GCF_013731165.1 Rhagoletis pomonella
AAAAAAAAAACAAAACTTAATCAAAACAAATTTCCATCTAAACCAGTCAGAAAACCCAAACCCCAAAACCAAAGCAATTTAACCAGGCAACTGCAAGCAAAATGCCTAAACGACATGAAAACGCTTCCGCCGCCCCCCGCCAACACCTGGCAGTGCAGTGTTGCCCTCCATTTAACCGCAAAAATGATTTTAGTATTTTACAAGTTTATTTGTGGCCTCAAAAGGGGGGAAGGGGGCGGTGGCGCGCTTGCTGTGCTCGTTCACCATCACGTGGAACTCACTTGACTGTTGTTGTTAGTGTGTTAGTGCCTATTGTGATTGCCTGGGCCGTTGCCGCTGTCGCTGCTCGCGCCGTCGTCTCCGCTGCATTTCATTTCGGATAGGGGTGCGCATCTTGGTATTTGACACAATTTGAATTCGTGTCAATTTGACAAAGTGACACATAAGGGACGAACGCCATAAAGCGCCATCTATAACTGCTGATAAACCAATTGTGCACGTGATGAAATTTCAAATGAAATTTCAATTCACGACAGAAAATGCTCGCAGTCACAAAATTTGCAGGTTCGCCCAAGAACCCTTCGACGAGTTGGTACAATTGCACATAAATCCACAATGTTCCAAGAAACACCCAACACTCCCATCTACCAAATATAGGCGCGCGCGCGCAGTCATATCAAATGCAATTTTTGTATGATTCTAGCTTATTACCACAGTCATTTCACTCGTTTGCTTTGACTTCTCGATTTGTGTGTACGACTAGGAAGAAGTGGATACTTGTAAAAAGTGAAGAACGCAAAGTGGTTAAAAAATTTACAAACTAACTGCGTCTCTACTGTGATGTGGCACACAGTGGCTGGGTTGGCACATTGGGTGGCGTTAAACTTTTAGCTGCGCCAAGTGAGGCGACATTTTTGTTGAGGCGCGTTTTGTTGGTGTGGTGACAATTTTTATTTATATGTACATACAAATGCAGTGCTGTTGGTGTATGTTTGTTGTTGGTGTAATGTTTAGTCAATAAAAATGATTTGTCAAATCACGAAATTTGATATTCGCTGCGCGGGTGGGCGGTGTTCGGGACTTTTCAAATTGTCTTCAGGCGAAAAATGTGAAAAAATTGTTTCTGCTTTTGTTCAAATATGACTTTGATGGTAGTTAAGTCGACTGCATTCGTAACATTGTATAATTTTTTATTTTATGAAGTGCAAGTAATGTAAAAGTTTTTTTTATTCTTTCTGATTGAAAATACTGGGCTGTCGAGAGACGTATGCTTCTTGACCGATATATGTATTTCATCGTCTCTAGGCAATACTTTCGTGAGCATTAAAGTTTAAGTCCCGTGTGGTGGACTACCTATTAATCGGATATGCCGTCGGATACATGGATTTCAGATATTTTCAGCGCAGCCTTTTGTTTCATATTGAACGGCTATGCCTAGGTAAGTCTCTGCAGAAGTTATACACGAGATCTTAGTTTGGTCACACCTTGTTCAAAAGTTTAGTTGGGTTGGGCGGCAGTCCTATGTGGACTGACTTATACACATTTATACCCGCTCCCCTTTGCGCCACTTGGTGCTTATCAAAAAAGTTTTTAATCGCTTTGAAAATATTTGCCAAGAGCTTTGGCTCCCCATTTTGATAGAACTGCGCAATGACAGAGATCTTCTCTCGTTTCTTCTTTCCATTCATCTATGCAGCTTCTGCTGCAGTCGTTTCTGGGTGCGCTCTGTCTTGCTGCGTGTAATCCAATCAGCCACTGCCCGGTGAAAATTCCATCAATATGAGAATGTCCTGATTCTTTAGATTAAGTAGAGACTTGATGTGTTGGGCGTCTATGACTGGCAAGAGTGTTTTCGCAATATGACAGGTGGCCCCCATTCACCATCTTTTATTGGCAATTTCGAATGCCGAACACTAATTTGATCGAGTCTGGATAGATGGGAGTTGAGACGACCACAATAACGAGACCATAATTGGGCCAGAGTTGCGCGGGTCTCTTTCGGTACTTGAATTTCGCTATGGTCCTCAGGTCGTGATGGAACTTTTAGGACTGTGTTCGCAGGACGGGAGTCTGTGGTAGTAGATGGTACCAGTGTCCCTGTGAGAGCCATTGGTAATCAGTCTGTACAATTACGAGTCCATTGGCTATTGTACGCAGCATTGGAATGTCTTCTGACTTGCCTGGATGGAGGCTCCGTCTCGAACAAGTGTCTGCTCGGGTGCTCACGTCTGTAGCACTCTGCTAGGAACTGCTGGCTGAGCACGATCCCTTACTGCGAGCATTTGGGCCTCACAATATATGTGGTATTCTGGCGGCATTTCTTGGCTGCCCGAAGTGCATATCTGTGTCCACTGCATCCTACCTCTCGTCGGAGACCACACGGGCGTGGCATAGTTAGAACTTGATCAATCGCGGCTCTGGAGTGTCTTACTATGTACAATAATTTTTTTTTTTCAAGATGTAGCAACCTCAAAAAAGTTGTTGCTACGAATATTTGACGGTAGTATTCTCAAGAAAAAGCATCCGATAGGAATTTCGAGAAAAAATCTCATTGTTAAAAAATATTTTTCAAGCTGAGAGGTATGTTAGTATTTTTGTGATGTGCTGAAAATGATTTTAAACGCCTCCTCCAATAGGCTGATATCTGCAAGCTTTTCAGGGAGTATTGTGATTCTCTTCAACGATAGGCAGGGAAAGACACCTACACTGCGCTGGGTACCAGGCCAATGCAGAATTGCGAGTAAAAAAGTGGTCAACGAGATGGCGAGAGCTGAATTTTTAATCGCCTTCTTGCGACCAGAGCCATTTTCCAGTTGATCTTCTTCGACACTGCCAATTCAAAAACCGTGGAGCAATGGTGCATATTGGAAAGGTGAGGATTAGTGGTTACTCTTTCCCTAACAACGACAAACCTCATTTTAATAGAGCTTTTACGGTTTCATAATTGGTTGAAAATTGCGGCCAAATCGTTTTTATTTAAATTTCAGTATTTGTGTATAGTTGTTGTTGCAACCTGTTCAAATTGATTTGTTTTCGCATTTTGTTTTAATACGTATGGGAAATTAAACCTTGTAATAAAGACAAATGTGATGATAAAGAAATAAATGATGACGTTTAAGAAAAAAAAGTGAAGGCAAAATTGAAGATAAAGGCGAAAATAAAAACAATGAGATGTACATAAGAAATATGGTAACTGAAAGGGCTAGGACATTTATTGAACTTTTTTCGATAGGATCGAAATAAATTGAGTCGAACAAAATTGAGCTATCGGAAGTTATCGAGTTACCGAAATTTATCGAATCATCGAAGTTTATAGTTATCGAAATTTATTGAGTTATGCATGTTTATTAAGCTATTGCAACGTATCGAATTATTCAAATTAATAAATGTTTATTGAGTTGCCGAAATTGATAGACACAGAAAATTTGTTGTCGAACTTTAGGAATAGTTATCGAGTTATACAAATTTTTATAGAAATAGTTATCGAAATTGCTCAAGTTAATAAAATTTATCAAGTTATCGAAATTTATCAAGCTATCGTACCTCCTTCAAAAAATCCATTTCAGGAAAAAATTTATTTTTTCAGCTTCATCTTTCGACTAAACTTTCATGGAAAAAATCAAAATATCCGAGGCGACCATCATAGGCACGCGGCGCAAACGTATTCAAAATTATTGCCTTTCCGAAGTTTTCCACTTTAATTTAACACTTTACCAAACTTTGTTTGTAATATTATGTCCTCCGATTTCGTCGTATTAGAGCTTCTGGTTAAAGAAGAATGTAATTTAATCAAAATCAAAATAGTCCCTATAAAAAACTTTTCACGGTATTCTACATGCAAACAAAATATCTGTACCAAAGCTCATGAGTCCTTGCCTAGTTATTTATATCTACATTATGGGCATTGAAGATTTTCCACGCAAATTTTGTTTGTCATTTCTTACCGCCACGAAATGCACACATACATAGATACCGTACATACATATTTACATACATATGTTTATTGTTTGATTTCCCCCCAAAAAAATTATAAGCATAAATAGCTGGGAAATGCTTTGCGTGCGTGTTTTTTATGTTGCACTCTGCACTATGGAATTTATGAGGTTTTGCCACCAACGAAAGCAACACTGTAGACAGTCGTCGGTTACCACTGTCACCGTTAGCGCAAACAAGTTCATCATTCCGCTCAAATTCGCAGGACTGGCAGGGATTCGCTTCCAGCACCTCACGATTTCACGTTTCTTGTCTAAAAAGTTGAGTTGTGTTGTGAAAGACAATTTGTGAGGTTACAATTTAACTTCTTGCGTGCAATATTCTCTTTCTTCGCTTACCTCTAATAGCAAATATTTTATATGTCTGTATGCTACGTTCCCTTTGCCAATTGGTTAGCTGTCGTGGGCAATTGAGACATAAATTTTAAATAAGAACTGCATTTTTGTTACAGTTGCGCTTGGCTGTGCTTGTTATTTCATAAATTAAGAAGTATGCAGAATATTTATTCCATTCCGGATTTTGGGTAGACATAAGAAGTAAATGTTCGTACATGTACGAGTATGTATGTACATATATACAATATACATACATATGTGCATATGTACGTTTATATAAGTTTCCAATGGCATTTAAATTAAACGAGACTTGTCCTTTTAACCACAAAACTTGCACAAAGCTTTTAAGAAGCATAAATCACTGTCGAAAAAACTTAATTGGATAAACATTGCTCGTAAACTTTCTTCACGTAGGTTTGTAATTTGTATTTCGTTAAAATGAATTACAAACGGAAATTAGCAAATTTCCTTTTAGTGAAACCAAGTAAGAATTCCTTTATCAGTTTGATGTTGCGGATTTCTGATATTTGGTGGGCTAAATAAAATGTTCGAACAAATTACTAAAAATTTGTATATGTTGTGTTTCATACCAAAACTGACGGGGTTCATTCACACACTTCATGTGTTTGATTTGTTTCAAATTTTTAGGGTTGATGTATAAACATAAATAATAAATAAATATGAAATTTGAGCTTGATTAAAACATTTTTAAAAACTTTACAGCACAAAAACCATAACAAATCGATTTAATAGTTTTCCAGATATCTCGAGAACGGGGCGAGGAAAAATACAGAAAATTTTTCTATGAAAATAAATATAAAAAAAAAATTTTTTGGTTGACAAATTTTTCACTTACACATTTTTTGATTAAAAAAAAATAAATAGTTTTTAAAAATATCCCATCTCAAAAATAAAAAAATTACAATGGTAGATCTGAGCATTGCGCAATATTTATTATGGGACGCACTCTACAATAATTTGAGTTATGA
>NW_023458561.1:23973756-23974083 GCF_013731165.1 Rhagoletis pomonella
GTTACAATTGCCATTTAATGATTGCTGTTGCACCTCTTCGAATGTACGCGCACGTATACCATCGAAAGTTTTCATGGCGTAATTTTCTCTTGCACTTCCGTTGGCTAATTTTGAGTCGTTCGCTTCGGCGGCATCCACGTTGTTATCACAGTAGGAGACGGTGGATTTACGTTTCAATCCACCAAATTGCATTGAACAAGCAGATGATGCTGCATTGTTATAATTCGAGGACGGCGAATGTGATAAATTTGTAGGCGACTGCGGCGAAGTTACATCAATAGGTCCGGATATGTCGCCTTGCCCGTCCTTCATATCCTCATCATCGCC
>NW_023458561.1:23974093-23981882 GCF_013731165.1 Rhagoletis pomonella
AAAAAATGACGACTGTTTTGTTTTTTATTTTTATTTTTTGTTAATTAGTTTCTTAGAAATTAGCAGTCCCATGATAGAAAAAATGGAAGGTAGTTTCATTGATTGGCATTCGTTGTTGCTGCAGACCAATTGACTTTTAACAAGTTTATGAAATTTAAATAAAATGATGCTATCAGATTCACTAGCAGCAACATTTTTGTTTCTTGAAAAAAAAAATTGTTTAAGTTAGTGAAGTTGGATGAAAAAATTAAAAGAAAAATCCTGCGCGTTTCGAAACTGAAAGAATTCGGTATACCTGTGCAAAGTTTCGAAAATACAGTTTTTTGCTTTTTCGAGAGCAGAGTACGTGATACGATCTAATGCAGTTTGATGACAAATTGCTGACACAAACTGTTTTTAAACCTCTAACCGATGTAGCGTCATCCGTGGCAGAGGGTCCTCCTTCGGATTAAAATGATGTACTGCAACTTGTACTAGTACCAATTTTTGGATTCTCGAAATTCTCTGATAAAGATGTGGCGCTGCTAAAAAAATGTAAGCATGTACATATATATAAGCACGAAACTATCCAAATAAGATGTAAACGACTGCTGTTTCATTTTAGAAAATTTTTGTTTACAGAAGTAGCATAAGTAAGACAGTTTGGGTACGGTTCGGTTATTTGTACAATGATTTTGGGTTATCGTGCCCAAACGCGTGATCCGAATCGAAAAACTTAAACATATACCGTCTAGCCAAGGGATAAACATTTAATTTAAAACAAAGATTTAGATTTGATAACATTTAATTAAAAACAAAGATTTAGATTTGAAATATTCACTTTTCTTGTAAATTTAAAAATCTGCCAGTTTTTCTACCCCAACAGCCCCTTTCACAGGAATTGCAGTAATAATTTCTGAAAACTTTTATTGAGATTATTTAATTTGCAATTATGTATATCATTTAAAAATGCCAAGTCGGGAGCCTTCTCTACATTGTCTTTGAGAATTTCCTCATTAATGTCTTTGGATTTCCGATATATCGTTACTTATAGTTGACTAATCTCATTTAACATTGGCTATTCTCACTTTCAATTGAAGCTTTTGCATTTACAAAAACCGGAATTGGCATAGTTCGATACAGAGCATTCTTCTGTCTATCTTTTTGTTTGGGGCCCCTAAAATATAGGTCGCGAGCTACTAGGCGCCTGGGAACTATCGGTTGGACAACACTATTCTAAAAGATATGGCTAAGAGCCAATTCCCACAAATAGTACGGGTGTCACGCCATAGATATGTATCAGGTTAATAAATACATGTCAGATGAACTCCCAAGAAAGGAAGAGAACCTTCTTGCCCACGATAAGTGCCGCCCTCAAAGGCGGGACACTTTACTATATGCTTGCAAACGTTGGCTGGAAAATAACTTTATCGAACAAGTATTCCAATGTGTAAATATGTAAATTAGATGAGTGAAGATCAAGTCCACTCTTCCGACTGATGCAACTACTTTATTGAGTGTTGGCCTGAACTGATTACAGCTACATACATAGTTAGCATCTATTGGTCTGTGAAATTCATCAGAATGACGTCCAATTGTTTTCTTTTCTAGGAAAAAAAGAATAGTGCTTCCTCCCTACGTTGGATGATGGAAGCCACGATGAATGTTGCCATAGTGAAAACAAGTTTTAAGACTCAACAAATACGGAAGTTATAAATACATTCATGCTTGCCTCATTTCAACAAGAAAATGTCTGTTTCTACATACACTGTATATGATACATATACATTGATGCATATATGGGGCGTTCCATACTAAAATGGACGGGGATCGGACTTAATGTGTTTGATTTGTTTAAAATTTTTAGGATCGATGGGTAAACATAAAAATAAATAAATACAAAATTTGAGCTTGATTATTACATTCTTAAAACTTTTGCAGCACAAAAACAAAAACAAATCATTTAAAATTTTTCCAAATATCTCGAAAACGGGCGAGAAAAAAATTTGGAAAGAATCACACATCATAATTCTCTATGAAAAGGAATATTTTATTTTTTATTTTTTTCCTTGAAAATTTTTTTTGAAAAATTTAAGTATAATAAAGTGAAAGTTTACGAGACCGCAAAATTGACTTGATTCTTAATATTTTTTTTTGCTTGCTGTTTTTTACACTTTTTTCTTATGGAAGAAAATACGCAAGGCCGTTTGCAATAAATATTAAAAAAAAAAAATTAACGCCGGTTTTTATAAATTGCACTTGTTGTATGAAAAAACCCGCAAAAGCCGCCAGCAAAAAGATATTAAAAATCAACGCGGTTTGCAGGCGCTTAAAACTTGTATTTTATTACACTAAAATTAATGGGCTACAAAACTGCATATCCAAAAAAATTCTTGTATGCCAGATAAAAAGCTCAAAATTTTATTGAAATTTTTTTAAATTTTGCTAAGCTCTGTAAAAAGTTTGAAAGTTTGATTTATATGGTTTCGCTTAAAGCATAAACCATATTTCTATCAAAATATAACAAAAAAATTTACCTTTAAAAACCTTGCAAATATTTAACAATAATCACTATGTACTAATTTATCCTCCCCACTGTATGTATGTACATATGTATTATTTATCCAATGTATATACCGTAGTTTGTTTAAGAAGGTAAAGAAAAAATTAAGTTTCTAGTACTTATAATTGTGTTCTTGTTACAAATAGAAATTGTAGTAGTCCTACTTCAAAGAAAACGGCCGCACTCGTTCAATCTCTTTAGCGCCATTTCGAGGTAATATTTCCATTGAATAATATACTTTTTCCCTAGCATCAAGGAATGTTTTTTCTGAGTGTACGCAACTTAGGTGTAAATAAAAATTCATAACTCAAATTATCGTACAGTGCACCCAATAATGCTATGCTTTAATATTGCGCAATACTCAGAATTTTTCCAATTTTTTTAGAGATGGTATATTTAAAAAAACTAATTTCTTTGACAAAAAATTTGTTTGTAAAAAATTTTTCAAGGAAAAACATGTTTAACCAACATTTCTTCCCATAGAGAATAATAATGTGTGAACGTGTGATTTTTTTCAGATTTCTTCCTCGCTCCGTTCTCGAGATTTTTGGAAAACTATTAAATCTATTTGTTTTTATTTTTGTGCTGTAAAGTTTTTAAAAATGTATTAATCAAGTTCAAATTTCATATTTATTTATATTTATCCATCGACCCTATAAAATTTGAAACAAATCAAACACATGAAGTCCGAACCCCGTCCATTTTTGTATGGAACGCCCCATATATGCATACATACATATATAATTTATGTACCTGAAATTTCCAATTTCAAGTGCTTACCGGTTTAAAAATAATTTCCCAATATTCTTCGAAATTTCGAAAATTCCCGTTAAATATCTTCTTGGCTATGTGGTTGTGCTACGGAGGGGTGTGGCTTAAACCAGTCTCATATGATGCTCTTATGAAACGTAAGTAGTACACACATGCATGCATACATACCTTCGCCATCAACTGTTCACGTCTCACGTCCAATGAGCGCGTCTGCGCATCGCACGAACAGCAGCAATTGCTGCAACAACACAGAAACAGACAATGCTGAAGCGAAACCAAATTTACTCTCTTTTCCTTTATTGTTTTTTAATGAGTTTGAGTTGATGAAGAAATTTAATTTATGTGACTACCCAACGTCAAACCAATCCCACGTAGGAAATATTGCTACAGCCATGTCCATGCAACCCACCACCCACCACTCACCACCCGTCACCGACGTTTTTGCCGCTAAATGGACACACGAGGATGCTCTGGTCATCATTCAAGTTTAATGAAAAACGTTCACTGCAACTCAAAGGAGCGACGATGTTGATGAAGTGCTGTGGATTGGTACAAGTGAGAAGCGGCAAGCGTAGTTCATGTGTATCAGGGGGAAAATAGGGACAGGCAGAGTGGACAACTGGGCAGCTGTAAGCAAAGTCCACACACATACATATGTAGGTATGCATGTGTGGTGCTTGTGTATGTGTGTATGAAATGGGTACTGGAAATTAAATAAAGTGACGTTGCTATCGAACGAAAATTTCACTCACTCGCTGCTCACGCAAAGTAACAAAAAAAAAAACAAGTAAGGACAGGGCTGCTCACGGCTTCATACCATTCATGAATAATAGAAAATTTAACTTAAACCTATGTACATATATATTAAAAAAAAAATGTAGCTGTTGTTCGAGAGCCTACACATTATGTTAACAGGGCGATTTCGCCACAGTCTTTCGAAAACCAAAAATCTTTTGTAAGAAAATTACACAGGTTTACCAAAAAATATGACAAAAAATTTATTCAATAAAAATAAAAATAAAATTTTTTGTTTTTGTTGTTGTTGAATCCGAAGATAGAACCCCTATCTTCGGATTCAACGTCATCTAGAGGTCATGCCAAGGTCATCCCAAGCTCATATACAGACAAATTTATTGAATTTTCAGGTCTATTCAATGAATTTTTCCGTACTTGACCTTAAAATAACCTCGAATCTGACGTGAGGAAGGATAGCGGGCCTCGGACTCTCATTCAGGGCGAATAGGGGTATAGAGGTTTGGTTCAATATGCAGAACCTTTTTTTTGTAAACCTGTGTTATCAATTTTCCCAACACTCTCCAAAGCTCTTTTGTGCCTTACGAAAGATAATTCTAAAGGGTGAAAACACCAAAACTGCGACACTTTGGGAAGCTTATAACTTACCCAAAACGAATTCAATATTTTGAAATTCAAATACCATAAGCTGACCACATGACCTTAGTTGGACGTAGAAGAAATTTCATTTGAATTTGATTCCTAGTTGAGTTAAAAATGGCAACCGAGTTAGAAACGAGACAAACCATTTTGCACGAGTTTATAAATGATCCGGCCTTAAGTACACGTAAAATTGCTAAAAAACTAAAGATTGCACTATTCGACAGTTTGCAGGGTTTTAATCGGTACAAATAAGGCCTGGCAGTTACGAGAAAACCAGGGAGCGGGGGTTAGCATGGTCAAAGTGATAAAAACAGTGCTCGGAAGGTCCTCAGTGCGTTTTCGCGAGATCCGAAGATTTTGTCGCGTTATGTTGCAAAATCCGCACGGAGATCGCAGTTTTTCATACAAAAGGTAAAGCGGAAAGCTTCATTGAGATTTTCTACAGCTCAAACAGCGCCAGACCGAGGCGCAAAGTAGAATGTTACAGCGAAATCGCGCATTCGGAAGTTGAATAAATTCTAAATTAAAAAAAAAAACTCCATTGTTATGGACTACGAAACCTACTGCTATAAAAATTCAAAATATATTGCAGGTCAAGATTTTTATACTGGTGCAAGTCGTCAAGATGCCCCTGAAAGTTGTAAGCTGAAAATTAAGTCCAAATTTCCAAAAAACCACATGGTTGGGCAAGCTATTTGATCCTGTGGCCGTAAGAGCAGCCCTTTTTTCCCATCCGGGACAATGAATGATCAAGTTTATCGGGATGAGTGCCTCAAAAGGCGTCTTCTGTCATTTATCAACAGATAAGGATAAGGCCACTGTTCTAGGCGGACGTGGGAACCTGCCACTATGCCAAGGACACATTGTCGTGGTATAATGCAAATAACATCAATTTTGTACCTCACGACTGCAATCCACCCAATAGCCCAGAGCCACGTCCTATTGGGGAATATCGGTCAATTGTCAAAGAAATCTTGCAGAAAACAGGTGAAAGAGTGAAAATTATTGAAAAGTGCAAAACAAAGTAGTTGTGCGCATCGCGTAATGTCGATGATGCAGTCGTGCAGAACATGATGGCGCGTGTGCGATGAAAATACCGATCACTTGCATATGGAGCAAATAATAACTAATATTTTAACATTTTAATAACATCTGAACTTCCAAGTTATATAATACAAAAAAAAATTATTTCAAAGCCTGCTAGTTTGTTTCTGGTAGTAATTTCTAAGTGTCGCAGTTTTGGTGTGTTCACCCTTTAATATCCGATAACGACGGGGAATTGGCGTTATTCTGTTAGTATTTAAGCAATAAGTTTTCTAAGCAATAAGTTTAATAAAAAATTATATTTTTCTCTTTAAAACAATACATGCTAAAAATTAAAAGAAAATTAAGTTCAAAAAATTGAAAAAAAAATTTTTTCTTAAGAAAAATAAAATCTAAAATAAAAGGAAAATTATAAAAAGTTAATTTCATTGGAAGTGAATTGCTAATAAAATGAAACATATAAATATTTTTATCTTAAAAACAATAAAAACTAAAAATTAAAAATTTAAATTTAAAAAAGAAAAAACAAATAACACAAGCCTCTAAAAATTAAATGAAATAAAATTCAATTAAAAAAATTATAATTTAAATAAAAAAGACTAAAAAAAAAATTAAATAAAAAAAAAAAACAAATTTTTCTCTTTTTAAAAAAATAAAATCCAAATAGAAATGTGAATTAAATAATAAATTAATTAGAAAAAGGAAAAGGTTTATCAGTTTTTAAAAATTAAATTAAATTTAAAAGAAGTAAAACTAAAACAGAATTAAAGAGTTTTTAAAAATTACATGAAATTAGCAAAATATTTATATATGTATTTTCATGAAAAAAATGAAATCAAAAAAATAAGATAAACACATACCAATAAAATCTAAAAAATTTAAATTAAATTTATTAAAAAAAATAAAAATAAAGAAATGTCCTCTCTTCGAATTAAAAAAAAAAAAACAATCCAAAAATTTTAAATTAATTTAATATAACTCGTTTCTATAAATAGACTAAAAATAAGAAATAATTTTTCCTCTACCTACAAAATTTTTCTCGATTCGTTTTGATTTTAAAATTTTTAGCAAAGGTCATTATAAACAATTTATAATATTTAAAATAAAAAACGTGGGACGTATGCAATAGAATTGAATGATGTACATACATAAATCATTAAAAATGAAAATTTACAAGTCTTTGATTCAATATTCAAACTACATAACCTAGACCTAAAATTTCCACAGTGCAAATAAAAATTATGTGTCAATTTTAAGCGATCAATTTAATTAATTTGTTAAAAATCCGCGTTGGGTCAGATACCCACATACATACATATTTCACTTTTCATATAAATTCAAGTTTCATGCTGCCTCGTTTTCATTTTAAATCTCATAAATTGTTTATGATTTTTGGTAACATTTTAAAATCAATACTTATCGAGAGAGATTCTATGGGTCTAGGAAAAACTAGATTGCGAACAGACGGACGACAGACGGTCATGGCTAAATCGACTTAGCTCGACGCTCTCACCATTTCACTTTACTCTTCCAACAGTCTATCACTTCTTCTTCTGGTATTACAACAAATATCGTGCCAAAGTTATAATACCAAATTCATGTTCATGAAAGGTATACAAATACATACATATGTGGTTGAAGCAAAACAAGCAGAGGTTGCCATTTTTAATGTATTTGGCCGCGCATTCTCAATTTTACCTTAGTTTCTTTATGCATACACATCGATATGTCTTTATATGCATATGAACATATGTACGTATGTATGTAGATAGGTAAATACTGCTCGTTTTTCATGCCAGTTACTCTGGCTGTCGTGCTTTGATGATTTAATTTTCTGGTCTTCTAATTTAATTTTATTATAGAAAGACATGGAGCAGAGGAAGATCATCGGAGCTGGGAAAAGCTTTCAATTAAACCTTGGCAAGAAACGACAATAATAAATGCTGTGCGGCGAATCCATCAACAAGCGAAACTGTTCATATGGGATTGTGCAGAGCCATACATGGACGAGGATATACATATGTAAGTATGTACGTA
>NW_023458561.1:23981982-24000060 GCF_013731165.1 Rhagoletis pomonella
ATTTTGAGATCTTTCCGATTTCTCAGAAAATGGTTTGGTAGTTTCATCAGTTTTTAAATTAATATTTTTCATTGGATTTTAGGAATATTGTTGATTTACTTAGCAACACAGTGCGAAGGATCAAAATACCAGTGAATACACACACATAATTTCAAGGCTGTATTTAAGAAAAATTGCCTAACTTCGACAATTTTTATGCGATTGTGATCAAAAAGGTATTAGTTCGTTTAGTAATGAATTTAATTTGAGACAATACTTTTTTAACATGGCGATGTCCTACGAAGTGTCAATTGTCACCCTCTGCAGAACTTTTGAACTTGTTCTGAGCTGACTCTGGCTTATATGATTCTTAGACAGTTCATATAACAACAGTTTCTAGATAGAACAAAAAGAGTCGCCTCCGGGCTAGAGCAAATGTGGTTAGTTTTGAGCTGGTTCGAAGAAGTACAGTATAGAGCATTTTCTTTAATTTTAAGAAATGCAAATGTAACCATAAGTGGGCGTGGCTACGCCTGTTTTCCAAAAATTTATAATATTCTTATTTTTTGTCTAAAAATTATTGTGAATATCAATTTACCGTAATATGGGAAGTGGGCGTGGTTACAGTCCGATTTCGCCCATTTTCAATACCAATCTACTTTGGATAAATGGAAACCTACATACCAAATTTCGTTGAGATATCTCAATTTTTGCTCGAGTTATCGTGTACACGGACGGACGGACAGACGGACAGACGGATATATATTTATGTATACATTTGTCTATATCTATCTCGTTCCTTTTTGGCTGCTGCAAACAACCGTTATGTGAACAAATTTAATATACCCTTGTTACCCAAAAGTTTTCATTGCGTTCAACCCTACAAACTAGTGGTGTGGCTCGTCGTATTTAATAATAATAATATATTTTATTTATAAATATTAGTAAATATTACGCTTGCACCTACATATAGATACATACGTACATACTTATGTATATTATTGTTATGCATGTATGGCACAGCTAGAGAATATCTGAAGCGTGAATTGCAAACATTTTAATTTTTAATAATGACTTAATTAATTTAATGTAATTAAATGAAAACTTTTGTTGAAAAAGGCATAATAGTGTATAAGTATTTACACTCATATGCACATATGTACGTTTTTGAGTTTGTTTTACATATTTGTGCACTTCAGCACGCATGTGGATAGATAGCGCTGCTCGCGTCATACATTCGACTAATGCGCCTTTTTGACGAAGACCTTTGTATCAAACACACCCATACATATATGTAAGTATATGGTACATGCATATCTATATCACTTATGTAGGTAAAAGTTAGTATGCACGTATGTATGTATTGGTTTATGTCGGTAAATATTCGCAAAAATTTCTGCCTTTCCTACGGCTGGATGTGTGTTTTGACTTGATTGTGTGGTTTGGCGTGTATTTAATTATTTTTCAATTAAATGGTAAATTTTTTGTTCGCATAATTGCATAATTATACGAAAATTTAAACGTAAACAATTACGAGAAGAGGCAAAAAAGCTTGCTACGAGCCAGGTAAAGTTTATAAAGTTGATTTAATTAAAATTCAATTAAATTGGAAATACTTTTAATTAAACAGTAGCAGCAGCTGCTTTGAAATCACTTTGTAAGGAGTGAGGTGCAAACGACATTAATTTTTAAAGAAGTTTGGTAAAATACATATAGTGGCATCAGAATTAGACTCATTTTGTCAACTTTTCGTATGTATGCCTACGTACTTAACGCATTTCGTATTAAAATATGTATGCGTTATTTTAGTTATTTATTTAAAATAATAATTAGCGCAATTGCCATTGGATATATATTTCAGCGCTGATATTGTACATAAACAGTTACGGAATAAAACAAGTAAAGACAGTGCTGTCTTCGGCTATGCCAATGGCTTCGTACCTTTCATGAACATTAGAAAATTTCATTTCAACTTATTACTGCAATTTAAATTAGTTGTTTAGAAGCTAAAAAAAAAAATTGTGCCCACACTACATATGTACATACATAGATAGAAGAGTTATATAAAAATCATGTCTGAATAATGAGTGGTATGAAATATATAACTTATAAAGCAACGATCTAAATGGTTTTCCCAGTAGGCCTTGTAAGATCGATAAGAAAACAGTTTACACAATTTCATAGCTTTAGCTGCCTCCATAAATTAGTTATATCCTAAAAACTTGTATCTGAACAATCGGTGGTATAGAACGTTTCAGCTTATAGAGCACCGATCTTGACGATCAGTGGATTTTGTATTACTATTAGAAAATAGCTTACGAAATCGCTCGATTTTAGCCATCCAAATGACGGAGTTTAAAAGTAAAACCCCATACCTGAATATATCAGCTGTATGGAGGCTAAGGGCCCATCTACACACAACTTTAGCGTTGCGTTGGCGTTGGCGTCGCTTCGACAGCAGCGCCAGTAACGCCAGTGCTTGCTACAATGAACTCTTGACAGCAAATGCTTTGCCCACTAAATTAACAAACTAGCGACAGATAAATAAATATTTTATATCAATAATTGCATTGAAAATGATATTTCTTGCCCGCATTTGACGCACGCGAAAAGTTGAGAGCTGGCCATCTTTCTGGGTTGTTTTGGCGCTAGCGTTCCCAAATTTTGGGCTATGTGGCTGTATTTGAATTCATGTATTCATAGTCAGCAGGTTACAGGGACTCGATCTTTGTCATTTTTGCTGTAAGCTTTCTGTTTACAATGAGTGAAATCTAGCTCCATAAATGAAATCTAAGTAGCTCATAAAAAATCTCATATCTTAATATTCAGTTGCGTGGGAGCTCTATGTATGTTATAGTGGCCCGATTTTGCCGGTTACGACAACTAATTAATAGATACATTATAAAAATACATTCGCCTACCAAATTTCAGTCGCATAACTCGAAGACTGTGAGACTAGATTGCGTTTAAACATATAGAAAGACATGGCTAAATCCACTCAGCTCGAGCAACATTTAAATGGGCCTGTCTCTTCTTATTCTGGTACTTACAAAGATCGGACCAAAGCTATAATAGCATTTCATGTTCATAAAAGGTATAAAAAGCAACGAAATCATCAATAATTTCAATTATATCGTCGCTGGAATAATGAAATAGTGTAACATGAAAAGTATAGTTTTGAGAAAAACGAATTGGAAGTTTTTATAAACCATTACAAACCATACAAATACAATTTAGTTTTTCGGGAATAAATTAGTGAGCCAAAGAGATATTTAAGAAAACTAAAGATTTATCTAATAGATAAAAGGATTGTCCATACAATGGTGCAATTATCGAATAATAGTGTATGTGGCATTTACACTGTTTCTTTATTCGAGCGACGATATGTTGCACTCAAATTCAAGAGAATGTTTAGATATATATATGTATGCAGATATGATTGAATGTAGTACCACTAAAATCTTTATACATAAATATATGCATGTATTTATATATGTTTGTTTGCGGAAACTGTTGTCACACCATCCAACAAATTTGTGTCTAATAGTTTTGATTATATAATTAAAATTACCACAATAGCACACCATGTATATAATCAAGACAATTTCAAGCAATATGCAGCATAGCAACACTGACAATGGAAAACAAACATCTTTTTAATGAATGCAATTTAATTCTATTACACACAAATTTCCAGCACAAATAAACTTTCTTGACTTGCCATAGCTCGCACGCTCCACAGGCACCGAAAGCGCAAAAACGAAAAAGAAAAAAAAACCAATGAACGCTGGGAAAAGCTTACTGGTTACACAAGAGTTTCGTTGTATATACCATTTATGTACATATGTATAAATGCATGGACATATGGAGGAGGTCAAAAGTTTTACACCACTAGTAATGTCTGAACTTCCATACAGTAGGAAGTAAGTTATGATGGCGATGAAAAAAATTTATTTGGAAAATAATCTCTAATAGCGAAATAGCGATAAAGTTGATGATCAGCAAACTAAAAAATATTTGGCTGAAAATTCTTCTTTTTTTTGGTGTCTATTTCTTTAAGGCATTCAACAACTTTTCACTCTTTTGTAAAGTTACGCTGGTTTTTTAGGCGTCCTTCTGCTGAAACTATTGATGGTTTTAATACTGGATTCCAGGAGATCAAAGTCATTCATTACTTCAAAATTATACCTGCCAACAGTGCCGTTTGTCTCAATAAGCTAAAACTTTTTTATGTGTCAATTTTTTTTCATGAAGGGCTGCAGCCTTTTACACAAAATCGCCGATAGGACCTTCCATACAATGTTCAGAAGGCTTCACCCGCGTTAAGTTGTGCAAACGGCAGTAAATCCCTTCTTGTGGATTGGATATAGTACACTGAGATTACAATCTTCGGCCATGTATACATCAGATCAGCCCTCAATAGCTGGAACATGCGCCCTATTAGATCCGCCGCAGGCTTTAAACAGCTCGACCGGTATTCCGTTGGCTCCAGGAGCAGACTTGTTTTTCACACGCATTATTGCTGTTTCGTTTTGGTCGAGGAGGGATGCGAGCTTCGTCCCTATACTTTGTCCTGGATTCTTCTTCATCACACGCGCCTTTGCTGAAACTGTTGTCGGACCGCATTACTGCCTGCAAGCTCCAAAAATCACGCCGTTCTTCCTCTCTTTTATTCTTCTGTTGGTGGCGCTAAACTGTCCTGTAGTGTGGCTTTGTTGCAACGAAATGGCACTTGGTGCTAAAATTCGGATAAAATCTAATTTTTTTAGAAATATATTGAATTTCGTCTTTATTTGCAAAAAAAAAACTCTGCAACTTTCTTCTTCTTTCTGACTAAATTTGGCGTCACTGTGTATGGCACCACATTTAAATTAGGGATGCAAGTCGAAAAAATACATAGATTACACTGGTTTGCAGAAAAAATGTTCTACGGATGCCACTATCTAATTTCTATATAGATTTGCTCGCTGATTCCCAAAATCGAGATAATTTTTTTCTTTTATGGATAACTTTTCGAGCTATTTACACTTTACCGTTATTCAGCTTAGAAAAATAGTGGTTTCACACTTAATCACGTATATCTTACGAACGAATTGAATGAGTATAATATGAGATGCGGAAAATGAAATCTAATAAAATTCTCCATGAACCGTACATATATCACTTTTCGATAGCTCTGATAGTTTCTGAGAATTTATTTAATCATATCTGACACCTTTTGCTTTCGATGCAAACATTCTACTTATTCAGGTGTCCGTGGCGTATGAGTAACACTCTTTTCTGCTCATATTTCAAGCAAATAAAAAAATTATAGTTTAAAAAACTAAAACCTCCCTATTATAATTGCCATTCGTAGTGTAATCAGGTATGTATCTTGAGAATAGAAATCGTTGCATCTTTTAGGCGCATCAATATTACATAGTTTTATCCCGAGAAAGTAAGAAGGTAAAAATCCTTGCGCATTTTCATTTGACCAATCATTACTTTCGTATTTATCCATCGAAACGGCAAATTTGAAAAATTAAAAAAAAACATTAATTTAAACGTGCTTTTTCAAAAAAAAAAAAAAAAACCCGCGTATTAATAAAGATCTATTAGTTCTGATGGGTTCTATTCATGTCGATGAGTGTAAAAAAATCTCCAAGAATTAAAAAAAAATAAATGTATTCAATAAGTGATTTCAACAAAATTGCTGGCAATTGGAAATTGTAATTAAACTTGCATATCTAATGTCAGAAAGTATAAGAATGAAATTAAAAATCGAGTACGGATATTTTTCACATTGAAAACGAATAGATAGGTCCATGATAAAAATATAGTAAGGTAGA
Organism: Rhagoletis pomonella; assembly: GCF_013731165.1. Classification (NCBI taxonomy): domain Eukaryota; kingdom Metazoa; phylum Arthropoda; class Insecta; order Diptera; family Tephritidae; genus Rhagoletis; species Rhagoletis pomonella. The sequence goes on from NW_023458561.1 coordinate 23,987,790, forward strand.
ACCGCTGAGAGGCACTTTTAAAATTCTTGGCGTTTCCAAACAATTTAATTTTTAAATTTACTCACAAACTCACACACACATTTTCATTTTCAATCTCAAGCGACAACAATTTCGAACAATTTCATGTTTTTATTTTCAATTTTATATGATTTTAAAATGTTGGCAAACTTCAAAAAAAAATCATGGCCGACAAATTGAGAGAACGGTTCTACCTTGCTATATTTTTATCATGGATAAGTCTCTGTTACTGAGTTTTTTTACTCATTTCTACTCAACTCATCGATATGAGGAAAAACTGCGTGCAAATAATTTTTTATAATTTTTGAAAATGGCTTTGTTGCCATTTTTTACACTTGAACATTTTTTTTTTCAAACACCAGACATGCCTGAAAAATTTTGTGAATGGACTTGTAATCAGCATAAAAAAAAATCTATAAGATGAGTTCGGCTCCGTTTTCTAGATCAAGCTTGCCAAAATTTTGTTGATCCGTAATATTACTAGAAAAAATGTCGACGTACCCAATACCAGGGTGATTTGCTTACCTCTCCCTTACGGTACATAGCTAAGATGCTGGTAAAGAGTACATAGACAAAATAGAACACGAAAAGTACTAGAAGACGCGACATGAAGTTGCACAAATTCCATCATTCGCTTATTTTCTCAATTAAACATACAATTTCTTCATCACCATCAGCAGCAACGTGTATGTGTAACCAACAGGTTGCAAAGGGTACAAAAAGGAAACTGTGGATTTACATATTTTGTACAAAAGCAACGTTTAAATGAAATTTTCTTCAATTTTCCGTGCGAGTTCTGCCACTTATATAAACAAATATGTAAGGTGCGTACCCATACATACATACATATGTATGAATGTGTTTTCATATGTATTTATACATACATAAAATGTCATGTTGAAATAGCTGTATGTGGTTGTTCTAAATAACGAAATTGAGAAAGGATAAGCGCGCGCCATCTTAACTTTTGGTACTTGGAAGTAGCTGCGCTTACATAGAAATAAGCACATATACATACAAACTTCTACGTACGTCGGCATTGCACTCTTCTTAATATTTCTCCTCCACCTGCCGTTCTCAACCGCAAATAGTTTGCAGGATTTTGCGGCATCAGCAGTGGTGCTTGAGTTGTGTGTGACGAAGCAATAACGGAGTAAATTTGTTATAGTAGCGCCTTGAGCTCGCACAAAAGGCAAAAATTACATTTAAGTGGATTTTCTCATTAAGTTCAATTAGAAATCTTGGTTTCTGTATGAAAATAGGCGAGGAGGAGGTAGTGAATGCAACGGCAAGAAAGTGAGTTTATATTTAAAAAGGGGTTTACATGCATACATACATACATGCACATTTATGCAGGTGGTATACATTTTTAAGAATTTACATATCGTCGTCTGGATAAAATATTGTCATAACTGCCATTTTGACGATGTTTAGTTTTAGATAAAGTTATATATTTTAAAAGAAGATATTTCGATTTGTGTTGTAAGATTTCGGATATCCTCCTTAGTTTTCGAGATATGTATTGACTAAAATTTTGTTGGTCATTTGGTGCAATGTAAAATAAATTAAACCCAAGTTATTCAAGATATTAAAATATGGTTGTCAAACGAGAGAGTTTCAAGAAATCTTTAGCTGCAACATTTAAAATATTTTTGAATGTTTAAAGAGGATTGATACCGGTTTAAAAGTCTAAATTAAAATTATTTAATACACTAAATTAATGATTTGCAAAGGATTTATTTCTGAACTGTATTTAGGAGCGTTGCCACGTGTTTAAAAAATCAAATGTAACTTAATTCATCAGTTAACTGAAATACGTATCCCAATGTCAGGCGAAGTAGATTTAAAAAGATTTAAGTTTAAAAACGCTTTTAAAGAGGGTTGCCCCTGTTTCAAAGGTCAAATTTATTTAATTTATACACTTTTTTTGTGGTATAGGAAGACTTGAAATTTGATGAAATGGAAAATAGACACATCGCGAGAACTATTCTTCTCACAGGAACGGCTGGACGGGCTTACATAGATAAAACCTGTGTAATTTTTTTTTTGATTTTTCACTGCTTAAAAAGTTAAATTAAATATTGGCACAGTACCATCGATACGACCGTAAACGAAAGCTAGGAAAGTTCGTTCCGTGAGATCACCCATCCTATCCCAAGTAAGCCAGGCTCTGTTTGAAAACTAGTAAATACGCCCCTCCAGGTCTACACCGCCAGCTTTGAACAAATTAGCCGGCATTCCATCGCCTCCACGAACGTTGTTGTTCTTAAGCCTCCTGCTGCTGGTCCCTCCCCGTCTTAGTCAAGTGGAGAGACCTAAGCTTCATCCCTAAAATTGGTCTGCGTTCCTCTTCGATTGCAGTCTCTTTTCTTTCTTTTGAAAATACTCTGCTCCTCCTACCTTTTTCCTGGTACCGCTCCATCTAATATTAGTCAGCTATTGCACCTTCTTTGGCATCAATCCGGGCTTTATCGTCACTTATGGTCTTTCCCGTGCTGTAGCTATTATCTTTGTCTCACGAGATCCACACGTCTTTTCCCGTAGTAATTCATTTCGTTCGTACATATGTACATATATACGTACTAGGTCCATTGAACTTAAATCCAGATATTGATATTCTGATGAAAGTAGAAATGAGTTCATACATAAGGCGAAATTAGTCAACGACGTAGCGTAAACGTAAGTAGCAACATATCAAATTTACTGTTGATAGAGAGAGAGAGAAGCAACGGGTTGCCGTGACCGTCATGTGGTAGTGGGTGTTCGTTAACGCGCAAATCCCATAAGCTAGTTCGTGTCAGCGTCAACGTACGTTTACGCTACGTCGTTGACTAATTTCGCCTATAGATTGATGGAGCGAGCTAGACAAATTGATTAAAATCTCAACATAATGGAAAATGATAAAATGGCGCGCTGACTACCAGTGTCAAGCTTGGGTGTGAATATTCGCATAACTCATTCACTCATGCAAATCGTTATCGAAAGGATGTAAATAATATGTGTGGCTGTATAAGAATACCCTGTGGGGAAAATATCTAGTTCTGAACTGGTGCGCTTCTAGTACATTTAGACCCAGTACTGGTATGCGATAAATCTCTTTTGCAGGCAAACAACCGGCGAATTTGACATGGCGATGTCCTAGGAAGTGTCAATTGCTCCCGGTGCATCCGTTTTTCTATAGATCCGAACTAGTCCTAAATTCTATAGTTTCGAACCATTTCTAAATTCGTCACTTAAGATATCGATTTCTAGTGAAAAAAGTGAAGTTTTCTCAAAGAACCACATTTCGCTGCTTATGAACTGGTGGGGATCTAGTTATTATCGGACTGGTTCGTTTTTGCCGAAAAAGATCTAGCACGGAACTAGAAATTTGATTCACTAGTTCCCGGTTTCCCTGCATGGAATATTTATTTGTATAGTAGTATTCGTATATACATATGTAGATGTGTACGTGCGGTTGAATTTGCAAATTTAATTAAAATCAGCTCAGCACATTAGTGAGCATGTCTATGCATGTGTGGGTGTATAGAGCCGCCCGGCAATAATGCAATGCAAATACAAACACGGCATATACATATGTATGTACAATAGGATGGCTCACCAAAACAAGTTGCCGTCCTCCAAGCGAATGACCAAATTATGTGTCCGCTTTTTAAGTAAAAGATTTAATTTAAATACATACTTATGTTTGTATATGGGTCACTCCATGCAAAATTTTCACCTCAACATTTTTTTTTGGTGTGAAATATTTCTTTTTAACATTCTTTATCGTAAAAAGAAGACACCTGTTTTTTTTTTAAATTCATCATAATGTTTATTCGGCAATCATAAAAAAAATTCCAAAATTTTGATCTCACAGAGAAGTAGTAAATTATTTTTCGGCGAAAATCAGTTAAGTAATCAAAATGTGCGTAACCTCAGCTTTCCACTTGAGTGTGAGTCAGATTTAAAAATAAATTTTTTTGCATTAAAAATTTAATTTTTATATCTAGTTACATATATGTATATATTTTTTTCAAATATATATTGTGTGTTTATTAATTATGCACCGTTTGACTTTTGTATTTTTTTTGCAATCTAATTAGTTGCCAAACTTTATGGAGTACACTGTAAAAATTTATGAATGGAAAAACCAAAACTCTAGACGTAAAGTAGTACTGTTTGCGATACAAATACAAAAGTTAGTTTTTCAACATTGCCTCTAAATGACTGCGAATTGAGACAAGAAATATCATGAACATATTTTTTGAACATTTATAAACTGAAATCTCTCTAGGAATGTTTTAAACCAAGGATCTTAAAGGTTCTGAACTTTATAATAAAAATTATAACTTAACCGTTAAAATTGGATTTTTAATTTTCTGTTCAAATCGTTTCTTATCATTATTTTTTCAGTCAAAGATAGTCAATATTTTTGGATTTTTATTATTCAATAAATTTTTGATTGTTATCTGTTATTTAAATTTTTTTATCACTTTATAACTGTTATTCCCTGATTTAATTTTTTACATAACAAAAGATTTAGATAGGTTGTAAGCCGCGAAAAAAATTTTAATCCAAAATTACGATTAACGATTATTTTTTATCAAAAAATTGAAAATCACAAAATAGCGATTAATTTTGACCGAAAAAATATAATCTTTTCTTTATTGAAAAAAATAAAACTCAAAATATTAAAACTTTGCAATGATCTATAAATAAAAAATCTTGAGTCCTGACTTTTGGCGGTTATTTTGTGTCCCTATTTTAAACAAAATTCTCGGGTTGACGGAAATTCCGCCAGACAGAGCGTTCTCATACTTTTACGTGGGGTTTTGCTTCAAGCATCCTACTTATAAGAGAAGTAGCGGCTACAGAATGCTGAAGATTAATCTGGGTAACCTAAGTTGCCTTGATCATTCTTTTGGGATGATCTATAAAGGAGATTGTCCCGAAAAGAAGACTCAAGCAATTTCCGTACCTTCAGTACCTACGGCAAACTACTTCATCTCCACAACCAAGAAGAAAACCTTTTCCACCTTCGCAATTGTTTAATTTTTAGTGAGAGATAATACACCAGTGGAGGAAATCATGTATATTGCTTCAAGATCCAGATCTGAAATACAGCCAGAAGGCCTTCGCTAGTACAGCTTCTTTCTCCTATATGCGGTATCCGGAAGCCAGCCATGATGCTTCAGATGAGAGCTTTTGCTCAGTCGAGGTTTACGTGGCGCAGGATACCCGAATTTGAGAAGACATTAGCCTAGATTTCCGTGGTACCTGAAGTCAGAGGTCAATTCCAAGAGCAGGCCGCAGATTTCCGGTGGGCATCCTCCGCATCCTGCTAAATGCACTGACAGGAGGCATATCACACAAGAATAATTATCCTGCCTGAGTGCAACCCCAAAATCTAGCTTTTCAGTTAATACACATTTAAAGAACGCATTCAATTTGGTAAGTCAACTTTGCCGTAGACTACCCCATCCATCGATTTAACGCCCTCCGACCGTTTGATATCTTTGAACCTGAAGAATGGCGCGCAGCGGCGGTAATTATGACGCGCCCCAATGTATGTTTTTACCTTCATGCGTACAAATGTACACTATATGTGTGCGTGTGACCAAAAGTTTTGCAATAATAGAGAAGCTTTTGAAGATGGTTTGTTAGCAATCTAATTGCAACAACAATAAGTGCAATGACAACTTTGCCGTGTAAATAAATACCCATACACACATCAGCCATGCAGTACTACATACAATCCCTGCAGGGAAACCAAGAACTAGTGAACCAAATTTCTAGTTCCGTACTAGATATTTACCGCCAAAAATGAACTAGTCCGATAGTAACTCGATTTCCATCTGTTCAAAACCAGCGAAATGTGGTATTTAAAAAAAAAAAACAATTTTATTTAACTTTTTAAAACTACTTACATAACAGTGGCTAAGGACCGTTTTCTCAAGTACCCAGTAACTTTAAAGCTCACTTTATAACGGTAGCTTTAAAGGTTGCATTAAAATGTGTGATTGTGCCTAAAGTAAAGCATTTTATTATCGGTTTTAATTTGGTTTACAATTAAGAAACAAACATATGTCAAAAACCGATAATAGAAATGCTTAACTTTAGACATAGCTTTATTTTTAATCCAACCTTTAAATATAAAGTGAGCTTTAAAGTTAAAGGTTAGTTCAGAAAACGGCCCTAAGAGTGCAAAGTTGCTGGCTAGGTGCATTTTTTTTAAGAAGTTTATTTTGATGCAAGAAGGAAGGACAATTTTCTAAAAGATCGACTACCTATTTTACTTCTAACGAACAAACAAAAAACTTTTTATCTTAAATGTTCATATATCTATCTAATATATCTAAGGGTGCGTTTACACAGAATGCCGAGAGGCGCCGAGCGAAGTAAGCAAGAGCGGAGCGGAACTGCTGGGGTTCACACTGAACGAAGCGGTGTGGAGCTTTTTGCATGGAATCGGCCGAAAAGACATCACAAAGCAGCGGGGGCTTGATTACTTTGAATAGATATTTGTTTGGCGTTTTTTTTTTTTTTGAAATACGCTCTCATTCTGTACTTCACAGATGCTTTTTGATAGTTTAGTAAAATAAAACAAAAATATGTGCTAACATTTTAACATCTTGGGGCCTTCAATAACAGCAATCATTTCTGCACACTCAGATATTTATCGCGTAACAGTACTGGGTCTAAATGTACTAGAAGCGCACCAGTTCAGAACTAGCGATTTTTCCCACAGGGACTGTATGGATATACATACATATGTATAACGCGATGCAGATGTATTCTATCATTTTTGCATATGTATGTAAGTGTATACATGTTTACACGTAAGCAATTTGCGAGTGGTTTGTGGTTCCGTATATTCGGCAACAATGAAGGCGCTAAACATAGATCGCTTGATTAATGAAATTTGGTGCAAACGAGCGGAAATTCGCCAACTAAGTATGTAACTGCAAACGATAATTGCTAACATTGTCTGTGCGCTCGTAGAGAATATATCAATGCACATCCATTTACTTGCATAACTGTAGGGATAAATATGTGCGTATGTATTTAAATGCAATGCATGTATGGACTCTCATGTGTTGGCTTAAATCGAATGCTGCTATGTATAAATAGTCAAATAAACAAATAAATGTATGCACAAATTGATGCTGTTGCAATTTGGATTTAATTAAAATAATTGAAATCGCTGGTGGAAAACTACCGCCATATAAACAAACAAGCAAATGAACTAAATAAACCGAAATAAATGCTTGCATACGTATGTATGTACGTTAGGGCGACTCTATTTGCGTGGGAGATTTTTTCAACTATGCGCGTATAGCACAGAAGGATTCTACGTATAATTCTAAGCAAATTTGCCTAAGAAACCATAGATCTAACTTCACTGTGGGGTTTGCCAATTGGCGAAAACAGGGTAAATTAGCATTTTGCTGTAGTGTCGTAAGGAAGTGTTTAAATTGTAAGGAGTTTTTTTGTATGAAGAATCCATTTCTGCACTTATCTTTTTCTTAAAACTTCCACCAGAGGGCGCCAACAGTGGACAATTTCACATTTTCTACGAAACCCATTTTCGCAATTTGGTAAACTCCAAATTGATTTTAGACCTTTGGTTTTTTCTGCAAATTTGCTTAGAATCCCACATAGAATCCTTCTGTGCTATACGCGCATAGTAAAAAATATGTACGCGCCCTAATGTACGCGCATCAGTACATCTAGATTTGCATAGGTATGTACTAATTTCTACGCCTTTATTAGGTGCTCATTGCGAAATTTACATGTGTGATTGATTTAATTACTGATTTTTGCAATTGTTGAGTATTTGCAATTTGCATGATGAAAAATGTCAATGTTTTTACATGGTAAATAATATTATTGAGAGTTATTATTCATATATTTACCACCATGAGCGTTAGTACTATTTGCGTGTGTACAGAGTCAGCTCCTCTTTAAACCAGCCCAGTAAATTTTGACTTAAAAAAAAAAATAAAGAAATTCGTTTAGTAGGGAACTTTCAATCATGGATCCATAGTATTTCCTCTAATTTTCATATGACTTCTTAGATTTTAGGTTTTTTTTTGGGTATTTTTGTGTTTTAAAAAATTCAAATGGCAGATCCATATTAGAAAAATTAGATTGAATCTGCCATTTACCATGAAAAAAGTTGAAAACGAGCGTACGTACCTGGCGCATGAGTAACATGTTAGTTAGAATCCGCATTCGTAATCAAAGGCCTTGATTGTAAAGTTTCCGCCATATTGGGTCCGCCATTTTGAACTTTTCGAACCTGACCTCAGATTCGTAATAAGCGGCCCCAAGAACCCCAGAGGAAAACGTTTCAAACGGACCGAATCTAATATATTCTTTTAGCCGCTATATTGGACTCGCCATTATTAAGTTTTAAAATCATAAGAACCTGCTGTTACTTTTTCTTTTTAAAAGGTGTAAAGCAAAATCTAATCTACCGTTACTACGGACGTCATACTTGAGACGCCATGTTGAATTTTTCAAAAGGCCACAGTGTTTTCAATCGTGGACACCTATGCGATAATTGTAATCCATCCTATAGAATTTTGGCATACCTTATGGCGTATTTTTAACAGAAATTGTCGAAAAATGGCGAAAGCCGTAAAAATGTAAAAAAAATTCGCAGTTTTTTCTAATTATTTAAAATAAAAAATATTTTTTATAAAAAATATTCTACTATATAAAATTAAATTCTCACAAATTTGTATTCAACAATTTTTTAAGAAAAATTGCATTACGCAAAAAACCTCAAAAAAACCTAAAATCCAAGATGGGGGAATGGTGCCATATGAAATTGTGGATCCATGATCTGCGTCTCAAATAGAAGTAAACTGCATCAAAAAATCGCCGCTACAAATTTTATTCCTTCGTGCCAATTTGATATCACTTTACTCGGCTACACTAGCTATGTACTTAGATATTTGTAGGAAAATAAAATTGCTTTTCCCGACTCTATTTCTATTTATTTATATGTAGTTGTTAAGATAATAGCACTGAGCGTCGGAACATTACGTCGTCAGACCCTTGAGGAATTATCGCAAACAAGAGAGATAGTGGGAGTTCCCTTGACTACTTGTTGAATTCTCTTGCGAAGATGGACCTTGAGTCAACGCAGCGAACGCTGGAGGAAAACCAGAGCATGTGCTACGGCGACGTCTTTCTGGCCGAGGCCATTACCGGGGGAAGTCTAATTTATCTAACTAAAAATATAATTATATTATGAAAATTAATCAAAAATGTTTATTCCATTCCAGGCAATTGCACTCTGTTAGCCGATGTCGAAAACACCACCACCACGACCATTGATAACATGTGAAACAAGAATCATGTGTATACTCCGTGTACTCAAAAGTACTTGGCAACGAAGTACATACATACATATGTATGTTATACAAAACATAGCTAAATAGCTTACAAATAATAACCCATAAATGTATCAGATCAACTAAAACACCGCACGGATTTACCTCGCTCAACACTACACAACTTCATTAGCCTGCATTTACCGCGCTCATTGCTGCACTGCGTGAGCTCCGAACAGATTTTATCCGCAAGGGGTTCCTTTGGCAAATCTTTGTCATCGCTGGCACTGGTGGACCACCCGCTGATGGCCGCCAGGCGCTCGAGCTAGTCACAGCAATTTTCGCGAATTGTGAACCATTTCGGATGACATCTGTCAAACTTCATTGCATTCGTAATTTACTGGTTGATTTTGATTTGCTGTACGAAAACAGGAAATAATCGGCGAGTGTTGTGTAAAGTAATCAAATGAAATACAACTTAATTATTGGAAATACATATGTACTTACATACATACATATATGTAAGAAGAAAAAAATAACTGACACCATTTTCGATGCCATACGCTCTGAACTTATTACGAAAAAATTTATCTTTCTTATAATAGGAATTGCTTTAGTTAAGATATGCCGAGATGATGGCCATATGCACATACTTATTTCACATAGGTTATCAGGTTATCTGGTTAAAAATTAATATTGTGTAGTGTATTTTATTGTTGTAATCCGGACTATTTTTACGAAGTAGCAAAGAAAATAAAAACGTTCACTGACAGTTTTCTTCATCCAAAATTAGAAGCATTCTACAAAATTTTAGCTAAATTTCGAGCTTTCTAATACTCGTTCTTAGAAAGACTTCAAGTAAGCAGTTTTATAGCCCATTAAATTTTAGAATAATAATGTGCACGAGGGAAGTTGCAGAAAAATCCTGTGGCACATTTTATCTTCCATACAAAGTACCAGGTTCGAAAATGTTTTTTATAGGGAAGAGAATGCACACTACCGTCAACAACAAAATGGCCACAAATCAGCGGAATTTATTTCACTTAAATCTAATGGGCTATAAAACTGCATAAATAAATACACGGTCAAAAATTTTTTTTTATTCTTAATTATGAGAATGTTTGGGTTTAAAATTTAAACCGAATTGTTTAAATTTTAAACCTAACATATGTGCTCTTTTGTTTTAAACTTGGAAGGTTTGTATTTGAAACTGAATTTAGTTTGGTCATATATGTAGTCCAAAAAGTTTAAAATTAAAACCGAAATTTATAACCGTGTACCCAAAACCTTTCTAAGAAACCAAAGCCTCGAAATTAAATTGAAATATGCATAATTTTTGCAATAATTTTACAAAGTATGAAATTTGGATACACCAAATATGTATACAAATCTTTCAAAGCTACTCAGGGGCGCGAAAAAGTACGATCTGCGATGATGAAGCAGATACATACATATCGAACATGTTTGTAGCCATCATCGATTCGCCAACAGTTAGCGAGTGGCGAAACGAACGAACTCAATGAGGTACAACCAAACTCGCTATCGTCTATCCGTGCTAGCTAACTTTGTTGATGCTTTCACATGCAAAATTCTTCTTTAAGCGACCGGAACTCAAACATAGGGAGCGAGAATTGGCGAATCGATGACGGCTTGTATTTTCCCTCGTCAGTAAACACAAAGAAAGGCTTCTGAGGTTTCGATTTTACCGATATCTGGGTAGTCTGGTTTTTGAGCACTTTCGACACTCGCATCACCTTTAGGAATTAGCGGAAGAGAAGTAGTAGTTGCAAGACGACATCGGTGAATTTATACACGGATGCATCGAAGCTTGACGGAAGTGGCGGTGGAAGGTTCTTTCATGCAGGGCGCCAGCATCAGGCTAGGGCTAGCATTAAGGAAGCAGTCGATTATTTGTTAAACCGCTCGACTTTTGCAACGGATTCTTCCTCGCATAGACTCATGTGGGTAACGGGCCGTATTGATATAGCAGGGAATCGCGGTGCGGAAAAGTTGGCCAGGACAGGTACCCTCGAGTTGTACTCAGCGGAGTACTTTCTCTTTGGTAAGTTTATTGGGATGATGTAAGCTGCTTAGATTTTTTGAGGCTACGAAAAAGTTATTCTTACAAGAATGCATCTTAAATATTGCCACTGTTATGAAGTTATAAAGACGACCAAAAATATTTGATTTGTTAATTTTTCTACTCTTCGTAGCCACGACTAAAATTTTGATTTAGCTTTTTTTTTAGCTGTATTTTTTGCCCCTTCAGCCTTTCTCTGAAAAAGTTCTGGCAACACTGGTCGTAACAGATGTTTACCGTTTGCCACAGTGCCTACCCACAAATTTTTGGTCCAATAACTTTTTTTTTATATAAATACATACATGCAATCTCTTACTGAGTTATTCAAAAGGAGTGGGGTGCCCTTTTCGATATTTACCCTGGGCTCTCAATGGTCTGGCTACGCCACTGCACTGGAAATATTATTTAACACAATTTTCTCAAAGAAAGTTAGGACTAAATTAACATAAATGATAAGTCGTGTACACATATCTGAAATGGCTGTTTTCCTTATAAGCAGGTCTTAGAGCTTAAGTGGGTCTGGTGGTAAACGAGGACCAGACGAAGTATCTCCTGTCATCAAACAAACAGTCAGCACATTCGCGCCTTGGCACCCACGTCACTGTTGACAGCTACAATTTCGAGAAAGTAGAGAATTTCGTTTACTTGGGAACCAGCATTAACACCGATAATAATGTCAGCATTGAAATCCAACGTAGAATCACTCTTGCCAACAAGTGCTACTTTGGACTGAGTAGGCAACTACTCGACGTACGAAAACCACGGTCTATAAGTCACTCATCATGCCCGTGCTGGTATATGGCGCAGAAGCATGGACAATGACAACATCCGATGAGGCGGCTCTTGG
>NW_023458561.1:24000160-24002349 GCF_013731165.1 Rhagoletis pomonella
CTCTATTTATTGTGTGTTAACTCTATTGCATAACAGCTTACCATACGGTTACTATGAAAACTCTGGAAAATAAATAACTGTGCGTACTTGTTTAATAAAATACAGTTGGCTCATAATTACGTTTGCGGTTTCTTACTTTCAATAACCTTACTTTTTTTAGGCCAGTATTGCACCACTCAACATTGTCACACTCTCATTAACACCTTTTTAGGCAATCTGTTGTTGTAGCAATATTAAGAAGCATTAATGCGACAGCTAAAAATACAGTTATTACCCTGTAGGAATATTTTAAATAAGATACAAAAAATGTTTACGTAAGTTCTGGCGCGTGCGTCAAAAATGCGAAACAGTCTGAATAGGAGGGGGCTCCGGAAAAAAAAATCAGAGCCAAGGTACCTCAATCACGATCTTCCTAAAGCTGGGCAGTGACACAGGAGATGTGCGACTGTAACTTGGGAGTTACCATTATTTACTTACTTCAGTTCTAACTTGAACCCTTAGAGGTGGTGTTAGACAGCATGCTGTAACAACAACAAGAAGTATATTGCAATCCCGTCTTTGAATTGTAAGAGTATAGTTGGTGGTTTTTGCACTGTAAGAACGAAGGCTGTCCTGCGAAATTTCCACAGGGATTTCCCGTAGGACGTCATTCTCATGTCTAATTTATTTTTTTGTTAGTTTAGGGAGGGGCTAGGGCAGTAAATTTTAGAAAAGCGCTCGGTTCTTCTGGAACCGGCCTGATACCGAAGTAATCAGTTTAGTTACATTTGACGCTGAACCCATTAAAGCATGTGCTGAAGGTATTTATCGTTTATTTGGAGTTTTCCTTTTTTTTTGTAAAAAAAAATTTACTTGCAAATGTAGTTTTCGAAAGTATAGTTAAATACTTTCGGCGACTTTGCAAAAATATGTAATTTTCGATTTTCTTAAGTTTTCGATTTTCAGCTTTTTGGGTAATTTCGAGACAAGAATTTTTCGAACTATCACAACCCAAATTGAAAATTGAATATTTACATATTTGTAATTTTTAAATATAAACTTTGCTTTTCGGAGAGTGGAAAGCAGAAACCACAAATTAACCAAAATTCCATAAGATTTAATGATTGGGCTCACATTTTTTGGGTGTTGCAGGCGTTATAGTGATCCAATCTTCCCCATATTTATTATATAGGGGTTTCTGTTAAAAGAGAGTGTACCTACAAACTAAATTTCATCGAAATCGGATAAAATTTAATGTTTCCGCCACATGAGGGGAGGGCGGCGCAATTATCCCACCTTCGCCAAATTTCATAATTCTTTATTTCTAAGTAAAAGCTTCAAGTTAAAGCGCAATCGGTGCAGGTTAATTATCATTTCCACCTGCCTCCATATCATCGAAACACTTCGTCACCGCCCCTCCAAACAGCTACGGCAATAAGGGGCTTAAAATGACATAAAATCTTACAATATGGCGTCCGAATACAAAGTGCCCGGTAAGGATACTTGTCAGCACCGAGAGTAAGAGAGTAAGATGGACTTTGCATATACGGGTTTTTACTCGGCGCTCGTTGATGCTGAGTAAATCCGGCCATCTAAACACAAAATGAACGCAGAGTTCCCGATATACATACTTTTTCTAAGACTTAACTGTTTTGAAGTCCAACTCTATATTGCAGCCCGTCGGTGTCTAAGACACACCCAGACAATTTTTTTTTGCGACGCATTTCTAATGAAGCTTTATTACCGCTCGGCTATAGTCTATATTCGCACATATTTATGTATGCATAATTGATTTTATTATAACTAGTAAGCAGGCAATTCATTTCTAGTATGTTTAAAGTTATGTATGTCGACCTGAGATGCGAAAGCCTTAGTTTGCAACAAATGTAATATCATCCTCAGTTCATCTTTGAAGTTCTAGGGGAGAAGAAGTCAAACATCGCAGAATAGAGAGGCGGTCTGTTTGAAAGCTCGTTTCGGATAGCGAAAGACACGGAGAGGTCACTAAACCCTTCGACGCCGTAAAAATAGCTCAGCTAGAAGGCCGGCAGATTCCATAATCGTACATCGACATGGTCGGATGGTGGGAAATCGATTCTTGGGCGAAGCTTTTAAATCTATTGAAGCGAATCTATCAAATGTTGAAGCAGTTTTTCACAGAAGGCAAGGCATCCGACTACCTCTTCGGCGGCGGTACTTAGTGAGCGAAA
>NW_023458561.1:24002449-24002682 GCF_013731165.1 Rhagoletis pomonella
TCAATATTTACCTCACGCTCTCGTGCCACTAAAAATGTTACTCCTCATAAAATAGCGTTCTGTCTCGTTTGCTTATCTAGCTTATCTAGTTAATTGATGATGAAAGCATTAATCAGCCGTTTGTTTGTTTGTTTCTCATAGATTTTTGTAGATTCGCTATTTTCTCTTTTATCATTTTCTGAATTAAAGATTGGTATAAAAAGCTTGCGGTTTTGTTGTTTCAAGTTTTGTGT
>NW_023458561.1:24002692-24007427 GCF_013731165.1 Rhagoletis pomonella
ATCCCCTCTTCCGCGGCACTATATTGCGTGGTCAATCTTTTCTTCTACATTGATCTTTCTAATCGTCGTCTCGGTCGACGCTGCCAACCACCACCACCAGTCACCAATACACTGCAAGCAAAAAAAGACCAATACAAACAACCTCACTTATATCTCACCCGCTGCATTGAAATCAGCCTCTTAAGGCAGACTAGACTCTTACAACGGACTCCAGAGAAAGATTGTGTAGATCGCCGTCTTAATGGTAGGTTTACTGATAGCTGCGTTCCAAGAAGAGAGACGGCAACGCCCGAAATACGCTCTGTAAGGACCGCAAGCCAGACAAAGGCGCGGCCTGCCGGTCATACTGCCCAGTATCGTTTCATTGAAGAAGACTTTGATCGCAGGCATACCTCTCTAGAATATCAAGACATAGCAATCCGGTAAGACGAACCCATACTTGACTGATAAAGTCACCTATTCTGCTTTTGCGGACTACTGCACTTGTATTAACTTTAAAAATGCAAATTGGGACAGCCTCGCGGAAATTTACGATAACACTAATGCCACTGATACTGACCGATAAACTCTGTTTTCGCGAACTACCGTACCCACACCATTGTCCTTCGCGACATGGGTCCAGTTTCGGAAGGTGGGCAGCCTGTCGGTTAACTTGAGGAAATCTGCACTTATTTCGCGGCAGATGGTGCTGTACTCGCAATAGAGCGCGACTATTTACACCAGATTGTTCTCGGAATCCGCGTATGAGGGATCTCAACTACGGATAGTAATAAACACTAAAATTGTTGGGCTACCTTTAACAGCGTGCTCTTCTTCTCCTACAGAGACGCAATAATGTCCTTAAGTCGCTCGCCGGTAACACTTGTTTCAAAAACAAAGAAATAGTGTTGGCAACATACAAGGCAATTGGCTGACCAGTTCTAAAATATGCTGTCAGCGCCTTAGCGCCGAGGGCTATAAGGACGCAAGGGATAAAGTTTCAGACTTGTCAGATTGCCGCTCTCCGAACTGCAACGGGATGCCTTCGGAGGTCGCCTAAACACCAACTTGCCGGCTGCTACTGCTAGGAGCATCCGAATTGGCACTTGGTGGAAGTAAAATCTCCTCACAAGCATGTCGGAAGGCAGCTTCACGCACTTACGGACGAAGTCCAGGCATACGTAGCCCTATCCTTGCGCCCGACAACGTACAGACAAGTCATAAATGACATTAATAAAGAGTCCATCTCCACCTTGAGAGGCTCTCTGGCACAGCTATATGAGGCCTGTCGACCGAACCTGTATCTATATAGACTCGGCCCCGGCAAATCAAAAGTGTATCCTGCATGTGAAAGTGTATCCTCACGACACCAACCACCTCATCTCCTGCTGAGAGGCTTACGGGCTAATATAAAGAGTCAAAAGTGAAAATAAAACTGAAGATTAAGATGTTTTATATCATGTTATGATGCTGACTCCGAGTCTCCTCCCTTACTTGAACTTATCATACCTCACCTCACCTGATTAAATATGTACATATGTATAGTATGCTATTAGGAAATTGATACTGTAAAAATATTAAATCAAATTTAATTTAAGTTTGTTTAGTTCCATTCCAAGTATCAACGATGTAGGCGCAAATATGCGAATTTCCATAAAAGAAACTCAATCAATTGCGAAACAAATTTCCTTTTCCGTTTGTATGTGGCAAGAAAAAATACAATTTTTATGCATACATACATGCACACTTATACATTACAATCAGGTGGAATAAACACAGTGCAACGGGCCGCTCATGACTAGTTTGACACTAATCTGTTTTCGGACGGTAGATACTACTTCATTGCGTATCTCTACTACCAATCAAGTTTAAGAGCATGTCTCTGTTTGTACTTAGGATGTATATATTATATGTATGTATATTTGTCTCTCAGCCACATCGCCAACTCTTTGCGAATTAGTCCCCTCATAAACCCTTTACCTTTGTGCGGAACCTTAGGTACAGCTGTATTTATAACCAACTTTAAACGTTAAAAAAAGTATTTCATCATTCCTGTAGAGAGCTGAAGCTTCATGTTACCCTAAAATAATCTGTTTGTAATGCATTTTGATTATTTCCAGGTCCTTACGATTTCTTACGATTTGCATGGGTTTTACCTAAAATGGAATTTTAGCTACGAGTCTGGACATTTTGTATATAAACTAAATATATGAAAATTCTTAGAATTTTTATCCACTAAAGACTGGTGAAGCGCGATTTCGCCCATCTTCAATGGCAACCTACATACCAAATTTTGTTGAGATATCTCAATTTTTGCTCGAGTTATAGTGTATACGGACAGACGGACGGACGGACATATAGTCACCGCTTAATCGATTTCCCTTTTCATTCTGAGCAATTATGTATATATTTGTCTACATACATATGTATGTATATGTAACTTGTTTAGGCTGTTACAAACAACCGTTATGTGAACAAAGTTATAGCCCAGTATGCTTTTTAAAAAATTACTCAATTGTTTGCTGCTGGGTTCCGTTAGCTGGTTATCCCAGTACATATGTACATATGTATGTTTGAATTTGGCCAGGTTGCATTTGATTGCAATATAAAGAGGAAATGGAAAAGGGGCGATAAAAAACAAAGTAGAAAAAATACAATTTATACAAAAGGACATGCCGAAGATATTAGAAAATGCAAAAGGTGCGAAAATGGGAGACGACTGCACATTCATTCTCTTTGGGGTGGCAAATTAGCCGCAAGCTTAACTGCATAAAAGCAAATGAAAGGAAAAAACCAAGAGAACAACAACAAACACCAAAACAAATATTTGTCAAAATGACAATTTCGCGCGGTAGTAAAAAAACTGAATCTGATTGAATAATCTACTAAATGTGTGTGTGCGTTTGAATGCGTGTTGTTTTTGTAAGCGAATCTACATCATTTGCAAGTGAGAACTAAAATTTCCTTTTATTTTACGCAATGACACTGGCAAAACTGTTAAAGCGTGCATGTTTCATTTTACCCATATGTGTGCGTATGTATGTATTTATTAGGGTGTTCGATTATTCGCCCTTTTCCAAAAACCGGCTTTCGAGTTATTCAAAAAATTGCAATTTGGAGAAAAACCCGTTTCACATTTTTGAAATTAAGAAAAAAACGGATGAACCCGTTTTATTTAAAATAGTTTTTTATAAAGTGAAAATGCTTATGTCGGAACCAAATGTCATGACCAAATATTACAACAAAACTTTTAACAGTAATCTTTACTTTAGAAAAGAGCAAAGCAAAATATGCTAATTTTTTTTTTTTCAAATCAAAAGTATAACAAATAAAAATCAATTAAAATTCAGGTTTGGTCTTTCTTTTTTGATGCTTGATTGCACTTTTTCTGACTTTTTTCGGATTTGAATAGTGCGCTTGCCGCCGTAGCCGAGTGCTTATTGTGCCTACTGCCACTCGGAAGGTCCATGGGTAAATTTCTGATCCCAGCAACGTCAAAATTATTATTATTATTTTTTTTTTAACAGCTGTTGGCAATAATAGCAAACTCAGAGTGTTGAAAAAACTTCTACAGAGGTGAAGTAAAGGTGTAGATCTCTCACTTTGTGTACCTAATAACATTAAGAAGCCGAACACAAATTGGAAGATAAGCGCGGCCAATTACGTAGAAGACGTTTAAGTGTCAAACATTCATTTATTGGAATCAAGTATGATATTCATTCCTACTGTTCATCCCCGTATATTCCAGGACATAATTTTAAAACTATTTTAGAAGTTTTCCTTAAACTGGAAAAAGCCTTGATAACTTGGAGAAACTCAAAACTTTTATTGGCAGGTCCAGATTTGTATGAAATTAAAGAAACTGGTTTGTTTGATAAAAAAAAATCCGGGTTATTCAATATTCGAAAAATCAAGATTTCAAAAAACCCGCCTATAGATATCCAAAAAATCGGTGGAAACCGGTGAGTCACTCACCCTAGCATTTATGTACAGATGCACATACATAGGAACTTATGTATTTTTACACATACATACATACGTATGTATGTACTTATGTAGGCGTGTACGCGCTCAAGTTTTTCTCATTGCCTCGCGGCAACTTTCTGATTATTAACAGCTAAAATTATAATACTCGCTGTGATTTTGTGTCTTTGTCTGATGAAAACTATTACAAATCTGGTTAAGGTGGAGTTTAGCCGCCGGCAATGAGTCACGTGACGCTTAAAATTTAATTTGTACTTGTAACAGGAAAAAAAATGTCAAATGAAAGATAAAAACTTTGCTTACCGACCATTTCATGTTTACTTAGGAACTATATTTTTTTCAAGTGTATAAATTGTATTTGTACATATTTGTTTATTTCCGGGAACACTTCCAACGAACTCGGTCCCATGTCGTGGTAACCGTTTCAGCTCGGGAAGAATAACTGTCTTCCAGTAAACGGTTAGAGTTAAATTGACTGATGTTCATGAAATGTCTGAAACCTTTGGTATAGCCGAAGACAGCACTGCCCTCACTTGTTTTCAATTCAAGTTAGTTTATACCTACCTATATAGTTTATAGCGACACATTTGGACGCTTCTTCCTCTTATTTGGCACTGCAACCTTTTTTTTTGGTTTAGGCCGTGACAAAAAATCTTCGCCAGTTGCCTCTCTCGCTTGTGGATTGCGGTTCGTCTGCACTTGATCCTTTCCATTCCTTTCACCGGAGCGTCGTCATCCATGCGTACAACATGTCCAAGCCAGTGCAATTGTT
>NW_023458561.1:24007527-24011794 GCF_013731165.1 Rhagoletis pomonella
CTTTTGTTCTTTAAAATCAAGTTGGTTGCGCAGTGCGTCTTTTAGTTAAATTTTTAAGAACTCTGAAGTGTCGTCTTTTCCCACAGGTAATGTCAACACATGTTTCCTGTTGTTGTTGTATCGTTGTCGTCAAGCTCTATAGCGGTAGACCCAGGAAGCGTGAAGCCTCGATGGGGTCTGACCTTAGCAGGGTGAGGTTCAGTGGGCATTTCTGCATTTATTCTGTTCAGGTATGAGTTCAACCTGCTGCAGTAGCTCGATCGAAGTTGGGCTATGTGGTTCGAGTCTCCCGAGGCAGACGAAGCTCTGTCTCGTCAACGTCAGGTGGTTGCGTGCCCAGAACGGCATTCACAGGTCGAGAGTCTATATAACTGGTTCTCTTTGAATTTCGTTCAAGGCCTGTCGGTAAGTTGTTGGGTTCAGAGTAGTTTTATGAACCCCGGACTTCGTCCGTCAGTTCATATAGATGCCTTCTGACGTGCCGTGGCGAGGGTTCTTCCGCAAGCAGATGTCTGTTTGGGTGCTAACACGATGACACCCTACTAGGAATTGCTTGCAGAGCATTGTGTTATGCTCCTTAATTGGGAGCATATGTGCCTCGTCGCGCAGGTGATGTTGCGGTAAAATCAGAAGGAATCCTGTCGCTGTCTCAGTGCCGTGTTTTGGAAGGTCTGCAGCTTCATCCACAGCGCCCTACTACATAGTCCCCGGTAACCACACAGGCGCTGCATAGTTCAGAACCGGCCGACCAATTGCCTTGTATGTTGCCAACAACGTTTCTTTGTCTTTGCCCCAGGTGCTGCCGGCTAGCGACTTGAGGACTTTGTTGGGGCTTTGTACTTTATTGACAATTGCGGTTGTATGCGCCGAGAAGGAGAGCAGGCCTTCGAAGGTTACTCTGAGGACCTTCGGGTTATTCAACGTCGGAATTGGTTCGTCATCGACGAGAATACCCAGTAGCAGTCTTACCTCCTTCGTCCAAGTGGTGAAAACCGTTGCTGAGGATTTTGTAGGGGAGAGGGTTAGGCTCCGTGCAGTGACGAAGCGAGAAAACTCGGCGAGATAACTATTATTGAGCAATCGTCAGCATAAGAGACAACCGCGACTACCTCTGGTGGTTGAGGGAGCTTAGAAATGTAAAAGTTGAACAGTAGTGGGGAAAGGACACCACTCTGTTGAAATTCCTGTTTTGTTTTCCTAGGTTTGCTCGATTTGTCTCTGTCTTGCTGTGCACTTTACGGAACCCATGTTGATGCTTCGCCGGGGTTCAGTAATTTGTGTAGTGCGGGAGCAGCAAGGCCTCAAGTGTCTTTGCAACCGGGGAAAGGAGAGCTATCGGGCGAGAAGACTCTCCTTTGTTGGACGGTTCCCCCGGTTTAAGCAGTGGAACCACTCTCCCCGTTTCCCAGATGTCTGGTATGATGAGAGTGGCCATAGACAGGTTGAGGATCTTGGTTAGATAGTGCACTCCCGCAGGACTAAAATTTTTGAGCATCAGCATGCGAATTCCGTCGGGTTAAATGGCTTTGGAGACTTTCGCCTTCCCGATGGCTATCCTTTCCTCGTCGCTGCGGAAAAAAAGAGGCGCACTTGGTATTGGCAGTTTGTGCAGCCTTCTGGTCACTCTACGTTTGGCTTTGTCCGCCGGAGGATGCAGTATGAACTGTCGGCTAAAGTAGCTCGGGCATCGCTCCGGGTCGGACGAAGCGTGGTCGCCAAAAGATATTTCAGCTCTGTCGTTATGCTTCGTCGGATTAGACAACGACCTCACGGTTGACCAAAGCTTGCTCACACCAGAGGCGAAGTTACAGGTCTTCAGATGGTCTTCCCACTTCACTAGTTGCCGAATCTCCGAGTTGAGAACCCCTTATACGGGCATTTACGGGATCGGCCTGGCGAAGGGATTATCTTTTTGTTATTAAGTTTTTCGTTACAGTTTTGAATTTGGAAGGAAATGGTTTTAAATTTTGTTCACTCTACAAAGATTTAAAATTGTTCACTCTATAGAGTACTCAATGGAAAAATTTCCATGTTCACTCTTTCGAGGTGTTCGTAGCATCGGGTGTTCACTCCAGCCAGATACCACTGTATATTTTTTAATATTTTTAATGAATGCATAAAATTGTATCCATTTCCTGCGTAATCTATTTTTCGTAAATGCAAAAGTCATTAATATCCTTTATTAGTTAAGATTGCAACAACAACAAAAAAATAATGCGCCTTTCGTAGTAAGAATGTAACCGGAAATTTCGCGCCATCAAAATTTTCGTAAAACGTAGCAAAGTTTTTCTTGGTCTGCGTAATTAGTTTATGCAAAAGAGGCAGCTAATCTACAATTTCAATAAACAAACTGCGAAATCGTTGTGCCAAATTTGTAATTGCTTTCAAACTCGCGCGAAATATCTTAATTTGCTAAGTGAAAAACGTATAATAGAAAATGCTTACCATCGTTTACACCGCTTCTTTTAGCTGCTTTGCCGTTGCAGCTTAAGGAAATTGACCACGTCTCGGTCGCGTGAGTCAGATGTAGGAAATAGGGAATACCAAGGAAATGCTCTTGCATTTTGCAAATTGAAATTTTCTTAAATAAATAGGAAATTAACGCTTTCGTTTCAAAATGAATTCTGTGAATATATACCTGCACAGTTTTCGGCCATTTTCAGAGAATATGGATGCAGCATTAAATATAAGTACAGAACCAACTGCAGCTCCTTCAACAGACCACGCAACTGTACTCTTCACTTTATCATCCCAAAAAGGTTACATCGTTAGGTTGAAGTGGCTGCCAGACTCAAAGGAAGCCAGCACACTTAGGCAGTCACTTAGCAGTCAGGGGCCCATTGTGATACGACATGGATCAAAACTCTTACCCTTTAAACCAATTCGTGTAGTCTACGAAGAACCTTAGCAATTGCCATATTCCAAACTTAGCAGTTGCACTTAGGCCATCTAAACATCCTATACCAAGGAATACTGTATTTTCCTACATAATGCAGGGCAATGGCAGAGTAAGTGCCTGGTTCAGACTCTTCTTTGTCGTGGCAGCTCTGCAGTAGTCATTGCGACGACCCCGAGGCGTTCTGCATGCTTTCCTATCAGAATAAGACCTGTGAGCAGGCCAAAGGGCAGTGACCCATCGCCTCTATTGAGAGTAAGAATTTCCCTCGATCTCCATATATTCCATTTCGGCTTCCATCTGGTACCCCCTTCTTCAAGGCACTTTTGCCTTAGTAAGAGCTTGCAGCAAGCGAGTGGCATATATGTATATCCCCATTCAGACTGGTAAACTTGAAATGAAGGTACCCGCTCCCTCTTGCGAGCTCATATGCCTCCTAATTTCATATTATGTCACTGTAGCCCTGTACCCATACCAAGTGCAAAGCGAACTGTTTCCGAATTTATAGTGACAAAACTAAGCGGCATAAGGGCCAACATGTGCTACTCTTCGACGCGACAAGGCATTCATATCGCCCTTGTGGGGTTTCCTTTACCGCTTGTTATATGAAAGAACTGTCAAAGCGGATTGGGGCAGCACATCTTCTCAACGAAGAGTTAGTAGTGGTTTTCCACAAGGGGAGGTCCTTTTACCGCTAATTTGGGCCATTGGAAAGATTGGATGGTCGGTTTTTTTGCTTATGTGGATGGCTCAGCACGTATAGTTAGAGGAAAGTGCTGGAAGATAGGAATGCGGCTCGAAAATTCTATCAGAAAATAAGGCAGCAATTCCTGTAAAGATGAAAATGGAAACCTGCAAACAAATGTGCAGAGTACACTTGAAGTAGGGAGGAAACAATTCTGAGCGCTTCTGACTGGCGAAACGGGTGGTGCGTTTGACGAAGAAGAACCCGAACCAATGTATAGGGACGAAGCTCACGTTTCCCCACCCCACCAATATTTCGTGAGAGCAGCAATAAGGCGGCGTCGAAACAACAAGGCTTCCGGAGCCGACGATGTACCGGCTGAGCTGTTCAAAGTCGACGCCGAAAAGCTGGTCGGGCGCATGTACCAGGCATTACGTGGAATTTCGTCTGAGGAATACTGTTGGCATAAACCTGAACGGTATCTTAAATGAGATTAGAGGGCTTTGGGAGGTTTCTAAAAAACTATTCTACGCAAGGTCGTTGGCCCTGTTCATATGTGCGAATAGTACCGAAGAAGTTGGAATGACGAACTGGATGAGCTTTTTAATGACATGAACATTGTTAAGCGCATAAAAATACAACAATTGCACTGGCTTGGACATGTTGTACGCATGGATGACGACGCT
>NW_023458561.1:24011894-24016013 GCF_013731165.1 Rhagoletis pomonella
AGCGTCGTCATCCATGCGTACAACATGTCCAAGCCAGTGCAATTGTTATATTTTTATGCGCTTAACAATGTTCATGTCATTAAAAAGCTCATCCAGTTCGTCATTGCATCTTCTTCGGTACTATTCGCACATATGAACAGGGCCAACGACCTTGCGTAGAATAGTTTTTTAGAAAGCTCCCAAAGCCCTCTAATCTCATTTAAGACACCGTTCAGGTTTATGCCAACAGTATTCCTCAGCGAAATTCCACGTAATGCCGGGTACATGCGCGCGACCAGCTTTTCGGCGTCGACTTTGAACAGCTCAGCCGGTACATCGTCGGCTCCGGAAGCCTTGTTGTTCCGACGCCGCCTTATTGCTGCTCTCACGCAATATTGGTGGGGTGGGGAAACGTGAGCTTCGTCCCTATACATTGGTTCGGGTTCTTCTTCGTCAAACGCACCCCCCGTTTCGCCAGTCAGAAGCGCTCAGAATTGTTTCCTCCCTACCTCAAGTGTACGCTGTACATTTGTTTACAGGTTTCCATTTTCATTTTTACAGGAATTGCTGCCTTATTTGCTGATAGAATTTTCGAGCCGCATTCCTGCCTTCCAGCACTTTCCTCTAACTATACGTGCTGAGCCATCCACATAAGCAAAAAAAAACGACCATGCAATCTTTCCAATGGCCCAAATAAGCGGTAAAATGACTTCCCCTTGTGGAAAACCACTACTATCTCTTCGTTGAGAAGATGCGCTGCCCAAATCCGCTTTGACAGTTCTGTCATATAACAAGCGGTAAAAGAAACCCCACAAGGGCGATATGAATACCTTGTCGCGTCGAAGAGTAGCACATATTGGTCCTTATCCCGCTTAGCTTTGTCACTATAAATTCGGAAACAGTTCGCTTTGCACTTGGTATGGGTACAGGGCTACAGTGACATAATATGAAATTAGGAGGCATATGAGCTCGCAAGAACGGGTACCTTCATTTCAAGTTTACCAGTCTGAATGGGGATATACATATATGCCACTCGCTTGCTGCAAGCTCTTAATAAGGCAACAGTTCCTTGAAGAAGCGGGTACCAGATGGAAGCCGAAATGGAATATATGGAGATCGAGGGAAATTCTTACTCTCAATATGTAGAGGCGGTGGGTCACTGCCCTTTGGCCTGCTCACAGGTCTTATGCTGATAGGAAAGCATGCAGAACGCCTCGGGGTCGTCACAATTACTACTGCAGAGCTGCCACGACAAAGAAGAGTCTGAACCAGGCACTTACTCTGCCATTGCCCTGCATTATGTAGGGAAATACAGTATTCCTTGGTATAGGATGTTTAGATGGCCTAAGTGCAACTGCTAAGTTTGGAATATGGCACTTGCTAAGGTTCGTAGACTACACGAATTGGTTTAAGGAGTAGGGGTTTTAATCCATGTCGTATCACAATGGGTCCCTGACTGCTAAGCGACTGCCTAAGTGTGCTGGCTTCCTTAGAGTCTGGCAGCCACTTCAACCTAACGATGTAACCTTTTTGTGATGAGAAAGTGAAGAGTACAGTTGCGTGGTCTGTTGAAGGAGCTGCACTTGATTCTGTACTTATATTTAATGCTGCATCCATATTCTCTGAAAATGGCCGATAACTGTGCAGGTATATATTCACAGAATTCATTTTGAAACGAAAGCATTAATTTCCTATTTATTTAAGAAAATTTCAATTTGCAAAATGCAAGAGCATTTCCTTGGTATTCCCTATTTCCTACATCTGACTCACGCGACCGAGACGTGGTCAATTTCCTTAAGCTGCAACGGCAAAGCAGCTAAAAGAAGCGTAAAGTAAGCGATGGTAAACATTTTCTATTATACGTTTTACACTTAGCAAATTAAGATATTTCGCGCGAGTTTGAAAGCAATTACAAATTTGGCACACAACGATTTCGCAGAGTTTGTTTATTGAAATTGTAGACTAGCTGCCTCTTTTGCATAAACTAATTACGCAGACCAAGAAAAACTTTGCTACGTTTTACGAAAATTTTGATGGCGCGAAATTTCCGGTTGCATTCTTACTACGAAAGGCGCATTATTTTTTTGTTGTTGTTGCAATCTTAACTAATAAAGGATATTATTGACTTTTACATTTACGAAAAATAGATTACGCAGGAAATGGATACAATTTTATGCATTCATTAAAAATATTAAAAAATATATATATAAAATAAAATGAAGAATGTTTTATACAAATTCTGCTTGGAAATGTTGCCATACCGTTTGGGTGTTGCCGCTTAGCTCATTTGTATTGAGAAAAGATTGTTATTTTGTTGCTGCTATTTGACACCGACTAACAAGCCTTCGTCGCCCATAGCTGCCTCGAGCGTTGGCACGCCACGCCCACTTATGTTTATTGTACAGACATTAGCATGCCGGCGGAAATTTTGTAAAGTTATTATTGAATACCTGCATAATTGTGCGCTAAGGTTAAATTGGGCGGCACAGATGCAGGGGACCGAATGAGAGGCCGCTGATTTGCGTTTGTATTTGAATGACCAAGTGGCTAAGTGAATACGTGCGTGCGTGCGTGCGTGCGTGGCAATTTGATGTTTGCTGATGTGTTGTGATGATTGCATTATGATTTGAGTTATGATTCAATTTTTGACAATCGCCTAAAAACAAATCGGATTGAATCTTTGACAGCAATTTGCAATAGTTCAACGCTGCTGGCGCTTGCACCACCGCTGAGCGCATTGCAGAGGCGTATAAGAACGAAGGGTGGGCGTTAACCGACCGCAAATGTTACAAAAATTACAAGCTAACAAGTTAAGTGCCCGAGGCTAGCAAAAATTGTTGAAATTTTTCGTTACAAGTATTTGATTATTCAAATGTGAGGTAAGTTGTTCTGAAACGGCAAATCGAAAAAAACACAACTGAAAATGTTTTTTTTTTTTTGTTGTCTATGCCGCCTTTAAAGTACTCAATTTCATGCTTGAGTTGATTGTCATCTGCTAATTTACCAAACAAAAAAAAAATGAAATAACAAATACTTGGCAAAGCGCACTCTTTAAATTGTGTTTGTTCAGCTTACATTTTGTTGTGCATGTTTTTCGCCCTTTGTGTAAGCAAAACATCCGCAAACACAGTTAGTAGATAATTAGCTATGTGTCTCATGGCATATTGGCACTCGGTACGTACTGTAATAACTTAAAAACGCACTGAAGCAAAAAATCGGCTTTCACACATTCTCAGTTCGGCAGCGGCTCCTTTTATTCGAACTCAATCGAAATATGTTCATGCATATGGGTGAGAACGTACCCTGCAGAAAATCGACTGGCGCTTCCTTAGGACACGCGGCCTATAAACTAACTCCAATTAAAAGGAAAATAATTTCTCGTATGAGACGCACCTGGAATGTCAGAACACTTAATAGGAATGGTGCCTCTGACCGCTTGGTGGATCTGTTCTTTAGAGCAAAGGCGATAGACGTAGCAAGGTGGAACAACCATGGAAGCTTGCGATATCTACAAAAGTGACACGGCAAAAGTGACACACATTCGGTCCAGTATTTGTGGTGGAAGATAGATTTCGTCACCAAGTACTATCGTTCGACGCGGTGGCCGAGCGTGTTGCCACAATCCACATCAAAGCGAGATTCTTCAACATCTTGCGCAGTTGCACCCACCCCTCTAAGTCAGAGAAGGAAAAGGCTGTCAAAGATTTATTTTATGACCGTTTGTGGCGTAACTTCGAGCGCTGCCCCCTTCACGATGTAAAAATTGTTCTTGGCGATTCCAGTGTCAAGGCAGGGGCTTTGGTCCCCCGACTGTCGTGACGCTGTCACCCTAAGCATGGTATTCCATAGCAGTAGATTCAGCATAAGAGGACGCGTCGAGCTACATGGCTATTTCCTCATCAAAAAAAGACAAAACAAATCGGTCATGTGATAAGCAGTAGGCACGCCTCCAGTGCGATCTGTGGACCATCCACAGGCATGGACCTGCTGAAAATCACAGCCGACTACCAGCATATTAGCCACTCGACGTTCACACCTGCTCTGCGGACGAACTCTTTAACAAACCGATATTTGTAAGCAGTAGGATCACATATTTCGCTCACTAAGTACCGCCGCCGAAGAGGTAGTCGGATGCCTTGC
>NW_023458561.1:24016113-24018045 GCF_013731165.1 Rhagoletis pomonella
GCAAGGCATCCGACTACCTCTTCGGCGGCGGTACTTAGTGAGCGAAAAATGTGATCCTACTGCTTACAAATATCGGTTTGTTAAAGAGTTCGTCCGCAGAGCAGGTGTAAACGTCGAGTGGCTAATATGCTGGTAGTCGGTTGTGATTTTCAGCAGGTCCATGCCTGTGGATGGTCCACAGATCGCACTGGAGGCGTGCCTACTGCTTATCACATTACCGATTTGTTTTGTCTTTTTTTGATGAGGAAATAGCCATGTAGCTCGACGCGTCCTCTTATGCTGGATCTACTGCTATGGAATACCATGCTTAGGGTGACAGCGTCACGACAGTCGGGGGACCAAAGCCCCTGCCTTGACACTGGAATCGCCAAGAACAATTTTTACATCGTGAAGGGAGCAGCGCTCGAAGTTACGGCACAAACGGTCATAAAAGAAATCTTTGACAGCCTTTTCCTTCTCTGACTTAGAGGGGTGGGTGCAACTGCGCAAGATGTTGAAGAATCTCGCTTTGATGTGGATTGTGGCAACACGCTCGGCCACCGCGTCGAACCGTAGTACTTGGTGACGAAATCTATCTTCCACCACAAATACTGGACCGAATGTGTGTCACTTTTGCCGTGTCACTTTTGTAGATATCGCAAGCTTCCATGGTTGTTCCACCTTGCTACGTCTATCGCCTTTGCTCTAAAGAACAGATCCACCAAGCGGTCAGAGGCACCATTCCTATTAAGTGTTCTGACATTCCAGTTAGTTTATAGGCCGCGTGTCCTAAAGAAGCGCCAGTCGATTTTCTGCAGGGTACCTTCACCCATATGCATGAACATATTTCGATTGAGTTCGAATAAAAGGAGCTGCTGCCGAATTGAGAATGTGTGAAAGCCGATTTTTTGCTTCACTGCATTTTTAAGTTATTACAGTACGTACCGAGTGCCAATATGCCATGAGACACATAGCTAATTATCGACTAACTGTGTTTGCGGATGTTTTGCTTACACAAAGGGCGAAAAACATGCACAACAAAATGTAAGCTGAACAAACACAGTTTAAAGAGTGCGCTTTGCCAAGTATTTGTTTTTTTTTTTTGTGGTAAATTAGCAGATGACAATCAACTCGAGCATGAAATTGAGTACTTTAAAGGCGACATAGACAACAAAAAAAAAAAAAACATTTTCAGTGGTGTTTTTTTCGATTTGCCGTTTCAGAACAACTTACCTCACATTTGAATAATCAAATACTTGTATCGAAAAATTTCAACAATTTTTGCTAGCCTCGGGCACTTAACTTGTTAGCTTGTAATTTTTGTAACATTTGCGGTCGGTTAACGCCCACCCTTCCTTCTTATACGCCTCTGCAATGCGCTCAGCGGTGGTGCAAGCGCCAGCAGCGTTGAACTATTGCAAATTGCTGTCAAAGATTCAATCCGATTTGTTTTTAGGCGATTGTCAAAAATTGAATCATAACTCAAATCATAATGCAATCATCACAACACATCAGCAAACATCAAATTGCCACGCACGCACGCACGCACGCACGTATTCAGTTAGCCACTTGGTCATTCAAATACAAACGCAAATCAGCGGCCTCTCATTTGGTCCTCTGCATCTGTGCCGCCCAATTTAACTATAGCGCACAATTATGCAGGTATTCAATAATAACTTTACAAAATTTCCGCCGGCATGCTAATGTCTGTACAATAAACATAAGTGGGCGTGGCGTGCCAACGCTCGAGGCAGCTATGGGCGACGAAGGCTTGTTAGTCGGTGTCAAATAGCAGCAACAAAATAACAATTTTTTCTCAATACAAATGAGCTAAGCGGCAACACCCAAACGGTATGGCTACATTTCCAAGCAGAATTTGTAGAAAACATTCTTCATTTTATTTTACATATACAGTGCTATCTGGGTCGAGTGATCTAATTAATGCAAGACCAG
>NW_023458561.1:24018145-24019225 GCF_013731165.1 Rhagoletis pomonella
TGAGGAGTAACATTTTTAGTGGCACGAGAGCGTGAGGTAAATATTGAAGCGAAAAAACTGAACTGTATTAAAGATAAATTTAGTTGAACAGCGCTCTTTCTTTTTTAACTCAAAAAAGAGGAAATCAAATTTGATTGCTCTGGAACTGAGTAGTAGTGGGGGGAATGTATGTGTGTATGTAAGTTTTATTCGTCAGTGGGGAATTTTTGCGATGCCTGTCTTAAAATACACTAGCTACTCAAAAAGAATTGTATGGGAGCTTTCAAAAAAGTAAATTAATGCTAATCTATGTACATACGGGCCTAACTGAAACATTTTTATTCAAGCCCGTAGACAAAAAAAAAAAACACAAAAAAGTTAAAAAAAAATACTTTTTCGCGTTCTCTGTTATTTATGAGAACCGTAGCTCCTAAAAATGTTTAGCCAAGAAATCTGAAAATAAGAACATTAAAGCTTCAAAATGTTTTTTTTTTTAAGTCCCAACACCATAATGAAATAATGTAAAGTGTCTCAGGTAAACTAACGCCTTCATATTTGAAAGCAAAATTTGATTTTATTATTTTTTCTTTCATTTCTGGTATTCGCTTTTTTCAATTCCGGAATTAACTCTTAGTTTTCTTACATACCTCTGTCCGATTTCGGCTTAGATCCTCATCCATCCGGACTGAACACATCAGTTCTGCAACGCGATGTGTGCTTTTGCACAAGCGGTAAGAATTTCTTGGCATTATTTCTTACATTTTTTATTCACATCAAAAAAATGCATAAATTCTCACTCAAAAAGGGTTAACATGAAAGTCAAATCCAAGACAAATTTGTGAAAATGTCACAGCTCATAAAAAAAAATAAGTTTTTCGGAGTCTGTCTACGGGGCTTATATGACAGGACTGATACGGTCTATAAAATAAAGCAAGCATATTCTAGCCTAGATCTAACAAAGGTGATGGCTAAGTATAGTTAGCATAGCATATGATTTGGAAACTACGAAGTTAATGTTGGTAGAAACATTTAATTTAAGGCCAAAATAAGCCTAAGGGCCGGTTACTAAATGTCTGGTTAATACTAATTTGCGGTTAAACA
>NW_023458561.1:24019325-24025105 GCF_013731165.1 Rhagoletis pomonella
AGTAACCGGCCCTAAGTCTTAACTTCGCTGACTTATTTCAGTCAGTGTTGGAAACAATCATGGAAAGCAGCGAGACAATCCTCGGGGAAGACTGCAAGATGGGAGACAGTCGAACGGCCCCTTACAAAGCCGTGTTAGTTCGCAGAAATCAAATTTTTTACAGTAAAAGCCAACTTCTCTTTAACTACGTATTGAAATAGGGTGGAGACGGACGATAATTTCGTGATCGGTCTGTAATTGGCAACATCGTTCTTGTTGACACTTTTATAAACTGGCGCTATAATTTTTTTTTTTTACAGTCATCAAAAAAATACCCTAATACAGCGGCATATTAAAGAACAAAGTTAACGGTTCAGGAGAGGAACACTGTTTTATGAATTATAGCAGAATGACCAGCTGAATCCAGAGACACAATGCTTTTAAAAACATCCTCCTCGGAAAGAGTGGAACCATCGAGCATGAAATCTGAGTCGGAGAAAAAGTTCGAACAAAAAACTCAGCGAAGAGATTAGCCCTTTTTCAGCTGAACTGGCAAACTTGTGTCCTAAAGAACACTGTGGAGGGTATAGTTGAATTAAAGTTCAATGATTTAATGCACTTCCAGAAGGCTTTTTGCATTATTCTAAACACCAATTTCGTAGTTACTGTTATACCGCTTAAAAAGAAATTTATCAACGTTGGTAGGTACTTTAATCATTTGTTATGAAATTGGTAGCGATCGAAATAAAAAGGTAACCCAGTTTTCTTGAATTGTTTTATGGAAATTAATTTTTAAAGATTTTTGTGGCGGCGACAGCACCTATTGAGAAAACACAAAAAAGATACATATTTCAATTCATTCTCAACATTTGCTTTGCCTCTTTCTTCTACTCCACACAGTTCATAAACGTTTTGTGGTAAAATTTTTACTTATAAACAGAAAGTTGCAATGCCCCTTTAAAAGAGATTGGGAAACTGAACGAAACCTTACATGCACTTTGGATAGTACTGTAGAAACGTGAACTCTAGTATCTTCATATATTTCCATCCACACAATCCGTTGCACTAAGGATTACAAACTCTTCAGCTTTGGTATCTGATGGGGCATATGTATGTATGTTAGGGTAAATCCCAAAGAGATGAGTGTTAGACAGGGTCGAGGTCAATGTCGTCAGAGAAGTGAAATAACTTGGGCTTATCTTAGACTCCAAACTCCTATGGAGCACTCATGTTGATACGGCCACCTGCAAGGCTAAATGAGCGCTGATGATGTGCAAGCGTCTGGCGTAAAAAACCTGGGGATGCACCCAAAGGTTCCTGAGATTCATGTAGGTACATCTTAATAGTTCGACCAATTGGACAGTGGCTTGGGTATAAAGGACTACTTTAGCAAAGGTAGGGCGGTCCTTCTCCAAGATTCACCGGCTGGTGTGTATTTGCAGCACACGGCTGCACAAATCCGATGGCTGCGCTGGAGTCAATTCTCTAGCTCGAGAAGGCTTTGGTAAAGCCAAGGTCCTATCATCAACGAACAGGTACAAGCTAAGCACTAAGGCAGCTGCCACAAGCTCTTTTGCCCAAAGACGATAGGCTTAGAGTAGCAGTTTTTGAAAGAAGCTTTAAGGTTGATAAATGCAGCATGGCGACCTCTAATATGGAGAGACACGTCCCGACGAGCACATTGCTGTGGTACGCAGACGGCTCGAAGACCCTTGAAAGTGTTGGAGCAGCCAAATATGGCCCTAGACTGAAGAACTCGTAACCCCTGGTTACCTTTCCAAACATCCTCCAAGCTAAAGTGCGCAGAGATTATTCTTCGTATAGATTATCGAAGTGAGAGGATCCTAATAATACACATGTCACAGTCAAACGTTATTTATAACTCTATCGTCATTGAGGTTCAATCCTCATGGGAAATGAAGAAGCTGACCAGTTAGGCAGAAATGCTGCGGCCTCGATCCCGTTGGCACCCGAGACCTTCCTTGTGGTAGGTCCCAGCATGATAAAGGAAGTGCTCAGAAAAGAAAATACCAAACTGAAGGAACTGCACTCACGAACAACTACAGGTCTTCGTAAAACTAAGAGCTTACCATGGGGTAAATATAGCTTAAAGAGATTCAGGTTACTCAAAAAAATTTCCGAGGTGAGGTTAAGAATTATTACAGGTTTTCTTGATGGGTCATTGGAGGCTTAGAAGCCACTTGCACAAGCGAGAGTAAGAGACATTTTTGCACCTCCTCCTGGAGAGTGCATGCGAGACGTGTATAGGGTATTTATGGCCAAGAAAAGAGCAACTACACTCTGCACCTCGGAATCTATTCTGATTTTTATAGAGTATTTAGGGCTAGAGCTGAGGGCACAATCGACCCACTGGCCGCAGTGGTAACTATTTTGATATCTTTATGTTTAGGCAACAGATATTCTGAAGAAGTTCCTTCTTCACCTTATAAATATACTTAATTTGTTTATTAGACAAATCAGGCAGAGATATACTTGGTCTTCACACTAAACCCTCCTCCCTCCTTTGCTATGGCCGTATGTTATGCTGTGTAGCTGTGCACTACGGAATGGTAGGTATGGGGACGATGACTGGCTGACCAGAGGAGGATATTTTGTCCATTCTGGGATGGATAGTCATTAAAGAAGATACATTTCAATACGTTTCAACAATATTCTGGCATGTTTAACTGCTGTTTTTTTAATTCTATTAGGTCCTTACTGAACAGTCTGTCGACTTTTGTACGAAGCTGAGTTTCGAAAGAAAATGAGTTCAGTGTACCACCACCCGCCAATTTTGTATAAATCTATGCAAAAAAAAAAACACACACACACACACACACACAAAATAACCAACTAATAAAATGCACAATTAAAGAATTGTTTTTCTCCCCCTGTGTAAAAATAATAAACTTAAATGTACAATGTGACAACACAAAAAATATTTCGTAAATGTAACAACAAGGATTGTGGCCTCTACCCATTTCTATCTTTCCATATTACATTGACGTTGTTCAAAGGCAATAGCAGCCTGCCACGTGTTGACGCTTAGCAGAAGAATCCAGCACAAATGATTGCTAGTAAAACTTCCAGCAACAGCAACTGGTTGCCAACACAACGCCGACTACCTAATATTTACTACCTTGGCAAAATATGTATGTATGTATGTGTATATTTAGTGTTTCAATTTTAGCTATAGCCGTAGCAACTTTGCCGTCACTTGGATTATTAGAATACGTAGTATGTGGCATGCAACATATTCGCACAACAACAACAATCAACTACCTATCAACAAGAATGGCGCGTGCTCGCTTTGGCAACGCAGAAAGGTGAATTCTCGACTTTTTAATAAAACACTGCAACCAGTGTTGCCAGAATATTTTTGTACCCCATCCCCATACCGGGCCGCAGTTATCGCCAAAAAATCCCCATTTTTCTTTTAAATCCCCTTTAGTAAGAAATAAAAAAGGCATGTATTTACATTTGTGTTAGTTCATTTTACTCCAGTTTTCATTTTAATACAGTTTTCATTTTAACACAGTTTTCATTTTATTGCAGTTTTGAATACTTTTCTCTACACATTTTCACAAATTTATATATGTACAAATGTACATATGCATGAGGTCATTTGGTTATACGTACAACTATGGTCAGAGATTTAGCACCAAAATTCAAAGTTATATGTTTTTACAAAATATGTCTATTTATTTATTTTTACTAATTTTCTTTTAAAATATAATTCAATCTACAACAGAAATAGCATAAATAAAAGTTTAAAAGCAGAAAGTAATCAAACTTTTTTAGTGTAATAAAGTACAAGTCTCAAATAGCTAAAGATTACCATTTATTTTTTAGAATTTCTTTCGTGGAGGTTGTTGCGAAAATTGTTTGTTCAGTGAAAGCCAATCAAAGCAGACATCTGCTCCGAATAATGCTTTGACGGCGTTAGAAAAACCTTACAAACATATCGCGCAAAAAGTATGTACTAATAAAATCTTTATTCGAGAAATTTTTATGGGCAGCCAGAAAAAAATATATGTTTTAATTTCAATATCAAAGTTTTAAACCAAACAAAAATCCCCACATTCCCAAACGAAAAAATCTATCCCCAAATGGTTTCATAAATCCCCAAAATGGGGCAAAATGCCCACATCTGGCAACTCTGACTGCAACAAGCACGATCATACGCGCTTGCACATACATACATACATATGTATGTACAAAACAATACATACATACATATAGAAACATAATCAGATGCAGTTATTCGCTTTAACTCAAAGGAAGTGAGTTAAAAATTCTTTGCTCGCTTTCATAAATAATTATCTCTTGGATACGTGGAGATGTTTACGTAGATAAATGTTTGTAATCGAGTGTTTCTATGTATGTAAGTATGTATGTATTAGAGGTATACGCCGCCGAGCCACGCCGCCGCCGCCGCCGTTTTTTGTCATTCCTCACGCGCCGCCGCCGAGTTACGAAAATATCGGCGGCGGCGGCGGCGGCGTTCGGCGCCTAAGGAATTTTGTACAAAATTTTCATGATGTATGTACATTGAATACATCGTTTGAAGGAACTAAATATTACTTGTATAAAAACACAATTTTACGAAATGAAAATTACATTTTTAAATTAGTTTTTTTTTCATAATTTGGGCCACTGGACAAGAGTATGATCTCTTTTATTTTTTCCAAAAATAGCATAACTTAGAAAAAACATAGGTAAAATATTTTTTGACGACAGCGTTTATTACAGTTAAATTAGGGTCGAATACTGGTAATCTAACGATTTTTTTTCGCAGTATACAATTCTTTTCTATACTACAAAAATACTACTTTTTTATACACCTACTACAACAACAAGAAACTTATAACACATCAAAAACTTTAGCTCCAATATCTCAGAAAGCAGTTTTAATAGAAGCGGCCTCTTTGCATCTAACTCCTCAATTATTGAAGATAAATCAAAGACAAGTTGATTTTTCTATGTATTTTTTTAATATTTTAAACAAGCACTTTTTTGCTAATATTTACATTCGTAAGTTATTTTATTCTGGGGTCCCACATACGTATACAAGTACTAGGTGGCTGTGTGAAAATTACGTTAGCATTCCTTAGTGGTGGTCAAACCCCAGGAAGGTTTTGCTCCCTCGCATCGCTATGTTTTCTACACAGGGTTAAAGTTCCCTCTTTATGGTAAACATTAGTATTATTTTTCATTACATTCGGTTCTCCTTAGAAAAATTTGGCGCTTCATATTTTAGTGGAAGTTTTAACCATCTATAAGCCATTTTTTCAACAGTAGGTCAAAAAGTCCCATTCTGGTTCGAGTTGATAAGACTATTGCAAAAATTTATTGAGAGCGACATAAATTACCCCAATAACTAAACTTTAAACAATTTTTTTTTTCTTTAAATTTAAATAGTACATACGGATCTGTAGAGAATATAGAGATCCGTGTGTGTATGTATGTATATACCTCAGACCTTCTTCTGTTCGCCCATCAATCAGCGCCAGACACTCAACATTTTAATTCAAGTAGGAAGTAACAATATTTAAATTTAAAACTAATTCAATAATGAAATAAATAGAATTATAATAATAGAATAATTGGCATGGCGAATGCCTAACGCTGACGAGTTGAAATGATAAGATTAGTAGCCTCATGGCTCTTTGAAATCTACCTTATGAGAAGTAGCGCCGGCGTTTCCAGACGCGCCGGCATCGCCGCCGCCGCCGAATATTTTTGACGTTGACCACGCCGCCGCCGCAAAGCCTGTCGGCGTAAACCTCTAGTATGTATAT
>NW_023458561.1:24025205-24025574 GCF_013731165.1 Rhagoletis pomonella
AAGTAAGTAGGTACATGCATTCATATTAGAGATAGGCGCGAGACATTGCGACCCGCAGGACCCACGGTACCGGGAAGTGCTTTAAAAATTGGCGAGCGGGACAGGACAAAAATCATTTCCCGGTACTCCCGATAAAACCCGCAACTTCCGAAGATTCCGAAAGTATTACTTAAAAACATTGTATGAAATAAGCACCTTTTTGTTTCATTGAGATGAAAACGAACAGCAAAGCAAAACAGTTAACCGGAATCTTTCAGTTTGACGAGTGTAATGGCGTTTTCTTTTCTCGAAAAAAAATGGCAACATTATCAGAGTGCAACATTTTAAAGAAAGAGCACGCAATATGCATGCGCAAATGTTGAGAAAATA
>NW_023458561.1:24025584-24030526 GCF_013731165.1 Rhagoletis pomonella
GGGTGGCGGACTTTATTTCTTGACGTAAAATGTGGTAAACTTTGGAAATGTACTTATAACATATCTATGTACATACTTACGTATGTAAAAGGCTTACGTGCTAAGAAAATAGTGTACAATTGAATTTAAATTTTTCACTTAAAAATAAATGATGTAATCAAAAAAAACTTAATAACATTTAACAAAGGCAGTATAATAAATTTATTTTGGAACGAATTTCCGTCATCCCTTACAAAGTTTGGTTTGGAGACAAAACGGTTTCGGCGTTCTGCCATCTTCAGTGTCATTTTCAGTATACATAAGTACACAGTGGTGTGAGAGAGACAGAAAGTTCAAATTTTAGGTTTAATTCCAGGTCGATCGCTTGGGATCAAAGGAACTTTTGCAGCTGGCTAAGCGCCAACTCTAAATTTTGAATGGTATGCTGACCACATTATGTCCTTTAGAATCCCATTAGATGTGGAATCTTCTCAGCATTTGCACCTCAGTTGCCTGAATTTTGATAGACTGAGGAGCGCACTGGAATGGACATCAGCTGCTTGCGGAACTTTATTATTTTGGGTATACAGTAGTTTTCCTAACTCCAAAAAAATCACCTAAAGTTATCGTTTAAGGAATTGTCAAGCGCTTACACGATGGACAGCATAATCATTTTTTTAAATTAGCCCCTCTTACGGCTACCAGCTAACTCAAGCTAACTTAATGTAAGCTTAAATAGTACACTGGGGTTGATTGAAATTACGGCTGAAATCATCGTGTAAAAATTTCCGTGTATGTGGATAGTTGTTGGTGCAAACTCTTCAATTTGAGTGTATTTTATTTGTTACTAACACAAATACGAGAACGAATACTATCACGAATACGGAGACGAATCCGACGACGAAAATAAACACAAGTACGAGTACGAGACAAATACGAAAACGAATATGAAGATCAACAAATGACGAATATGAGGAGCATAAAAAAATAATTACAGATACGAATTCGAAGATGACAAATACGAAAATCAAGACGGATTCGAATAAGAAAACGATTATGGAGACGAATACGTACACAAACACGAATACGAAGACGACTACGGAGACAAACTCGAAAGCCAATAAGAAGACAAAGGCATAGGTAAATACAAACTCGAATGTGAAGACCAAACGAATACGAAAACAAGAACGAATACGAAGACGTACACCAATACGAAGGCGAATTCGAAGTGTAATACGAAGACGATTAAAGAGGCGAAGACATACACGTTTGCGGAATTGAAGAGGGTGATAAATACAAAAAACATAAGACATTTAACCATTAAAGCCCTGGAGTCGAGCAAATTAATTGTCCGCTGCTTTGTTAAAAAAAAAAAACATAAAAACAAAATACATTTTAAAAACATATACAGTGAAAGCTCCCATAAGCGGACCCTGATGGACCACCGACACTTGTGTAGTTTTTGTCCGCCTTTGAGAGATGTCCGCTTATGGGAATTTTTCGTAAAAAATAATAATAAAATTCAAACTTTAAACTTGAAAGGGTGGGTTTCTAAATTAAAATAATATTTATTCTTCAATATACAGAAATAGAAAGCATGGGAAATAAATAAAGATTTATGGCGTTTTCTTATCTACCGCCTACTTCGCTCAAAATTCGGCAAAATTTTTTCTAGAAAAAAAAACATCTTTGAATGGGGACGTATGTACTTGTAAACATATAAATACATACACACGTACATTCGCAAAAATCAACATTAGACTAAAAAAACTGTACCGCTTATTAGAGCTTCGCATCCGCTTATGGGAGATCTTTAATCGTAACTAGACATGTTTGAGCGTCCGGATCCGTTTATCGGAGTCCGTGTACGAGAGAGCATTTTGTATGGAATAAAACCAGCCTAAGAATTTGTCCGCTGTTAGGAGATGTTCGCTTATTACAGCGTCCATCTATGAGAGCTTTCACTGTAGCTCCTTAAAGGGCTGTTTACAGCTGTCAAGAAAATCACAAGAAATATTGCATCTAGATGGTCTAGGAATATTACTGCATCAAAAAGAAAAATTGGAAAAAAAATTCGCTTAAGTTATATTGGACTCGATTTCTGTTGTTTGAAAACGTACTTTGCATCTGGTGTAAATTTTCTTGGATTATAAAAATTGTAGCATTTTTTTCTTGAGAGATCCAGACTGATTTAAGAAATTTTGATTGAAAAAAATATCTTTTCCATTTCTTAAGCGTTATTTTATATGAATTTTTCGTTTTTCTTGAGAGCTGCAAACAGCCCTTAAACTTCTTAAGAATTTAATATGAAAATACGTCAACAATTTATGGTTCTCGACTTTTTGAATTGTTCATTGTTCATCTTTTTTAACTTTCAAGAAGAGTGTGATACCGCCCATTTGCTTGCGCTCTTTAAAAATATCTTGTACTGGATTTCTTGTTTCATATCTGACATGCTTTTGCGTATTTAATGCTACTCATTTCCAGACCAATATCAATCTAAAATTTACTTACTTGTTTAGACTTTTGTACACAAAATATTTATATGTACTTATATCTTGAGTTAAGAGTACAGAAAAACGTTACAAACCATCGTTATTAATAAAATCATAGCCCACACACACATACATATGTATATAATTTATTTGGCAAGAAAAAAGAAAAGCTTCAGGGTCTACCCAAATACGAATGCATACAATAACTACTGGAATTTTTAGAAAAAATCGCAACTTCGTAAAATATTTGAACTAAACTGAAATTGAAAATTCATACAATTTTGTTTATTGATTTTTTTGGACTGATAATATTTGCCAACAGCCTTACATTAAATGAGTTGAACTGTTTTTTTGCGATTTTTTTTTTTACGAATAAATATTTGAGGCGATATCTCTCTTGCAGTTTTACTACAACCACGCAGGCAGTCATGATTTCTATAACGACTACTCAACTGTAGTAAAGTCAAATGACACTCTGACTCTGTGTAAGTTATTGTGGCGTTTCATTTCGTAGACGAAACGACAGATCGGCAACGCTAATGAACAGTAGCCACGCTGAATGTTGGTGTAAAAATTAGCACTTCAATGGCAACTCCAATTCACGCAGCATTTTATGATACCACTTCATGATTTCATGCACACAACACAGTACTTATGCATATGCATAAGTATGTACATATGTGCACACATACTTACTTAAATACATACATACATAGTTAGTACATACAGAGAGTTGAGCAGCGAAC
Organism: Rhagoletis pomonella; assembly: GCF_013731165.1. NCBI lineage: Eukaryota > Metazoa > Arthropoda > Insecta > Diptera > Tephritidae > Rhagoletis > Rhagoletis pomonella. The sequence goes on from NW_023458561.1 coordinate 24,028,805, forward strand.
TTTATGAAGAAGCAATAAGATTGCGGGTTCAGGGCGCACGGGTTAAGGAAGTATGATTGTTGTGACGCCAAAGGTAGCGAAATGAGCATGCACGAGTACTTACATATGTATGTTTCGTGTATGTGAAATCGCTGGTGATCTGTTTTGGAGCAAGTCAGTAGAAATGTCATCATTTTCGAGTTGAATTGAGCATTTGAATTTCCCCATATAGCATTTTATGTACACTCTAAAATGTGCATCTAAAACTTGTTACTACTGAAAAGTGTCTAATTCTCAAACAGAATCTGTGTACATATACGCATAAGATGTCAAGATCTGATTTGAACATGAGATGTTTAAAATATACAAATATGTAAATAGACACATGAAATGTTTAAAATTGCAAAAATTTTGAAAGTAAAAATACATTTCATATGAATAATAAACACGAAGTGCTCATATTTATTCTAGTTTAAACATTTTATGTGTAATTTTCCTCTACGGGACAAATTTGGTATGTAAAAGTAAACAACAAGTGTTTAATTTTATTACACGGTGTGCAAATTTGCACACATTAGGAAAGGAAACTGGTTGCCTCTCTTTATATGCATAAATTTAAACACAAATTTTTTGGGGCAAATTTTAAACATTGTATGTGTAAATTATAGGCTGGTTTTCACTATTTCAAATTAAATGACCTGTGCCGTTTACCATGGGTATTTTAATATGGTGCATATGTATACATAATATGGCGTCTATGTATTAAAACCACCCCCATGGAACCGCCACCGACTGACACGTAGTTTAACCCCCAAACCCTCTCCCCCCCGCTGGATCCGCCACTGATATGAAAAAGTAGTTTGGAAAATTTTAAAGTTAAATTATAATAAACTATTTTTTTGACAACCCTAACGTACATGTTTTGAATTCAATTTTTAATCAACCACACAATATATGCTCACTGCATTTACTCATTGCCCACATGTAGAGCGCTTCTAAATTTCCTGAAAGGTTCCTGTGGTAAATAAATGCTACTGCAAGCAAGTTCAAAAGCTACCGAAATTTTAACAAGTCAATTTAAAGATAATAAAAATCATTGATTTTAAAACTTCACAATACTTAACACATTTATTTATTTTATGGCACACGAGAAGTCAAAATCAAAGGCAAAGAGAAAGATGCCGACAAGTATGAATGTACAAAAGGTACCCACGAATTGGTGAAATAAACGAAAAAGGAGGTTCAGTCTCACCAATATAAAATTTCGTTATACATACATATCTAAAATTAAAGAAAAATAAGTTTTTAGCAAAGATAAATGTGTAGGTTTTATAGGTTTGCTATACACCTTCGAGCCTGAATTATTTTTGCAAGGTAATTAAAAAAAATTGTTTTTCATTCGAACCTAGGCGTCGCTTTTTGTAAAATTTTACAGCAATAAAAAAATTGTTTTAAAATAGTTCTAATGCAATAATCGAAATACTTACTTAGCAATATATTAATGAGCTTTAATTTGTTCATATTAGGGTGGTACGTCAGGGCGATAAGAACGCAAAGGTAAATAACCTTTGAAATAAAAAATCCAATCTTCGATACAAAAACCTTAAAATCCGGCTAGATATGCCGAAGATATGACGAGAAATGCAACAGGCGATCCCTACATTCGGACCAAAACAGTTATTATAATTTTTTTTTTTTTAAATCGCCTTGCAAAAATATTTTAAATTAGGTGTACTTTTTTTT
>NW_023458561.1:24030626-24031293 GCF_013731165.1 Rhagoletis pomonella
TTTTTTTTGGTACGGTTTAATATACATACATACAAATGTAAACCATTTTAACAAAATAACATTATTATTAACTAAATATTTATTTGTAGTAACTGCATTTCGTTGCCTTTCTTCTACATTAGCGAACGCGTTTCATTCGATATTAGAATGCCAAAAGTTATAACATTTAGCTAATGTCTATATTGATATTTGTGTAAAAGTGAATTTTAATACATTAAAAAGAAAATAAAACACGCGCATACAACTTCCTTAAACCTGACTTTTTTGATATACGCGCTCGTGCCTTCAATAGAAATCGCACAATTTTATATTCTACCACCTTCACAACAATGTAAATACATATGAGTGACTATCCAAGCAATCCAGCACTCTGAACGACCGCTGAGCCTGCACAAACTCAATGCTGTAGCTCAGATCCTGCCTACTTGCTTTTATGTTCATTGGGCATATGAGCAGTTTATTTTGAAAGTGGCATAAGTCACTTCATAAAAGGTTCGCGCAGGAAGATAAAGATAAAGAAGATGAAGATAAAGAAGATGAAGAAAAAGATGAAGATAAAGATGAAGAAAAAGATGAAGATAAAGATAAAGATAAAGATAAAGATAAAGATAAAGATAAAAATAAAGATAAAGATAAAGATAAAGATAAAGATAAAGATAAAGATAAA
>NW_023458561.1:24031303-24031659 GCF_013731165.1 Rhagoletis pomonella
GATAAAGATAAAGATAAAGATAAAGATAAAGATAAAGATAAAGATAAGGAAAAGGATAAGGATAAGGATAAGTATAACGATAAGGATAAAGATAGGGATAAGGATAAGGATAAGGATAAGCATTAGGATAAGGACGAGGATAAGGATAAGGCTAAGGATAGGGATAAAGATAGGGATAAGGATAAGAATAAGCATTAGAATTAGGACGAGGATAAGGATACGGATAAGGATATGGATAAGAATAAGGTTAAGGCTAAGGATAACGATAATGATAATGATATTGATAATGATAATGATAATAATGATAACGATAATGATAATGATAATGATAATGATAATGATAATGATAATGATAA
>NW_023458561.1:24031669-24032336 GCF_013731165.1 Rhagoletis pomonella
GATAATGATAATGATAATGATAATGATAATGATAATGATAATGATAAGAATTAGTTTTAAAAATAAGACTAAGGTAAGTTTTCAAATAATAAGTACAGTAAGCAGTTAATTATAAAACGAGAGAGTAAAAATAAAGCTATATTTAATAGAAAATAGATTGCCTACTTCTTTTCTGGAATATAAAGTTTCAGTACTCCCGCCCATAGAAACTACAAGCACTCGTTTTTTTCTTCTCTTTTTTCAATCTGCCTTTATTTTTTAATGTGAATCTGCCTCTTAGTTCGAAACACTATTCTATTTGCTCGTCTCGCCTGACTAACATACCGTTGTTGGACATGACTGACCCATTGTCTCACTGCTCGAATCAGTTACAAACGTTCCAAATTGACTTAGACCAAGCAGATTATAGTCAGCAATGACTTCACGCTGCCGAGGCGCTCGCACTTACGTGAGTTCACATCTACTAGCGATTTGTAAATGTTTGATTTGGCCACGTTCGACTGAATTTCGTACCTACATAGCTATGTATATAGCTTAGGTCAAAATAATATTTTAAACCATCCACAAAAAAAGAGTTAAGCATGATGGAAAAGCCAACCGTGGTAATATAAAGAAGCAGAAGATACCAACTGGAAGGCAAAACGATCAACGAGCGCCGGAAAAAATT
>NW_023458561.1:24032436-24035819 GCF_013731165.1 Rhagoletis pomonella
AAAAAATTAAGTTTCAAACAAAATCAATATTTGCTGTTTTTTAGCTGCTGTCGCTCCGTACTTCTCGGGCGGCAGTACATGTTACTATGTAGGTAAATATGTATGTACATATGTATGTACGTGTGAGCCTTCTTTGCCATTCAGATGTTGGGAGTGTGATTTCTGATTTCTCTTCTTTTTTGTTGCTTTTGTAAAAATCATGCATACATATACATACATATGGGTGGTTCCATGGGAAACTGAACTTCAGTACAAAAATGATTTTCTTTATAAAACTTACAAACGTGTGGATAAGAGATTTGTAAAAATCTTAAATCAACCAAAACATAACAAATTAAAGCTTTAAATGCATTTTTATTAACTTTTTTACGTTAAGTGACATTTTGAACAGTTTTGTTTTTTTCTTTTGTTTAATGTTTATAGATTTTTTTTTTATAAAAGTCTAGCACTTTACATAAGCAGAACCAGAAAAATCCACATTTTAAACTTCGTACAAAAATTATAAAAATTCAACAAATTTGAACAATTATCTACACCCAAAAATTTTAAACTTTTTGTTCAGAATTTTTAGAAAAACTCAAGGTATGTAATTTTATAGCATTTATAGCAAATTAAATAGTTAGGTAAAAGTGAAAATTTCAAGGTGCTAGGAAATCGCGGTAATTTTATTTTTTATTTTTTGCTGACGTTGCTAGGCATTTTTTCTTCTATGTAAAAGCCTCTATCCCAAGATAAAACGTGAGTGTATGAGTGTGTGGGTATAAAACGTGAGCCCCTACTTGGCTTCAATATTTTTTAATAACTAATCTTTAACATGGATCGCACTAAAAGCTCCTTTTCATAAAAAAAATCGTACGTGTCCTACCCGTGACAAACGTTGTCCCACCCGGATTTCGGATTTTTTTTTATAAACACAGAAAAGTTAAATAAATTCACAGAGTTTCCGTAAAATATATCTGCTCCAAAAAGCAGGTTCCGTTTTTTGTTGAGTACTGTATACTTAAAAATAATCAAGAAAGAACATTTTTTCTTTATAAATGTCCCACCGTGATGGTGGAATCGCCCATATATATATATATGTATGTGCGTAGGTATGTATTTATGCATTAAAGTATGTTTGTTTGCTCATGTTTGTATATCATAGTACATACATCGAATCGGATTGGATCGCATCGCATGTACATGTTAAAATATTCCAACTCCACGAAAGTCGCAGCGAACCACTTTGACGTTGTTAGTGGCGCAGGCCAATGTTGCTGGTTGCTTGCTACACGCCTGCTGCTGCTAGTGACTTCATAGTTGTTGGCGTTTCGATTCGGTTTTAGTAGAATGTTGTTATTGATTATTACTGTTTTTTGTTACCGCTTTGTTTGTTGATAGGTATTTGTTGTTATTTGTTGTTTGCTGTTAATGGTGCTGGTGTTATTCTGAGACGTGTATCTATGCTTTTGTTGTTGTGCAAGTTGCTACCTTTTTTCGCCTCTGTTTGCCCACCGATGTTGTACTCCTTCCAAAGGCGCGTTTGCTTTTCTTTTTAGTTGTAACAGATTTTCTGACGTTTTTTCCTTCTTCATCAGTAGTGTGTATGTAGTGGCGTGACAGCAGCATCAGCAGCGACGGACGGCAGAAGCAATGAGCTACGTTGATGGGGTTACAAATCTATCTGGCGCGTTGTAACATTTTCCGCCCCTATGAATTCGGCTGCATTTGTGTGCCTCTGTGCCTTTGTGGGTGTTTGTGTATCCAGCCCATCTATCTAGCCATCCAGCCTACGATTCATCCGCTCCCGTGTGTGCTCCTATCAAAAATGCCATCCAGCGGTGTGTGTTTAAGCGTCGCTAGGCAATCTTCACCTGACTTGTTCGCTATTTCCAACTTCATTCAACTGTCATGCACGTTTTGTGAGTGTAGTGATTGGCATATCGTTGTGGTTGTGCAATAAACTACACACACATCTACATATGTACGGTGGCGAGAATGTAAATAGGGAAAATAAATTTTAGCAAGTTTTGCCTTTTTTTCTTGGTTTATAAAATTTTTATTATCTTTTTATGAAAATATAGCTTACCGTCTTAGAAAAACGATATTAGTCAAAATTGTATATATTGCGTTGAACATTTATGAAAATTCGGCGTACTTTTAATATCTAAATCAAATTTTGGTCAAAATTGGTCAAAATTTAATTTTTCAGAATTCTTTTGAGTATGCAATTTTGTAGGCTATCAGTTAGCTCACAATCCGAAAATATTTAAAAAGTGAGATCAGGTTTCTCTATATTAAGACAACAATAGGAGCCCAGTTAAGAAAACAATTATTTTTTTTCGAAATTTTGTTTTTCGTCATGATGCAATAATACAAGGTGGTATCAGTTGTAACAGCTCGATTTAACACTGCCTTAGCTCAGTAGAATAAGAAGAAAAACGGGAAGAAATGAATCCCCATTTGGGGGAAAAATATAAAATTTCATATTTTCTTCTAAACGAAATTTGCTTTTATAGTATATTTTCGCAATGAAATGAAATAAAATAAGATATAATACCTTTTTGAGAAAACAAAATGTGTATACTGAGAAAAAATAAAAAAAATTCAACTACATTTTAAGGCAAAGAATTGTCAAAGATGTAACACTGTTTCACCTAAGGCAGTCAATATGGCGGAATTACAGCGAGAAGTTGCCAACTGATAACACCTTTTATTATTGCATCTTGGTTTTTTTTATCACAAAAGAAAACAAATTATGCTTTATTTCAAAATCAACCGCTATTTGAAAAAGTATACTACACAGTGCTACAAAAAAGAATAAACCAGAAATACCTGGGAAGTTATGTATATTTTCTGGCAGGTCTCTTCGAGTAAAACAAAAAACCCCGCGATTTTGTACTTTTGCGCACTTATAAGTCTGTAACTTAGTTGATTATGAACCGAGTTTCAGTCTATTGCTGGGTTTTAAAAAAAGAAACTTAGGAATTTCGAATGATGTATATGTTAATAAAGAAACCTTAAGAGATCTGTGTGTATTTACCCAGCAAACACATTAATTTTTTACTTTTTTCGCTTTTTTCATTTTTGACGAGATTTTTACGCACTGTTTTATAAGAAGACGATAATAGTACTAAATTGATTATAAAACCAAATTTAATAGCGTTTTAATAGTGTTTATTTTAAAAAATCGGATAAAATTATGTTTGCTTGACCGTTTTTTTCACAACTCAGTATCATCAGTTTCTAATTGTAGTGACCATACTTATTTTTTTTGCAATTCAGAGATTTTTTTATTACTTTTTTTTTTGTTTTCAATAACTCTATAAATATTTAAAATAAGATTTGAGTATGCAATTTTCTAGCATATTTTTATACGAAAAAAGGCCTACCACAACAAAAAA
>NW_023458561.1:24035919-24037288 GCF_013731165.1 Rhagoletis pomonella
AAAAAAGCGATGAATCATTAATATTTTGTAGTCCCTAGAAACTGGTGGAGTGTTATATTAAAAATGAATGCGCAATAAAAAAATGTTTCTAGATAATATAATTAATTTCTAAGACCCTTCGTTGATTTGTTATTTGTTTATAGTCTAAAAATCAGATTAAAAAGAATTAATTTCCATTTTTTCTACCAACCTTAAAATTATATTTCCTTAAAACATTCTAGATTTTCTCATGCATTGCGATATGAATAATTTGAGAAAATATCGAATGTCGATTCTCGAATTTTTCGAATCGATTAATTAATTAATCGATCTTCGATCCAGTCGATTTAAAAACGTCATCTCTAATACAAAGTACGATCGACATTTGTTTTGTATGGAGAAAATGAGCAACACCTTCCTCAAAAAAAAATTGAAAAAAAAATTAATGCTGAGTCCTAGTTACTTAAAATTTTCATTATCTAAAATTGACTGGGCTAGAAAACTGCATAGTCAAAATACTTCTAAGAAACCTTATTGAAAAGCTCCAAATTTTTATGAAACTTTGTAGAATTTTGGTAATTTTTGCACAAATTTTGAAATTTTTACTTACATGCATGGTTTTTTTCAGATAACGAGCTTCAAGAAAAAAAATAATAAACATAAAAAACACAAAAGCCAAATAATGCCAAAAATTTCACATCCCTATTTATATTTTCGCCACTGTATGTAGTAAGATGTGATTGGGTTTTTTTTGCTGCAACTGAAGCTGCTGTTGCTACCGCTGACACCGTATGTCTGCTATGTGCATGTGTAGATATACGCTGATTGTTGTTTGTATGTGAATTCATTTAGTATTTCGTTTCGTTTGTTACTGTTTTTGGCATCTTTTGAATGACAGGTTGTTGAAAAATTCAATTTACTTGATCGTCTCAGTGTTGCGCGATACGCGATAGCAACGGTGCTACTTCAACGGATTTTTCGCCATCGAATGAGTGAACAACAAAAAAAAAATCAAATTAAAAATAAAAGAAAATTTAATCTTCTCCACACACTATCACTAGCGTGTGTGTGTGTATACGTGCTTTTACAGTGCTTTTAATATTGATTCGTGTTCGGGTATTTCTCTGCGCATGACAGTCGAAATAAAAGGGTTTTGTGATCATTTAACGATTAGTGTCAGTGCTAACTTAAATTATATGGATATATGTACAAGCATACAAATGTTTCTATATATATCTGTACATACCTATGTATGTACATAAATAAATGCATACATATATTTTAATAACTAACTTGCAAGCAAATATTTCAGTCAGTCTTTAAAAGACGAGACAGTTCATATTTTATTATATCGCTTAGCCTACGAATGCTTGAAATCAGACAAAAAAAA
>NW_023458561.1:24037388-24039021 GCF_013731165.1 Rhagoletis pomonella
GTAGATTCGCATGGTTGTTTTTTTTTGTCTGATTTCAAGCATTCGTATAATAAAATATGAACTGTCTCGTCTTTTAAGGACTAACTGAAATATTTGCTTGCAAGTTAGTTATTAAAATATATGTATGCATTTTTTTATGTACATACATAGGTATGTACAGATATATATAGAAACATTTGTATGCTTGTACATATATCTATATAATTTAAGTTAGCACTGACACTAATCGTTAAATGATCACAAAACCCTTTTATTTCAACTGTCATGCGCAGAGAAATACCCGAACACGAATCAATATTAAAAGCACTGTAAAAGCACGTATACACACACACACGCTAGTGATAGTGTGTGGAGAAGATTAAATTTTCTTTTATTTTTAATTTAATTATTTTTTTTTGTTGTCCACTCATTCGATGGCGAAAAATCCGTTGAAGTAGCACCGTTGCTATCGCGTATCGCGCAACACTGAGACGATCAAGTAAATTGAATTTTTCAACAACCTGTCATTCAAAAGATGCCAAAAACAGTAACAAACGAAACGAAATACTAAATGAGTTCACATACAAACAACAATCAGCGTATATCTACACATGCACATAGCAGACATACGCTGTCAGCGGTAGCACCAGCAGCAAAAAAAACACATCTTACTACACACAGTGGCGAAAATATAAATAGGGATGAGAAATTTTTGGCATTATTTGGCTTTTGTGTTTTTTTATGTTTATTATTTTTTTCTTGAAGCTCGTTATCTGAAAAAAAACCATGCATGTAAGTAAAAATTTCAAAATTTGTGCAAAAATTACCAAAATTCTACAAAGTTTCATAAAAATTTGGAGCTTTTCAATAAGGTTTCTTAGAAGTATTTTGACTATGCAGTTTTCTAGCCCAGTCAATTTTAGATAATGAAAATTTAAGTAACTAGGACTCAGCATTAATTTTTTTCAATTTTTTTTGAGGAAGGTGTTGCTCATTTTCTCCATACAAAACAAATGTCGATCGTACTTTGTATTAGAGATGACGTTTTTAAATCGACTAGATCGAAGATCGATTAATTAATTAATTTTTTGTCGATTTTTTAATTCCATTTCGATCCGTGAATCGATTCGAAAAATTCGAGAATCGACATTCGATATTTTCTCAAATTATTCATATCGCAATGCATTAGAAAATCTAGAATGTTTTAAGGAAATATAATTTTAAGGTTGGTAGAAAAAATGGAAGGGGCTTGGCATCTCCCATCTTTCCGATAAATTTATGTTGTCAAGTTGTCGTACCTTCAATCTGCAGCCACCTAATTAAAGAGTTTTTAATAGATGAGTATTTCATATATATGTACCATGTATATGTACACTACCCGCTACTTGAGTCCCCTTTGATCCTCAGAATTGATAGTTTTCTTTTGGTTTATTTAATATTCATTAATTCTTTTTAATCTGATTTTTAAACTATAAACAAATAAAAAAATCAACGAAGGGTCTTAGAAGTTAATTATATTATCTAGAAAAATATCGAGTATACAGTTTTGTAGCGCATTCATTTTTAATATAACACTCCACCAGTTTCTAGGGGCTACAAAATATTATTGATTCATCGCTTTTTTGTTGTGGTAGGCCTTTTTTCGTATAAAAAT
>NW_023458561.1:24039121-24055074 GCF_013731165.1 Rhagoletis pomonella
AAAAAAAACAACCATGCGAATCTACAATAAAAACAGGAAATACCGAGCTAGCTGGTAGTGAAATTAAGAAATATTTATTGAAAAACTAGTAAACGTACATCTTAAACCCTGAAATACAAAAACCAGAATATCAATCGGAGGTTAGTAATTCATCGTGATAATTTGTGATATGAAAATGCTTTGATATTTACTGTGGGAAACACAAATAATCAAAAATGTTTTTTTAAACATGTATTGCTCATAATATGTACATCCACAGGACGGTTCGGTCCGCAGAAGTCCACGTAAGTGGGAAAAGCTTTTGACTGTCAGTTACCTGGGAGTGACCAGACAACGTCTGGATATTTATATCTACGTATCCTCTGGGTAGCGAGCAAATACTTCGCGTGCTCTTGGTTTGAGTCCCGCCCAATGAATAAGAACATAAAGCCTCGGATGAGACTCTCCTTTTTAGCGACGTCCACGGCAAACGTATTAAGGACTATGATTTGAGGGCATGCACCTGGAATATCCGGACCCTTAATGGGGAAGGTTCCTATGCCTGGCTGGTTGCTATAGTCGGGAACACAAAGGTTGACATCACCGCCATCCAAGAAATGCGATGGACCTGGCAAGGCAAGTTAAGCGCAGAGCCTTGCGAACGTCTACTACAGTTGCCGCGTAAAGGAGCGCAAATTCGGTTCTGGATTCGTGGTGGCAGAGAGCGTACAAAAGAGCGCTGCCCCCGCCACGACATAAAAATCGTGTTTGGCGATTTCAATGCCAAGGTGGGCAAGGAAGGGATTTCTGGTGCTACTGTCGGAAAATTTAGCCTGCACGACAAAACGTCCGATAACGGACTGAGGCTGATCGAATTCGCCGGGGCCCGAAATATGGTATAGAAAAATCAGTCAAGTTTTACATTTACCCCCAACCAATGCAAGGAAAGTTTAAAGTCGAGAAGCTGTAATCACAAAAGGCGGCAAATTTATTCGTCACTCGACTCTGAAACCTGCTCTCAGAGAACACTCTGCAACAAGCCGACATATCCGAGCTTTGAAACCACATTTCCCACTCATTACCTAACCCTGTCGAAGAATAAAACGGATTTCAGCGAGCCCGAACTAAAAACTGGTACGGTGAGGAGTGTCAGGAAGCTGCAGAGAAAAAAGATGCCGCTTGTAGGGCCACGATGCGATCGGGCGTAGCGCGCGCTGTGTGGGATCAGTATAGGGAGCTGAAGAAGGAGGCAAAGCGTATGCCGCAAAAGGAAGAGAGAGGCCGAAGTACGTGAGTGCGACGAGCTTGAAATGCTGACTGACAGGAAAAAACGCCCAAAAATTCTAGCAGAGAGTTATTCGACTTACGGAAGGTTTCAAGACCGGGGCGAACTCCTGTAAAAACAACAATGGCGTACTCTTTAATGGCAGTCGATAACAACGGAGTCGATGTACCGCCAGACTCAACTGAAAAAGAACAAAGCTGATGGAGCTGACGTCCTGCCAGCTGAGCTATTCATGTACGGCGGCGAGGAGCTGATAAGGTGCATGCATCAACACTTATGCAGAATATGGTCCGATGAACGTATGCCCGACGACTGGAATTTAAGTGTACTCTGCTCCACAAGAGAGGTGACCCCGCCATACGCGTCAACTACCGAGGAATTAGCCTACTAAACATATTTTACATTTCTTATCAAGCGTATTGTGTGAAAGACTAAAGCCCACCGTCAGCGAAATGATTGCGGCTTATCAGTGTTGCTTTAGATCTGGAAAATTCACCATAGATCCGGTATTAGCAAACCGCCAAATCTTGAAAAAGACTCGCAAGAATAGGATCGACCCAAACCATCGTTTGTCGATTTCAAAGCCGCTTTCGGCAGCAAGAAAAGAAGTTGTCTTTATGCCGTGATGTCTGAATTTTGTTTCCCCGCGAAACTAGTGCGGCTGTGTAGGCTGACGTTGAGAAATACGACCATCTCTGTCAGAATTGGAAAGGACCTCTCCTAACCAGTTGGTACTCAAAAGATTTCAGACAAGTTGACTCCCTTTCGTGTATATCTTTAATCTGATATTTGAGAGGACAATAAGAACTGCAGAATTGAACCGCTCAATCAGAATACTTTACCAGAGCGTGCAATTCCTCGTGGTTGCCGACGACATCGATATTATCAGTGAAAACAAGGACTACATCTATTCTGCCTTCTCGTAATTGGCTAAAGAAGCAAAGCGATTGGGTCTGGTGGTGAACGTGGACAAAACGAAATATCTCCTGTTATCACACAAACAGTCAGGGCATATACATATGTATGGCTTGGTACCCTTTGAAAAAGTAGACGGCTTCGTTTATTTGGGGATCAGCATTAACACCAATAATGACGTCAGCCTTGAAATAGAGTGCATTTGATTATTTAGTTCAGTAGGCAGTTGCGAAGTTAAATCCGCTCTCGTCGTATGAAATCCACACTCTATAAGTCACTCAATATGTCCGTGCTGGTGTATGGCGCGGAGGCATGGACAATGACAACATCTGATGAAGTGGCTCTTCAAGTTTTCGAGATAAAGATTAAGCGAAATACTTATGGGTCTTTGCGCGTTGGCGATGGCGAATATCGCAGACGATTCAACGATAAGCTGTATGAGCTTTACATTTACAACGACATAGACATAGTGCAGCGAATTAAAATTAAGCTGGATAATGGTGTGATTATGGCAACTTAACGTAACTTACGGCTCTAACTTAAAAATTCTGTTAAATGAATGTTGCTTGTAATTGAGCTTAATGCCACGTCGACATCTTTTTCATTTTTATTCATCTAAGTTCTACGTTCCGTTAAGTTAAGTTAAGTTGCCATAATCAGGCTTTAAGGCCTGTTGTTCGAATGGGCAGAAGCATTCCAGCTTTGAAAGTATTCAACGCAAGCCGCGATGCTGGTAACAGAGGAAGAAAAAGGCCTCCTCTCTGTTGGAAATAGCAAGTGGAGAAGGACTTGTCTTCACTTGGCATTTCCAATTGGCGTCAGTTGGCACAGAAGAGGAAGGACTAGCGTGTTGTTTTAGACTCGGCTAAAATCGATTAGGCGGTTACAGCGCATATAAAGAAAAAGACGAAGATATAGAATTAGAAATGACGAAAAAATCATTGTGATCCAAAATTTATTTTATGTTCTCTGTTAATGGGTAAGATTAAGGGCCGGCTTCTGTCTGATGAACACTAACTGCAGGTTAAACATCGCTATTGATGTGCTCGACTCCATAACATATAACGGGGAGTCGATAACGTCATAAACCATTTTTGTTTTATATATACTTTTGACCTATCAATCTAGCACTTGAGGTCGCAATAATCAGCTAATAGATAATACCGCCGTACTCGGAAAATTACACCGAAATATTTTTAAATAATTAAAAACTATTGGAAATAAGCGCATGGCTGTTAATATCGTTGTCGATTTGTTTCACGTTCACCGTTTAAAGATGTAAGAAATATCCTCTTGTTCCGGAAGAATTCTTTACATTATTTTGGTAGAAAGTACCACTAATCACTTCTGCGTGATCGATTGTTAAATTCGATTGCTCGATTATTCTTTTTTGTATCAATTAAGATCATGAAACACATATAGGTTGTTCACACTTGCCTAGTTATCAGTTTATGTGATTATACTTTTTACTCAGTTTACAACAATAAAATATACTACGCAATAATAATTTTTAAGCAGATAACCTGATAACCAGGTAAGAGTGAATAACCTTATAGTGTTACTCATACGCCATGTACCAGTACCCAATCGTTTGAACAAACTCACTAGGAAAACAACAACAATTATTATGCGATAAAGACTACTTGAGGCGTACTTCCCACTGAAATGATGTAGAGTCTACATGTAGCTTATTTCGTCTTCTACAAAGGGATATATTTTCCATCTCGATCTCGTTCGGATCAACGAGAATCGTCAGTGATAAAAGCAGCGATATGCTAATTGTCAATAGATTATAATTAATTTAAAATATTTCCTGTCAAATTAAGAGATGGGACGGTGACAGGTAATAAGGTCAATGGAAATAAGGTCAATTGACTTTATTTCGCACCCTGGTGCGATCCACAATCATGAACTACCACCATTTGATTTTATTAAACAAAATTAAATTACGAATATGTAAAAACACGATCCGAAAAACTAAACGCCTGTGCACAGCTGGAATACAAGAAATATTTGAAGAAAGAGTGTAGAAGTGATCCATAACTTGCAAAACATGTTTCGTTTCCACAAAAATAAAGCGAACACTATTAAATTGAAGAAACAGAAGAGGAAAAAATTCTGTGTTTTAAATTACCATATTTTGAACGAATTCGGAATGTCTAAGGTGGAAAAGAAACCAACCTTTCTATAAAGAAACAATTATAGAAAAAGAATTTTCTTACACTGTATTCATGTCTCCGCCAGCAATTTGTGACGACATCATAAATAGGTAATAATGTCCATTGACTTTATTTCGCACCAGGATAGGAAATAAAGTCAATTGATCTTATTTCCAATGACCTTATTACCTGTCACCGATGGGACATTGCGTTATTTCGCTCAGCATCAATGCGGATTATTTTTTATTGGTTAGGAAATTATTTCAGAGTACACTTAAAAAGTCTGTCACATTGGCTGAGCTATTTATAACTTTGTACATAGACGTAATTGTATCTTGGGAACAACATTTGTACGTTATTCTCTACAATGTTTAAAAAGTCTAAAAATAATTACTTCTTAGAGTAAAACAAATAGGCATTATAACCGCAATGACAGAATCTCCGACTGTAAGATACTAACGATCAATCGCATATGTTTGAAAGTTAGTCCCGTACATTCTTGCAACAAAGTGCATTATCTTATCAGATATATAGTACATATTTCCATTTGTTTTGAATAACTAAATATTAATAAGCATATTTCTCTCTATCTGCTCTATTTTGCAGGTCCCAAAGATTGTGATCTACCCAAAGCGGCAATCACGGCACTGCACGCCGGCGTCAATAGTTTCGGCCAACTGCCACCGAACGCGCAAAATCAGGCCGACGTGGTGTTGAACGGCGGTGGTGGCGGTGCGGCACGGTTGCATGTCACAGGCGGGCTGTGCGATACGCCGAATCCGCATCATAATAACAACAACAATAACGTGAGCAACAACAACATGCAACAGCAGGATCAGGTGAGCATGCAACGAATGAAATGAAATAAAATGAAATAGTCAAAGCCCAAGGGGCAAAGCAAGCAAATATTTACTCCAAGATGAACGACAAAAAAAATATCAAAAATCTTAAAAGTTATTGAACTTCGAAAGCAATCATCCAACATTCATTGTTTATGCATTTTTATCAAATTCGTGCATATTTATTTTCGCTAAGACATACTTATGTAATTGAATGCTTGTTAATTCACAATAATCTCAATGTTTTTTCTTTTCTTTTCTTTGCATTTCCTTGATGTTGAAAAACCAAATCGATTAATCGGGCATTTCTGAATTAAATTCAAAAATATGAAATACTGATTTTCTCTTATTCGTTTACCAAACATTTGCATGCGAATTTTTGAACACATATTGCGGATGTTAATTGGTAAATGAATGAAAAATGCGCGCAAAATTTGACTTCATTATTCATTCGAACAAATGAATCAAATTGAAAAATCCAAACAAATTGAAAAGTAAGTGTATTTTTTCTTCTATCTGTTTGTATGTATGTATTTTATATGTACTTAAGAATATGGTTAAATATATGTTATGGTATTTGTATATACGCAAAATAAATAAGTTTTATTGTTTATAGGCGTAGACTTATTAGAGTAGAGGATTTGGTTTTGCAAAGAATTCGATTAAGATATCAGTGGAGTAGAATTTTTAGAGGCCGATTACTCAATGTCTGGTTAACACTAACTACAGCTTAAACATTGTAATCGATGTTAGGTAAGGTAGCAGAAATAATATACTCGCCTTATTTTGACCAGTTTGGCTATATTTCTTTGGTTTAATATTTTTTATAAAAGCGCAGCTAGTTATACAGCAAACACCATATACATATATATGTATGTACATAAATCCACATTTCAAATTTTGCACAAAAATTCCACAAATTCCAAAAATTTTCAAACTTTTTATTCAGAATTTCTAGAAAATTTTTTGGTATTTATGCTGGTTTATAGCCCATTCAATTTTAATATGGTAAAGCACAAGTTTCAAGTGGCTATAAAATACCGTTGATTTTGAATATTTTTATTTATTTTTTGTTCAAATCCTACTGAAAACGAAGATAGATAAAGCCACTTTAGCACTTTAGGGTTTCAAAGCATTTTAGCAGTACTTGAACGAGCAGAATTTTGACCAGCAGAGTTTGGATCGCGGCAGCAGTTACACCCGACGTCCGTGTCTGCTTAGGTCTCATTGCTATGCCGGCAACAGTATGAAGATGAATTTAAGTAATATACTCGGGAAGCCTTCCTTGATATAGAAGCAGCCTATTTGGAAGCTACACACTACTAAGGAACTCCTCAAGGTGGAGTGTTGTCTCCAATTTTATGGCTTAGCACAAACAAACCAGTGCTACTCAAGCTCAAAGAGGTTGTAGTAAAAGTAGCAGCCTACGCTGCCGATGTAGTGGTTCTAGTAACCGGGTTATTTCCATTTGTGGTGAGTAACATCATGGATGGAACTTTAGCAGAGCTATGCTGGTAGGCCGAGCAATGTGGCCGCAGAGAAAACAGAATTAATGCTCTTTGCGGCCAGGTCCCTAGCTTCGAATTACCAAAGCTGAATTGGCAAAGCCTACACTTATCTAAACAAGCGAAACATCTGGCAGTCATACTGGATCCTAAGCTAAGTTGGAGAATAAATACTGAAGAGAGAGTAAAGAAAGCGAGCATTGCCTACTACTCCTGTAAGCGGCTTTTTGGGAAGACATTCAAAAGTGGTACTCTGGATATCCACAGCGGTTGTACGTCCGATCTTATGTTACAGTTCTCTGGTATGGTGGACAGCCTTAAAGAACCGATTAATTATGTGAAACTGGGAGTTCAGAGAGCTGCATGCATCGGGACCACAAAGGCAATGAGAACTTACCCCACAGATGACCTCAATGTTATTACAAACCTATTTCTATGTAACTTAAGATATTGCACACCGCATCACTCTCGGCTATATGGCTCAGAGAACTGGGTATATGGAAAGAAGGAACAATCGAACATAGCAGCATTATTTCTCGATTGTCACCTAAGATGAGACTGGCTACCAATCACATACGACCTGAAGTAGAGTTTCACAGGCCTTTCGGCCTTGTAAGTACCAGAATAAGAAGAGATAGACCCATGAAAATGTACACTTATATGATCAGAAAGTCGAGCTGAGTCTGTCTGTTTGTCTGTTCACCTGTTTGTATGCAATATAGGCTTTCAGTTTTCAAAATATCCAACTGAAATTTGGTGAGCGTATTTCCGAAATGTATTAATCATTTGTCGGAACCGGAAAATTCGGACCACTATAACAAATAGCTCCCATACAACTGATTGTTTAGATATGAGATTTTTCGTTATAACTCCTCCATTTATGTAGCTAGGAATATGAAATTTCGTACCGTTTTCACCAATTATCAACATAATGCTTATGGAGAAAATGACAAAGATTGGGTCACTATAACCTATAGCCTCCATACAACTGATTGTTCAGATATGGGGTTTTACTGTAAAACTCCTTTAGTTGGACAGCTCATACCAAGATATTTTGTAAATTATTTTCTAGGTAATCGTACAAAGTCTACTGAGAAAATCGACAAGATCGGTGCTGCATAAGCTATATCTTTTATACCACTGATTGTTCAGATACAAGTTTTTGCAATATATGTAACTTCTTTATGTAGCCAGCTAAAACCAATAATTGGGTAATTATTGAAAATTTTGTTATTTGTAAATCTTAATCGAATCGCCTCAGTCCATGTTGTAGAATTTTTGGATTTCTTTTTGATTCTCAGTTCTCAGTATATTTTATCAGTATATAGTTTATATACATACATACATACATTACTGGCCAACCAACTTCATGGAAAATGGCTTACTTTCAACAGCGTTTCTATCTTTTGCAGAACTCGGATAAAAACAAGCAGAAGCGACATCGCACCCGCTTCACACCTGCTCAGCTGAACGAGTTGGAGCGTTGCTTTTCGAAAACACACTATCCGGACATTTTCATGCGTGAAGAGATTGCGATGCGTATTGGATTGACAGAATCGAGAGTGCAGGTAAGTTTTTAAAATCCAAAGAAAAGCGCGCGCATACATACATACACATAGATACTTAACTACCCTGAAGGAAAGATTGATCGAATTGTTCGAAAAAATACAATCGAAAATATATTAGTTTTATATATAGAACAAAGTAGTCTAAAAAATTAAAGCAACGTAGCGAAAAGTAGGTAAAGTGTACTAAAAGTGGTCCGAATGTAATGCAGAGAGTTTTGATCTGAAATTGGTTACAATGTCCTGTAGAAGCGTACCACCGATAGAAATAATGATTTAGTGATATGTAGGGACAAAACGATACTAGTAAAAACAAGCACATACTCGATACTTTTCAACTGATACCAAGTAATTTTGGTATCGATATTTTTGGACCGAGTACTGAGTAAGTTTCGGAAGAAAGTACTTGTATCGAAAACCGATTAAGTGACAATTTCATTCCCGGACTTTTATTTTTTAATATAATTATTATTGTGAGTATCTAAACATTTTTGACAGTTTGGTTGCCAATGAAAAGAAAGCCCTATAAATAAAGACCTACATATTAGCATCTCATTAACATATCGCTAGCTTGAAGAGAAAAGTCCACTTTTCGTGAAAACTCATATTTGGATATAGGAAGCAAGGTAAATTAAAAACGCTGCGTTTCCAAAAGGATTACATAAATAACGTGCTTGGTTTATTTCTTCCCGTCTATATTCAATTAAAAGCAAATTTACTAAGACCAAAAGAGGCACAGAAAAATCGATAAGCTCACAAAAAGTTCTAGGTCTAATTTGCAGCGGAACCTTCTGCGAAATTCTTGCAGGAAATGTTTTGAAAAGTTTTTTCCTCGCTTGTAAATTTTTTACAAATGGACTTAGCAACTTTTCACTCAAGAAATTATCAACATGATTACTTATTTCAGAAATATACCATTGTTACTCTGCAAAACTGTTGTTGAACAGTGTTATAATACAAATGACTTTTATTATTTAATTAATTTGTATGAAATAAATTATAAAATAATTGTTTTTGATCTAAATCGCAAATTCAAAAGCAAATTCTGTTAACAAAATTCTAGGGACTTTTTAAAAAACAACTCTGCACTTTTTTCTTGTTTTTTTTTTTTTTGGGAGGCCATCCTAGTAAAACATGTTTTAAAACTTAAAGTTTTTCTTAAAAAGATTAAGTACCATTCGTGTTAGATCAAAAATTACAATGATTACAATGTCATCCACAAATATAATTTTAATCGTGTGAATGCAAACATATTTTTCTTTATCGGAATCATGAAAAACAATCTTTCCAACTTTTTCCATAGAAGTTGGCTGTATTGTACCACTCATGTGACTGCAAAAAAAATTGTCGTCCCATTGTTTTCGTTTTGTACCAATAACCAAAAAAAAAAAAAAATTATAAATCTGTACAAGTGCATCAATCGCGTGACACTACCTTTACAAATGCACTACTTACAATTACTTATAGTCTAGTTTGTGGTGTGATCAAAGTCTATTCCGAGATCCTACAGGGTATGTATTCCAGTTACTTCACAAGCACAAAGATGCAGTAATGTAGGGGAGAAGAAGCACTGCCAGTTTTATGGATTTGTCGCCACAAGCAATCAATATTGACAGCGTTGCATTTTCAAAATGTTGTGGCTTTGAGCGAACAAGTGTCGTAACTGATTGCGGTTTCAGTCTATAGCAGTTGTAATGGTTTAGAATAATTGTTGCTATTGCCACTATTGATCCATGTTATTGGCAGTGCTATTAGATACATGTTGCCGGTTTTTGCTTACACATTAGTTATGCTCGCTGTGGTGGCCTATAGATTTGGCTTAACTGCATTTGGCTGACCGACCCATGTTTTATATACATACATACACATGTACATATGAATATACTTGCATACAATACAATAATTCGGTGGCTTTATTGGTGAAGCTATCGGCTTGTTCGACATGTTCAGCATGTTGGACATGACATTTTGTGCATAGATGTTCAATATTTAGTCACCGGTTTCGTTACATTAGACCGCATATTTGTTTTACACATTTCGTTTGGCTTTATTTTAAGTGAGATTGCGTATTATGAACTACATATTTAGAAAAAGTTATTTTTATCAAACCATGTATGATATTTAGGTTAAGCTAATATTAAGAAAGGAAAAAGAGGATTATTTTTATCAGTAGCGTGAGTTTAAGTGATCAGAAATATTTTCTTCCTAACATTAATTCTTTGCTTAACAGATTTACACCACCAATTTTTGATTAAACTAATTAAATAATTCATGCTGGTTCATTTGTTATGACGTTTTTATATTATGTAGAAAAAAAGAAAAACATGTGTAAATATCTGTTTCCTCGAAGTAGTATTGAAATGATCGCAAAGAAGTTCCGAACTAGTCCCGAAATGGGTTTGAACTATGAAAGAAATAGTTAGGGTTTTTCGGTATCGATACCAAAAGTACTCAGAACTCGATTCTCAAAAGGATCGATAGCACCCGAATTTTAAAAGTATGATGCATGTTCTCAGGGTTGATTCAAAGTACTCTGTGACGAAAAGATACTTAAAAGTACCGGTATTCAGAAATGAGTGTACTTAATTCGAAGTTTCAATAGCTTTCAAGTACAATACTTGTACCCAGTTAGCCATCCATTTGACGTAATTATGGATTAATATATTAATTTGAATAAAGTGATGCCAACTTGTGAGATTTCTACACTAAGCATTGCAATGTTACCAACATGCGTATATTCAAAGAAAGTACTGAGTACTCTCAAAAATACCCGATCTTTAAAAGTATCGATACCAAAGAACTCGATCCTTAAAAGTACTCGATACTTACCGACACTAGAAATAATACTGCACTGGTTTCAAAATAGTCCTGATCTAGCCCCGAAAAAGTCCTGAACTACTCCGCACTAGTTCGGAAATGCTCTAGAGAAGCTTCTGATTTCGTCTTGGTTTATACATTTTTTCATTTAACATTTTAAACGATGACGAAAAACTCTTCTTCTTCTTCAGCTTATAATCGCATTGTAATCGTTTTGTTCTTTGCAAATTTCCGCACCAACAGTAGACAAGCCTTTCTGCACTTTGTCTTTGCGACCGTGGTCCAGAGGTTTTGCATGGGATAGTTCTTTCAAAAGCCCACTAAACCTTTTGCACTTTTGTTCCACATCGTCCAAGATACGGGAATGATAGCAGATTTATAGAGCGTAATTTTTGTTTGTCGAGAAAGAGGCTCTGCTTTTCAATTGCCTACTGAGCTCAAAGTGGTCGATTTAATTTGCTGCTGGTTCTACCGGGAACTAGTTGGACGCAGTAAACGAACGACGCCTGTCCATGGGAGAGCGACGGGATGCCTTCTGATGTCGACCGAACATCGACTGCACAGTGAAACTTCCAGTTTAGGAGTACAACCTGGAGCTCAGAAAAAAATTTCTGGTTGGCTACTACCGTAGAGACTATCCAAACAGACCTCCGATTTGAGTCACGACAGAAGGCATTTCTTCGAATTCAGGGAAGCGACTATGTTTAAGATAGCGGAACTTACCGACTGTTTAACTAAATATTCTCTGCCACCCTGCAGTTAAAGTCGCCAAGCCCGATTTTAACACCGTACTCATAGAAATGTTTTTTGGTCTCTTCGTCTTTCTCCTCCATCGAAGTGGGCGCAAGACTAAGCCTAATGCTGTTGAATTTGGCCTTAACGCGGGTTGTGGCATTGTGATTATGTCAGCTTTGTATTTTGTCATGACCTCCAGCAGTTGGATAGAGGCACACTACCTATAGAGGGCCCGTACATTCCCGGTGCATATCCGAAAAGTGTGCGGAAGTTAGTGTTTAAAACTTAAGATTATTCCCCCTGACCATGTTCAGCAAGCACTTGAAGCATTGTTCAGCTTTACCTTATGGATTTCAATCAGACAATGGTCAGTAGCGCCTCCTTTCTTGTTCAGTTGACCAGGTGGCCATCTCTCCAACAGCAGACCAAATGTGTCCTATGGTGTTTCCACACTATTTTTACCAGATCGCTTGATAGCCCAGTATTTTTGTGTTATCGAGAGATACCCAAGCACCCAAATTAAGGCCTAATTATCAGAGTATATTAATTCCTTACCTACTACTAAAGCCTTAAGCATGGATATAAATCGCTGACTCTTCTATGGAAAACATATCCTAAATTTCAGGTTGATCAGTGAATAAACTCACTGGTCCCTGATTCCAAAGAGTGCATCCCGTCCAGTCTTCTCTATAGGATATATGAGTTGTAAAGCATCCTTATGGGCCCAGGATCAAGCCCACTCAATAATGGAGGTTGAATACGAGTACTTACGACTCGTTTTACAAGGGATCATACCTACTTCGCAATTTCGCAGCCCACATTATAAGCAAATGGGACCTAAATTAAGCATACAACTTGCTCATTATTCCTTAAATTCCTGTTAGTTATTTTTCTGTAAATATCTTAGATTTGAGTTAAATAATTCCTTGCTCCCTTTTGCAGTAATTTTAAGTTTTCTTTTTGGCCGGAGAATGCTTTATTGCAATGCATAAAGTTATATTTGCGCCGGCCTGGCTTAAAAGCTGTTGGCTGGCGCACATATTTTCAAGTTTTTTTTTTTGTTTTATATAAAAAAAAAAAATGAGAATACATGCAAACACAAAGAAGACCAGCTCAGCCCAGCGGCTGCATGCTTTTTTCACTCCCGTGTGTTGGCAGATATCAGAAGTTACGATGGGTCCGACAGTCACTTTCGGTATTTTAGCATACATACTTACATACAAACATACATACACACATGCCTATGTACATGCATAGTTGGTGATACAAATCCTTTGCATCCATGCGCACAGTTTGGCTTGCTCGAGCTAGACACAAAGTGCAAACAAAACCAAAACCATTATCCTGAGTTGATGGAGGTAGCGGGTGAGTTAAGATGCCAAGGGTAGTTTTTTTTTTCTGTACATACTTTGTTTTTGTTGTTTTGTCTTGTTGTTTATGCGACAATCGAATTTACTGCTTCATTAAATTTTGTGCTTCCTGCCAGTGCACTGAGTGCCAAGTATGTATGTATGTATGTGTGTCGGTATGTGTAAAATGTGCGTTTGCCAACATTTTAAGCTGACAAAGAAAATAAATGGACTGAGAAAAGAACTTAGGATCACATAAGTATGTATGTATATTAGAACGTACCGGAAAAAAAGTTAGTCGTACACTCCTGAGTCTAAAGATTAATTTTTGCAAGGCGATTTCGAAAAAAAAAAAAATATATTTTTGGCGGACGTAGAGGTTGCCTTTTCGCTATGTCTTCGGTATCTACAGTCGGATCTAAAAGTTTTGATATACCGATGTGCTTGCCTATGGGAGAAATTATTTAGGGTCTAAAGTTCATTGACCTCAAGTACCCCGTTCAAGTATCTACCCACCAGATTCCAGTTTCTACCACCCTTACATACGGTTCTAATGCCAGGAAATTTAAACTCGTCAAGAATCATTAAACTTTTGCGAAGGAAGTAAATATTTCAATTTTTTTTCAAAGTTTATTACCCTCATGTACCCCGTTCTAATTACCCTATCGCACAACCCTAATGTCCGGAAATTAAAATCACCACAAATAATTAAACTTTTGTTAAATAAATATAATAAGACAAACTATTTTCGAATGTACAGTGGCTCAAATAAATGACCACGTGTTGTTTATCTTCAAGTATTTGTAATAATTTTCGAGCTACATTTTTTTTGTTATTTTTATATAAAAATATCGTCTAACCGTGTAAATCACAGTTTCAAACTTCATACAAAATTTAGGAAAATTCAACAAATTTTCATCAAAATTTCAACTTTTTATTCTGAATTTTTTAAAATTTTTGGGGTACGCAGTTTTATAGCCCATACAATTTTAGTCTAATGAAGTGTAAGTTTCAAACTAAAATAAAAAAAAATTAGCTGGAAAAACATTAGGAATTAAAAAAAAAACAACACGTGGTCATTTGTTTGAGTCACTGTATGTACTTTCTTTTTGTATGTATGTATGACTGTGTATTTTATTTCGAAACATTTGGCACTTTGCGGCGAAAACGGATGACAAAACTTTGCTTTCAAACTTTTCCAAGTATGTAGTGGTGTTTTATTGCTGTTGCTGCTGCTTCTCCTGCTGCTTTTAGTATCACTTACGCATAAAATTGCGGCAATTCCTGCAAACAGGTGGCTAATTGTGTCTTATCTCGGCTAAAACTATGCTAAACTAAAGCAGCACATAAAACAATTAAGCGGGCACACCTACAGCGCATTCGAGCAAACATACGTCACCATAATGCACTATATATTCGTATGTATGAAGCTATGCATATATGTATGCTGTGTGGGTGCGTTTTAAGGAAAGATATGTATATCTATTTGCGAGACTTTCATTTGTGTTCCAAGTTGGCTAGTCGTTTTGTTTTTTTTCGGTTCATTCAAATTACGCTTTAAGGAAGCTACAATGCCAAAATGATGTCTGCTTTTAGGCGTTGAAAATCAATAAATACTCCTTTGACTTTCCGCCTAAGCACGCTTCCCATTTCACGCACACATGACCGCCTTCGTCTGTGGCTTTCGTTTGATAAATTGTTTTAATAATTGTGAATCAGTGTTTGGCCGATGAAGTAACAGGACGGGGGATGGGGATAGTAGAGTTGGGCAGCGCGGTGAATGACACTGCGCCGAATTGTTCGGGTTGGTGGTGTTAATGGCATCACCCACTCCGGTGCCGTTAATATATTTGTCGGACTTTGTTGTCGGCAGGGGGTGAGATGTAGTACATATTGCCAAAGCGCTATTGTCATCATATAACAAAATGTGTTTGATTTTAGGCTTACAATGTCAGATTGTCGGATTTATTTTCCGACTTTGCTCGGCAGGTTGGTGCTGTGTTAGTAGGCTTATGTTGTGTTGTTAATAAAATTAGCATATAAATTAACTTTGCCAGCATGCATTGACTATTATTTGCGCATAATTGTTGTTGGCAATATTATTGGTGTCTTGTTGTTGTTGTCACTTTATTGGCATTGTGGCCAATTTTTTTTCGTGTAACACACCATAATGGTTGTTGGTGTTGTTTGAGTTGATGTGCCATTTGGCAGGATATTATCGGCAGCTATGATTACAAAATGATTAACACATTTTACGTGCTAAATCCTTTCGATATTTAGATATTTTTTTTCTTTTTGGGTTTTGGTGTTTTGGCCTTTAACCCGAAACGGTGCGAAGGGTGCATGAAAAGTATAAATGTATGTACCTCTTTCAACTTATTTATCATATGTATGTGCATTGCGTGTGTTTGTGTGCACATGCTTAGTATGCAGGCACACACACGGTCTTAAATCAATCGGCGAGGATTTGTAGCTAATGGTGGGATAAAGACAAGATATTAAGGTTAGTAGAGTTTTGTGTGCAACATCTTACACAAAATCAAGTTCATGCGCTACATATGATGAATAATAATTTCGCACGTAGATACGAGTGCAAAATGTATATACGAAAATTATTCATATGACAGCGCGAGTTCATATATTCACATATGTATATTCACATATGCAGACACATGTTTTTTTTTCGTAGGAGGCGGAAATGCTTTAAGCACTGGTCAGGGGCGCTAGTCCTCTATACTACCTTCCCCGAGTGTCGGACTCCCACCGAAACGTGTTGGACTACCCACTAAAACCCAAACTCCCATC
>NW_023458561.1:24058074-24059500 GCF_013731165.1 Rhagoletis pomonella
AGTTAAAGATACTACTTTTAAGAAAATTGCCGCTTTATGGACACAAATCAAGAAAACAACGAAAAATGTCGGTGATCGATTTATCTTAACGCATACCTCCCATACCAACCATATCTCAAAAACGGCTTAAAAATGACACAAAAATCGCATCGATTATTTGGCGCAGAATTTTTGCCACTTTAAAGCCGCTTTCGACAGCACTAAAAGGAGTTGCCTATACGCCGCTATATCTGAATTTGGAATCCCCTCAAAACTCATACGGCTGTGTAAAATGACGTTGAGCAATACCACCAGCTCCGTCAGAATTGGGAAACACTTCGCAGATCCGTTCGCCACCAAAACGGGGCTTCAGACAGGGCAACTCCTCCCTATCATGTGACTTCTTTAATCTGATGTTGGAGAAGATAATAAGAGTTGCAGAAATGAACCGCTCAGGAACAATTTTCTACAAGAGCGTGCGATTGCTGGCTTATGCCGATGACATCGATATCATCGGTAACAAAAACCGCGAAGTCTGTTTTGCCTTTTCCAAGTTGGATAAGGAAGCAAAGCGTCTGGGCCAATTGGCGCCAGTTGGCACAGAAAATAAACGACTGGCGTGCTTTGTTGAATTCGGCCAAAATCGCTTAGGCGGTTACAGCGCCAAATAAGAAAAAAAGAATTTTTGCCATACCTTTGCGCGAAGTTATCGTACATAATACGTGCCAGAAACCAAATTTTGCAAGAGACCTTTTTTCCGTTTTAAAAATTGTTTTGAATTTTATTTTTTACTACGCACAAAATACCTTTGTATTGCACATATGATAATGACAAAAATCAAATGGACTAAAAAGTAGAGAATAATAATTCTCAGTCCCATAGAATTTGTTTTGATAACTTTTGATTTTGAAATTTTAGCAAGTCATTATAAACCATTTATGAGATCGAAAACGAAAAACTTGAGCGCATGCAATACAAATCATTAGATTTAATTGAAGAAAAATCATTCCGACCTAATTTGGTGTCCGATATGAAAAATAATGCCTCATATATTCTAGATACTCAAAAGTATGTCTTGAGTATTGTTCAGTGCACTGTGAAAGTTATTTCTTGCATCTAACCAACCATTTATTTTGAATAATACTCTATTTCCCCTAGGCATTAAATGACAAAAATTGTAATGACAAAATGGGGCATTAAAATTTTTGGTATTTTTACTTTAAAAAAATAGTAATTAAATTCATTTGCACGTGGCGCCAATTTTTTGTCATTTCAATGTCAAGTGGAAATGCGGCATAACGTTTGTTTAGTAAACAAAACTAAAAAATATCAAAAATGGATTTATCACTTTTAAGCCAGCTGGAGATACGGATACATTTTTGAACAAAGTGCTAAATGTAGTAAATCTTCTGAGCTGACTTTTCGATTAAGCATACATATGTACATA
>NW_023458561.1:24059600-24062194 GCF_013731165.1 Rhagoletis pomonella
TCCCACCGAAACGTGTTGGACTACCCACTAAAACCCAAACTCCCATCACTCTCGCAAGAATTCCGCATCTGCCACCGCAATTCTGTATGTCTTCAGATCCAGGAGCGCGCTACTAGAGTCTCCGTGCTGCTCTTTTGTAGGGGCGTGTTATTCGGTTGTCCTCAATAGACATCCGGCTTCTCGTTTGCAGCGGAGAACGAATTTCACGTATCTCGCAACTGCTTCCCGCTTGTCTGCCCTGCAGATCATTACCCCAAATTATGTTGTTCGGAGTTATGTCTCCGTATCTTTCTTGCAACATTCTGCGCAAAGCTAAGCAGTGCTCGCAAGTGAAGAATGCATGGAGCACGTTAGCTTCGACGTTTTCGCAGTAGCGACAGAACGGTGAGTCTACTCCTCCTATCCTCCACATTCTAAATGAATGTGTTCCCAGAATGTGAGTTTGTTGTCAAGCTTCACTGGAAATTTTTTCATGACTATTTTGTATCCCTGACCCCAGGGATCAGAATCCACTTCGTCACATAACGCTTTGCAGCAGTTCCGTTTACTCTTCTGTATCTCGGCATCTCGACCCCAAGAGCTTTCTTAGCGCTTTTGTAGGCTGCTCCTCTGGTCAGCGTCTCAGGTCTGTCACCAGCGCGCGTCACAGGTAGTTCGGTCATTCCACCAGTATACCTGCTTTTTACCTGGCCATGCTCTCCTCTGCTGCATTGAGGCTTTGCATCCCCGGTGTATGCAGCGCATGCTTTTTTTTGGTAAGCTTAGCACAAGATTCCCTGTTGTGGATCTCTTCCGTTGTGGGTTAAATGCCTTGGGAATCTGCTAGGAGTGATGTGTCGAACTTGCGAACATCGACCCTAAATGGGTTCTTTTTTGGTTTCCTGCGAGGGATGCTACGTGTGCCATGTGTGCTCTCGCGTTGTGTCAGTAACTTAAAAGGTGATGTAGTTATGGTCGCTGCCAATCAGGTTTTTCATCACTCTCGATCCGTCGGCCCTTCGAACAGGGCTTCCTGAAACCAGACTTGTGTCAGGGATCCCGGCCACCGATATGAGTAAGGCAGACAAATTTCGAACTACACAGCTAAAAGCGATCTACGACTCAGGGCGTCTAGCAGCCTGCGAACAACTTCCACAATCATTGACAGAGTGGGGGTGAAGTCCAGTAGCTGTTACTATCAGATGACGGAAACTGACTTCAATCGAAACTTCAATGTCCATTTTCCCGATAGGAGGAACGGAAAATTTAATATTGTTCCCAGCGGAGAGCGATACAGATCATAAAACCTCTCCGAGAGCGTGTATACCTTGGCAAAAGCTCCACCGCCGGTACTGGTAGGATTCGCCAGAGAATCGAAATGGTTCAAAGACATGTTGGGATATAATTAGGGTAACCACCTGGGCATCGAAGTGGGCCTCTGTGGCCTCCCATTGAACTCTTTCCAGGGCTGCGCGCTTAGCCTAACCTAATCTGTTATAAACTGGTACTGAAATTGAATGAAATAAAATGGCATTTCCACTAATTATTTATTCGTCCTTGTGCCAAAAAATTTATTTATTTTTTAACTCTACAGAATTTTCTCTTTCGTTTGGTACCTATATTTTTATTCTACATTGCATTGAATCTGATAATTTTTTTTAGTTAGCAGTTAGTGTTTGATATATGTACTTTCAATGACTTTTTTTAGTTTTCTGTACACCACCCCGGTTTTGTGTTCGACGCGCTTCCAGTAGCGCAATTGGCAGATGAATCTTTCTAAACGTCTATCAGTTTAACCAAAGGTTAAGTTTTGGTTGCAGCTGCTAAATTTTTTTTTAAATTTGAAAAAAAAAAATTAAATCCCACAACCAGCTTGTTGGAAAATTATCCAGTTTCAAAAATCTAAAAAAAAACACTGCTCTGAAATTCAATTAACAATTACTACCAAGTTGGCCGATTAATTTTTTCATAAAATCGGCAAACGTTTTCCATTATTTTGTATACAAATTGGCAATGTGCACATTTTGTGGTGTTGCCACGCGAAAATCAGCGACCTGCAGCTGTTCTAGAGCAGTTCAGCGCCGTTCCAGCGTGTGTTGGCACAGCTGGAAACGAGGTTCAACAAAACAGGAAAAACCTCAATACAGTTGTCAAATTGACTTATCATCCTTTTCACTAAATGCAAAGCTTATGCTTCAACACGCTGAGAGATTACTGACCGACTGACTAGCTGACAGCAGGAACGCGACAGGACGACTATTTATAAATACAATGTGTGGTTGTTTTACATTTATGGCTTTGTTTACCATTTGTTATTTTCTTATTGTTGTTGTTGCTTCAAAGTAGCACGTGCCTATAAACAACTGAGGGCAGAATGAGTTTTTCATGATTAATTCGCCGACAAGCCGACAAGCCGACAAGCCATGGGCGCCTTTTCTGCTTAGCCTTTTGGCCTTGTTTTGGCTACGCTTTTGTTGTTGCTTAAAAATGAAATTAAATATAAAGGTTGCGTCTGAGCTGCTGAGTAGTAAGCCTGTGTGTATGTTGTGCACATTGCATGTGAATAATTAGGGGTATTCTCGAAGTCTTGCACGATGCACGGATTGCACGAAATG
>NW_023458561.1:24062294-24064884 GCF_013731165.1 Rhagoletis pomonella
TCCCACCGAAACGTGTTGGACTACCCACTAAAACCCAAACTCCCATCGCCCGCGCAAGAATTCCGCATCTGCCACCGCAATTCTGCATGTCTTCAGATCCAGGAGCGCGCTACTAGAGTCTCCGTGCTGCTCTTTTGTAGGGGCGTGTCATTCGGTTGTCCTCAGTAAGACATCCGTCTTCTCTTTTGCAGCGGAGTATGAATTTCGCGTATCTCGCAACTGCTTCCCGCTTGTCTGCACTGGAGATCATTACCCCAAATTATGTTGTTCGGAGTTATGTCTCCGTATCTTTCTTGCAACATTCTGCGCGAAGCTAAGAAGTACTCGCAAGTGAAGAATGCATGGTGCACGTTAGCTTCGACGTTTTCGCAGTAGCGACAGAACGGTGAGTCTACCCTTCCTATCCTCCACATTCTAAATGAATGTGTTCCCAGAATGTGAGTTTGTTGTCAAGCTTCACTGGAAATTTTTTCATGACTATTTTGTATCCCTGACCCCAGGCATCAGAATCCACTTCGTCACATAAAGCTTTACAGCAGTTCCGTTTACTCTTCTGTATCTCGCTTAGCGCTTTTGTAGGCTGCTGCTCTGGTCAGCGTCTCAGGTCTGCCACCAGCGCGCGTCACAGGTAGTTCGGTCATTCCACCAGTATACCTGCTTTTTACCTGGCCATGCTCTCCTCTGCGGCTTTGAGGCTTTGCATCCCCGGTGTATGCAGTGCATGCTTTTTTTGGTAAGCTTAGCACAAGATTCCCTGTTGTGGATCTCTTCCGTTGTGGGTTAAATGCCTTGGGAATCTGCTAGGAGTGATGTGTCGAACTTGCGAACATCGACCCTAAACGGGTTCCTTTCTGGTTTCCTGCGAGGGATGCTACGTGTGCCATGTGTGCTCTCGCGTTGTGTCAGTAACTTAAAAGGTGATGTAGTTATGGTCGCTGCCAATCAGGTTTTTCATCACTCTCGATCCGTCGGCCCTTCGAACAGGGCTTCCTGAAACCAGACTTGTGTCAGGGATCCCGGCCACCGATATGAGTAAGGCAGACAAATTTCGAACTACACAGCTAAAAGCGATCTACGACTCAGGGCGTCTAGCAGGCTGCGAACAACTTCCACAATCATCGACAGAGTGGGGGTGAAGTCCAGTAGCTGTTACTATCAGATGACGGAAACTGACTTCATTCGAAACTTCAATGTCCATTTTCCCGATAGGAGGAACGGAAAATTTAATATTGTTCCCAGCGGCGATGGAGTAGCCATTTTCACTTACGGCTCAAAAATGTACATCGGAACAGGATTTAGCGTCTTCTCTCATATCTGTTAGAGCCTTATATACGCCCAGAACACTTCAGTGTTTTCCAGGCTGAGATCGATCAACATGGCGGCAAAGCTTGAGGGCACGATCGACCTAGCTCCCTCTAAACTTGCCGTAGAGCCTTAGGATCGGCAACGACTAACTTGATATATGATAAGGAATGCTGGAGATCGCTACAAGCTCTACAGCAACATATAATCAATCTTTACTAGGTCCCGGGAAATGAGGACGCAGACGCATGTGCTAGAAGGGGATCTATGATTGGACTTGGGGGAACGATACACATCATAAAACCTCTCCGAGAGCCTGTATACCTTGGCAAAAGCTCCACTGGTGGTACTGACAGGATTTGCCAGAGAATCAAAATGGTCCAAAGACATGTAGGGATATGATTAGAGTAACCACCTGGGCATCGAAGTGGCCTCTGTGGACTCAGAGTTTCAAAAATCTAAAAAAAACACTGATCTGAAATTCAATTAACAATCACAACCGAGTTGGCTAATTTCGATTAATTTTTTCATAAAATCGGCAAACGTTTTCCATTATTTTGTATACAAATTGGCAATGTGCACATTCTGTGGTGTTGCCACGCGAAAATCAGCGACCTGCAGCTGTTCTAGAGCAGTTCAGCGCCGTTCCAGCGTATGTTGGCACAGCTGGAAACGAGGTTCAACAAAACAAGAAAAAACCTCAATACAGTTGTCAAATTGACTTATCATCCTTTTCACTAAATGCAAAGCTTATGCTTCAACACGCTGAGAGATTACTGACCGACTGCCTAGCTGACAGAAGGTACGCGACAGGACGACTATTTATAAATACAATGTGTGGTTGTTTTACATTTATGGCTTTGTTTACCATTTGTTATTTTCTTATTGTTGTTGTTGTTGCTTCAAAGTAGCACGTGCCTATAAACAACTAAGGGCAGAATGAGTTTTTCATGATTAATTCGCCGACAAGCCGACAAGCCGACAAGCCATGGGCGCCTTTTATGCTTAGCCTTTTGGCCTTGTTTTGGCTACGCTTTTGTTGTTGCTTAAAAATGAAATGAAATATAAAGGTTGCGTCTGAGCTGCTGAGTAGTAAGCCTGTGTGTATGTTGTGCACATTGCATGTGAATAATTGTTTTGTGGGTGTGTTGCAACTTGCCTGTTTGATATTACATATAAGGAGGTGTGAAGATTACGAAATTAAATCGGTGGGAAGCAATGATTCAGTGGCGTTTACTGCCGAATGCAGTCACTTAAAAATATGCATAAATACATACATACGTATGTA
>NW_023458561.1:24064984-24084163 GCF_013731165.1 Rhagoletis pomonella
ATCCGTGCTACGTGCAATGGCTTTGCAAGATTTGGAGAATACCCCTATTGTTTTGTGGGTGTGTTGCAACTTGCCTGTTTGATATTACATATAAGGAGGTGTGAAGATTACGAAATTAAATCGGTGGGAAGCAATGATTCAGTGGCGTTTACTGCTGAATGCAGTCACTTAAAAATATGCATAAATACATACATACGTATGTACATTGGCATTTCTTGCGTGTTTAATTTTTTCTTAGAGGAGTGACCGTGATATACAATTTTAGAAGTAAATTGTATTACATACAGCCGGGCTCCAATTTTCATTCATTTTTGCGTTTTGCGTTTTCGTAAAAATCGTACGTTTTTATTTTTGGGTGCTCTAGAATTCGCAACTTTTTGTTATCGATAAGTTCCATTCCTCACTTTGTTTCTGGTATAGCAAAACAGCTGTTTTAGCTATTTCAACACGTTTAAAATAAACAAAAAAAAAGTGTTTCAAGACTTGCTTTTCGTTCCTTGATTTACTAAGGCAACCCTCAATTACATACCGATTATTTGGCAAAGTTAATCGATTTATCGACTGAATCAAATCGCAAACAGTTGTTGTTTCGGAAATTTTGCTGCAGAAAAATTTGAGGTGTGGTCCGTAAATATTTAATTAGAAAATAAATTAAATCTAATATTTATTTTTAAGTACGGGAAATGTATCTTAAGAATTTCTTTTTATAAATAAAAATTGTCCAAGCTTTTATAAATCGGTTATTTAAGCGTGCGACGTCATTTAATTTTCATTCCACTAAGTCTAAAGTTTCCGATTTGAAGCCGCGAAAATTTTGCGATGTACGATTGTGAAAGCGCGCAATTATGCGATTTGAAAACTAAAACGCAAAATTTTTGCGAATTCGGAAACGGGAGCCCGGCTGATAGATATGCATATGTTATGTGTCTCTGATATAAATAAATAAAAAAAGTAAGTGCGCCTGGGACACACTGGAGAAGTGAAACTTACGTTACATACATTTTCGTCTCATAACCAATATATGTACATACATACAAATGTACATACATACATACATCTGCTTTTGCTCGAGGTTATAGTTTTTGTCTTTTTTCTATCTATCTACCTCTACCCCTGTTCGTTCTAATTACGTTTATGTTATTCTGTCTTTCTTTATCTTCATTTTTATCTTTATACTCCATCGATAACAAAATCGATAGTAACATCCAATAAAATATCGATAACAAACCCGATAAAAATATCTATAACAAAATAGATGAAAAATTCGATAGCAAAATCTATTATAATATTGGCAGCAAAATCTATTAGAAATATCGACAACAAAATCGATAAATATCGACAACAAAATCGGTAAATATTGAAAACCAAATCCATAACTAAATCGATAAATATCGATAATAAAATCGATAAGAAATCGATAACAAAATCGATTAAAATGTCTATGACAAAAGCGATAACTAACGCGATCGCTGAAAAAATAGTTAAAAATATGGATTACAAAATCGATATCAAATCGATAAAAATATCGATAATAAAATCGATAAAAATATCGATTCTTATATCGATAAGTTACGAAATTATCGATAGCAAAATTGATAACAATATCGATAAAAATTTCGATAAAAATATCGAGAACAAAACCGATAAAAATATCGATTATTTTGTCGATAAGTCCCGAGAATCCCGAAAATCTCTAAAATCCCAAAATAGTTCCCAGATTGAGTCTCTGTCTCTCTCTCCATATCTTTCCCTCTTTAATTAGCTTTATTTGTATCTTTCTTCCCCTATTTTCAACTTTACTTCTATCGGTACCCTTATCCTCCTCTTTGTCCTTACTTTTATGTTTATCATTTTCTTCATCTACATAATCCCCTTCACCTTTGCCCTTATATATATAAGTAAAGTTTTTAAATTTACCTTGATCTTCATTTTTGCCTTTATCTTTACGCATCTTTGTTTTTTGTTCTTATTTTTACCTTTGCCTTTATCTTTTCTTCATTTATGTACGTAGTCACCTTTACTTTCATTCTTGTATTGCTCTTTTTCTAAATGTTTTTCTTTAACCTTTTATTAGCAAATTTTTGTTAAATTAATACCATATGCACAAAAGAAGCACTTGTTTCAGCCCCAACCATTTCCGTTGATTTTGCCAATTTACTCCCAACTAACCAACCGCCGCTAAAGAAGTTTCACTTCAATAAATAAATAACATAGACGAAAAAGGAGTTAGACCTAAAGGACTCGATGTATCATTGCGTATGCTAAGATGTTAATCGATCTTAAAACAAACCAAAAAACCACCAATCTAATTACGTGTATATATATGTAAAAGTAGGTGCGTGCATGTTTTTATATTGCAATCTTTAAAAAAACCTAACATCATCTGAACTCACAAAAGCTTTAACTTCACCGCACATACATACAGTCAGCGTCGAAAATATGAATACCCTGACGTTTCTTTATTTATATTTTCCATGCCAAATTTGTCTTATTTTTCTGTGTAAATGTACACAAAATGATCCGGTTCGGAACCACAATAAGAACTATTTTTTGAGTTTATACACATGTATGTATCCTTTAAACGCACGAAAATTTTACCAGAGAGTTAGGCGACTTACGGAAGGTTTTAAGGCCATGGCGAACTCTTGTAAGAACAACAATCGCGACCTAGTAACTGATGTCCAAAATCGCTTTCTATTTTTTCCCATTGGAATTGTAGGCTTTATTTCATTTTAAATTTTCCGTCGAAATATTTCCGAAAATTACTAAGATCATCCAGCCCATGTACTGATTTAGAAACACCTCTAAAAATCGAGTTTTTTATAAATAAAATTGGTTTATAAAAATGTTTTCTTTTTCGAAAAATCACCTCAGATGATAGAGAAGAGTTTGAGCCATGATTTAAAGTTTGCATAAAAATGTTTGAAAATTTTAACAACCGAATCAGAATAATGAAGTTTTGGGAGGTACATATTTTCAAATTGGTCCAGCTCACGTAAATCTTAATATTTTTCCTAAATATTTTGGCGTAAGTCTTACAATATAATACATTTTATAATACCGGTGGGAAAACCGCAATTTTATTTTTTTTTTGGAGATGCAGCCAAATATATGTACATACATGATAAACTGATTAGATTTTCTACAGCTTATTTAGCTGGCTATGTCATTTACATACACATACACTCCTCGACATTTCAATAGCGCACCCTTTCCATCCTTAATATTTACAGTTTTTCTTTTTGTTTATTTAATACTCAGTAATTTTTAATAAAAAATACAGCATATTCTACGTGGCAATCCGATTTACAAATTGTGTGCAAATTAAAAAAAAAAATGTCAACCACCCCTCTATCCTAATGACAGCAGTGAATAAGTTAATAATATCTTTAGAAGAAATTCGAATATTTAGTTTTGTAGCTCACTCAATTTTAATATAATAAAGTGCAAGTTTCTCAAGTGGCTGTAAAATAGTGTTGATTTTTGACAATTGGGGTATTCGCAACGGTGTCGTAAGTGTCGTATTGTTCTATGTCGTAAACTTTAAACGCCCAAAAAATATATTAAGAGGGTTCACTAAGTACCATCAAAGTCATATTATGTGTTAAAAAATAGTCGGCTGTGGTTTCAAGTTCTCTAAACATTTATTTAAGCTTTTAAAGTTTACGACATACAACAATACAACACTTTTGGCACCATTGTGAATCCCTCAAATGTGTTTTTTTATGGTGTCATACATTTTCTTCCATACAAAATATACTCGCCAAAATTTTTACATGGAAGTAATTGTCGAAAATCGACGCTATTTTGTAGCTACATGAAACTTGCACTTTGTTGTACTAAAATGTAAACTAAATTTTACTTAAACTGTAATTACTACGGATTAAAAGGGTGCACTATTCAAATGACGAGCAGTGTATCGTTAAAATACACATGTATCCAAATCGTCAACGACCAGCTAACAAAAGTACCATTTTAATATAACAGCCAAAAAGAGAAACAATCAACGCATAAGCACACGCACGCACAAATTATTCATAATAAACAAAAGGAAGAAGAAAACATTATCTTTTATGTTAGCATTTTTCTATAGCTTTTCATTTAAAATTAAATTAAAATACGATGTCATGGATATGCTGTGCCGCTGTTTCTCCACAAAAAAAAAGTGGATGCAAAAAGCACAAAGGCATTATTTAAAAGCAATAACAAAAAGTGAAGACAAACCACCATCACAACCAACTCTGTCTGCACAACCACTAAACTCAACCTCTTCCGGATTCGAGAGAAAAAAGAGGATACGCACAGCCATTGAAGTTTTTCGTATTTGCCTTATTCTTAACATTTCAAGTTGAAATTTTAAAGCAAATTGTACATACATACATACCCAAATACAAAAGCGAAATCTAATGAATAAATATTTAAAAAATGTGGCAATTTGAAGAGTGGAAAGCTGAGTGTTACGCATATTGGTACAAAATGGATGGAAAATGGTGGAGCTTGGCTGTAACTGTAGCGCCAATGGCAACCGTATGGAAGCTATGGATTGGTTAGTGAACGCCCACACTATCGCACATATTGTATGTATGGATGTATGTATGCACTATGTGTATGTACGTTAAAATAAAAGCTAAGGAGAAAAAATAAACATTTTTCATTTTTATGTCTCACAGCATACTGTTTGTATTTTTTTTTTAACACATACACTCAAAACATAAAAAATAATACGTATTTTTTTTCAAAAACGGAATTTTGATTACATTTAATATCAATGGGTAGCTGTCTCTAGCTTAGATAAATTTTGAGCGATAAGAGGTGGAA
This sequence comes from Rhagoletis pomonella, assembly GCF_013731165.1. Lineage (NCBI taxonomy): Eukaryota > Metazoa > Arthropoda > Insecta > Diptera > Tephritidae > Rhagoletis > Rhagoletis pomonella. The sequence continues at coordinate 24,069,803 of NW_023458561.1, forward strand.
ATAAGTTGAAAAGAAGGCGAAAAAATGAGATACTTATTAAAAAAAAAAAGAAAATAACGGTTATGAAATCGAAATGCCTTTTTAGTGGTTTGCTGCATAAGCTACTGTGTAGGTGTATGTCTGCTCAAGATATGTAGATTAAGCTTCTGAGGAGTTTCTTTGCTCCTAACCCAAACAGCTAAGTGTACTTACATATATCAGCCTGCTTGTGCATTTTGATATGGCAATAATTTATGTCAAAACCTGCAATAATATTTTAGAAACACTTCCCGCGGGAAAACAAAAAAAAGTTCGACGTTCACACCTGAGTTTTAAAGTATTTTTTCAAAGCCATTTCGGAAAAAAGGGCTTGCTGTTCTGTAGCCGAATTCAGGGGTCGCCTTTTTAATATTTTCCGGTGAACCTTATGTACATTAGGGTGGTGCAAAAATGCATGTGGAAAAATTAAATCGGAATTTTTATGCTTTCACCCCCTAGGATAATTCTATACCAAAAAAAAATTACCCCTATTTTTTTATTTAAAAAAAAAATATATATATTTAGAGGTCGCTCAAAGCGCTCAAAGTTTTCCTGTTTTTTTATATAGAGAAATAACACTTTTTGTGGAAATGCTAAAGAATTCTTGAAAATCAATATTTTTCGATCGGAAAACTCTGTTTCTCTTCAAAATTTTAAATAAATTTTTAAAGGTCGATACCAGTGTTTGAAAAATTGAAGTTTAAAGAAAATCGCCAAAGTCGACAAGCTTTAGACTTGAAATCTGCAAGATTTGGCATGATATTGAAAATTTTCCTTCTACTTATTTGGAGCTGTTATAGCTTACGCGATTTTGGCCGAGTCCAAAAAAGCACGCCAATCGTTTCTCTTGTGTGCCAATTGGTAATGCCAAGAGAAGCCAAATCGGCGTCCAAGTGGTCTCCCCATCGCAGCGGGGGCCTCCTTATTCTTCTGCTACTATCAGCGGGTTCCGCGTTGAATACTTTCAGAACTGGAGCGTCGGTTTCCCTTCGAGAGGGCAATTGTACGCTCTTCTACAGAACTGTGCCTGAGCGGTTGAGTTCTATGCAAGAGCTACTGGTATGGCGAAGAGTTCCGTGTTGCTGCTGCAAACAAATTCACAGCTTGTAACGCCACCCTGCCAATAGCTTTGCGAGCAACAACTGGACGGTACCGGGAGATGAGGAGGGAAGATAAACGAGAGGCAGAAAGAGGAGAATTAGAAGAGCTTAAGATACTGGCAGACCGGATTGCGGCTCGAATAGTTTATCAGAAAATAAGGCAGCAGTCAAATGGTTTCAAGACCGGGACTGGTTCCTGTAGAAATTAAAAAGGAAATTTTGGTGACAGATGTTCAGCGTACACTTGGGATGTGGAGGGAACACTTCTCAACGATTTTGAATGGCGACGCAGGTGGCGCGTTTGAAGAACAACAACCGGATCCAAGGTATAGGGAGGGACAAAGCTCACGTTCATACACATGACTACGACGAACAGAGAACAACGGTAAGACGGCTTAAAAACAACAAGGCCCCCGGAGCCGACGGTATACAGCTGGTTGGGCGCATGTACCAGCTATTTGGCCTGGGGTACAGAGATGTTAGCGTTTCTCAGCTTGTAAAATAATATAAACCTTCTGGAAACACATAAAAAGTATTGGGACACACGTCACTGTTAGCAGTCATAACTTTGACAGAGTAGTGAAGGACTTTGCCTACCTTGGATCCAGTCTGGAGATTCGGCGAACAATAACTCTTGCCAGTCGAACAAAGGTCACGCCCTACAAATCTTTCAACATACCCGCCCTTTAATATGGCGCAGAAACATGGACAATGTAAAACAAAGATGGGAAGGCTTTGGGGCTTTTACACAATATCTATGGCCCTGTTTGCGTAGACATGTACCGAAGAAGGTGGAATGGCGAACTGAGCAAGCTTTTTTACGACATGGACATAGTTAAGCGCACAAAAATACAACGATTGCGTTGGCTTGGACATGTACCCATGGGTCGATAACAAAAGCAAGGACGTCCACGAACACAATGGAAGGGCAAAGTGCAGAACGGCCTCTCCGCACCTGGTATGAACAGCTGGCACAAATCCGCAAAGGAGAGAGGCAACTGTAGAAGCTTCTTTTTTTGTTCTTCCCAATTCGCATTCGTTAACAATTAAAATATTTACTTTCATTCAAGTATTACGATCATTTCTCCTTGAAACTCAAATGAATTTACTTTCAAATTAACGGGAAATCTAACGTGGCATATGTATGGATATGCAACTTTCTAAAGAATTCACTTTAATATTTGAAAATATTAAATAAGAGTGAGCTAAGTTTTGAAAAAAAACCGACGGCATTCCCTATGCAAGTGCAAATGTCGTTTAAGGATATAAAAGCACATAAAGAAAATCTTGCACGCATTCTTTTTATGGCAAATGAAGCCATTTCCAAAGCCATTTCACTGATACGGTAAATTTCATAGAATCGTCTATGGATAATATTGCGGTAGATGGAAATGATTGTGCGATTTTCTATGTGCGTGTGTGTGTGTGGCAAAGAGCAAACGTGCCTTCACGAGAGAGAGAAATAAAATAAAGAAAATAAAACGAGAAACAAGTGGAAAACGGAAAGAAAATCAAAAACAAGTACAAAATAGTTAAGAAATTTAGAGACGAAAAAAAATATGCTTGCAGAAACTCGACCAAGAAAGTGGATATAACTGCAAGTTGGGTGCTCGTTTTACATTTAAGCCGAACAAACTATGTATATTGGAATTTGGTATAATCTTCCAGAAAAGCTTCCATTGCGAATGCACTTTCCCGCAATGAACGTAAAACCAGAGTTAGACTGGAAAATCACAACCTGAGTACGCAATTCTTGTTCGTTTTTAGACGACAAAACATAGCCTTGCCACCACCCACGTACATATCATATGTACATACTCGTGTAGAGCAGATATTGGCACTGCGCATGCGTCGCTTGTATGTAAGTAGTATAGTATTGTTTGACAGACAGAGGCTTTTGTTGCTCTCAGCTTCTGGATTGGATTTGCTACCGCTCCAACAACCACCCCCTGTTCCACCTGCCTTTAAGGGTTGTGCAAATTGCAATTTGTTTGCTTTTATTGCTATGCTATTGTGAATGGGTCGTTTCACTTCGGTTGCAGGTGAAAATCGGCTGGTCTTCTCTGCTTTACCTCCTACATATATACGAGTACCTTTGGATGTTGGCTCCCCCCCCGAAAAAAATAGAAGACATCAACACACTTCCGGTTGCCACTAGCAATCACTGCTTTGGGATTTTGATTTGAAATTCCTGAAACAATTGACGGCAATAATAACAAAAACATCAAAAGTGGTAGCGACTAAATATGTGCATACTTGCGGCATACATATCTACATACATCTACAACCTACAAGCATACTTTATATGTATGTACATACCAACGTGCGTATACATATACATACATATGTATGTATGTACATATAAAACGCATTCCAACCAAGTTATGTTTTACTTCACTTTGGTTTGTTTTTAGCCATCAACAATTTCGATAGAATTAAAAAAAAAAAACAACAACAAAAAGAAGTATAAAGAAGAACAAACAAACGCTACTTTGACAACCATTACTGGATACTTTAGATATTTTTATTTTTGCTATCGCCATAGTGATTCCTTTGTAATTTGTGCTGATCCTTCAATCCACAGCAAAACTAAAATATGTAGTACTTTTTCATTGTCTTGATTAAAATGGTTGCCATTGGTTATAGGACACTTTTTATAATACTACATATGAATGTATGTAGTTATACTTACATACATTATGTTCGAAACTAGATGTCATCCTCGTAGTTTTGTTCCCAAGAACACGTAAAAATCCAAACTGAAATGAGAACAAAATCTTCGGGAATGTTGTCACAAGAACTTAAAGGAGAACAAAACAAAATTTTGAACGGGTATTATATAAGAACAAAAGCCTGTGGAACGTTCCCCAAGAGAACAAAATGCGAACAATACTTTCGGGAATATTTCTTAGAGATCATTTCTTAGAGAAAATAAGTTTCCGGAACGTTCTGGCAAAGAACAAAACGGGTACAAAAATATAAGGAACTTTCTCTCGAAAAACTATTTGGAAACTAAACTCTCTGACGGAGAACGAACGGAGAACAAATATTCTATGAAATATTTGCAAAGAATGGAGGCGATAACAAAATGTTTCTCATGGCATTCCATTAGTTTGAAATGTTTGGATATTAAAATTAATCAAAAAAGAACTGAAAGGTAATTATATATGCAAATTAAATCAACGAAATACTTAAGACACAATCCATTCTTACACAGAAAATGAAAATTGTTCCATAAATGGAGAAGGCCCCCTAATGATAAACGGTCTGTTAAAATGACCCAACCTTCCTCTTGCTTAGAATTAACAATCATAGTTTTCACTGAAACGACTTTTCATCCCAACACGCAGACGGCCTTCGCATTCTTAACGCTTATTTCTCAAAACTCTTGTTCTCTCTCAGATCTTTTTTCCCCCAAACTTTTGACCTTATTTGATCGTCCTTAGAAACGTCCGCAATATTTTCAATCTCACAAATCATTGAAAACTTTCCCGAAAGTTTTGTCCGGACATGGTTCTTTTCGGAAACATTACCGAACCTTTTGTTCTCATTTTGTTCCCATTCACACTGCTCTCAATGCTTTTGTTCCCTTTTAGTTCTTTTGTGGGAACGTTCTTGATATTATGTACATTTTGTTCTCATGCAGAGCTAAACAAAAACCGAAACGCGATCTTGGTGCTTGGTTTTTTCATCTAAAAGCTTAGGAAGGTGTGGCTTTTACTATCCCTAATGGAAGTGCCGTTGTGATGCCACGATTGGAAAAGTTTCAGAAAGAGAAAAGAACAGCTTAGGCGATTAAACTTCTAACTATCTGTGAAAATTTCAGTAATACCAGGTGGAGTGAAATAACTGCCCACCAGTGTAACCAGATGATTACTCAAAACTAAACTAAACTGACTTTGAAAATAGGTTGGAAGAGTGAAAAAACAAGCTGAGACAAAGTCAGCGCTTTTATGCCAAAAAATTTATTAGCACCTCAACGAGCTCAAGTGAACGGTACTCATATTAATTTAAAAATTTTTTCGGTCAAAACTTCCCAATCAGCCTAAACATTTTTTTCTTATCTGCTAAAGCGATATGTCTTCCGCGACAGACTCTTTACTCCTCATTTGTATGAAAGTTTGAGGCCTTCTGATTCGATTTCGCTTAGCAGGGGAAAAATTTTCACAAATATTTAATATAATAATACAATTAGAAATATTTAATATAATAATACAATAACAAAAGTTTAATAATATTTAAGTTTGAAAAACAATAAATAAACAGTTTACGACGGTGGCTTCGATGGCTGAAAGTAGAAGTGCTCTAACTAGTTTCGGGCCAAGGACTAATTGTTTTAGGTCATATTTAGACAAATTGTCAGGTGTGTTATTAAAAGGTACTACCGAGTGACTTAGGGTCCAGGGTAAAAAAGTTCGATTTGTAAGTTGGTAGACAGCTAGCTGGCCAATGTCTTGAAAGCAGCTGCCGCTAAAGACACTCAAATGCCTACATCGCATATTTTTTTCCACCACGTAGCCCATGGCTTTGAGGATTTCAATTACCTCGGGAATAGCGAAGCATTTTAACCAAAAAAAAGTTAATGTTTCCCCCGCAAAGTTCGATATAGACTCCAGAACCTGAGACTGTGGCATTTTTAAAGCCAACGTAAACATTTGACAATGTATAAGTTAGAGCTCAGTACTGGGATAAGGTCATAGCCATTCTTTTCTCTGTCAATGTTACTCTTCTAGTTTAATTTTTGACAGAACTCAAAAAAGCTAGCAAGGATAAAACTTGTTTTGTTTGTGTTTGATATTTTTCTAGCTTTTCAAAAGGCACAGTTGTAAGAGCTAAAAAGGTACAGAAACAAAAGGAAAATTTTTCTTTAACCCATTTTAACTTTTCTGAAAATCGTATCCAAATAATCGCAAAAGCGGCGTAAAACAGCAAACGTAATGAACAAAAGTAAACAAATCAAATCCCAAAATAGAGATGACAAAAAGTTTGTTTTAAAACCCAAAAGATGGATAGAAGAATCCCGAAGTTTGCCAAGAGCAAAGGTGTAGGCGTTAAGCAACCGAGCCCAAAGTGAAACAAAGGAAAGAATACAAGCAAAACAAAATAACCCAAATAAAACTAAAAGTTCGGGAAAAAGTTGGCAGGAGGTGAGGGCGAAAGAGCAGCGCAGCAAGTGTCGCTTGCCTCGATCGTAAAACAGGATTTAAAGGATACCATAAAATAAATCGACTCCATTTGTATCTTATTTGGGGTTATCACGCACACAGTTCCAACCACGCACGCACGTCCGCACACATGCATATAAAATCCAACCACTCAGTAAGTGAATGCGAATGTTTTTATGAAAATGCTTTTTAACTTTTATTTTTGTTATGCTGCCGAGCTTATTGAACGAAACGGCGGCGGCCATCCCTGGCTGTTTGCCAAGTGGAATCAAGCCAATATTTGTACGAGTCCTTGTTTGTGCATCTGTGTGTGTGTGTGTGTGTTGCTGGAATTTATTTGCAATTTCATTGCGTCCAATAATAACAGCAAATGGCAAGGCGCACATAATAAGAAGATTTCATATGAAAATGTTTGGCTAAATGAAAATATATTGGCCAAAAAGCGATTTTCATAAACCACTCAAAGCGCATTTAAAGTAAACGAAAGGATAAGCTGGTCAACGAGGACGAGGACGAGGGCGAGGACGAGGACGTCTCTTTGGCGGCAACAACACTTGTTTGGATAAATGTGCGCATTGAACTCATAAACTCGATTGCATAAGCAAGTGGATACGTTTGTATAACGTTTGTAACAATGTGCATATACCTATGTGTGTATATACAGTTAGCGTCAAAAATATGAATACCCTGACGTTTCTTTATTTTTATTTTCCATGCCAAATGTCTTATTTTTTTTTAATAAGTTCAAACAACAGCAAAAGCCAGCAGAATAAATTTCAAATCAATTTCATATAGAAATCGGGAAAATTCAAGAAACACCAAAAAAGTTCATGAAAATTTTCAACTTTTCAATTCCACTGCTTATAAAAAATTTGTGTATGCAGTTTTGTAGCCCATTAAATTTTAGTACAATTTCAAGCCTCAAAAATTACCGTTGATTTTTTGAGATGTTTTTGTGGTCCATGTAAAAATAAAATTGTTTTTGTTGTTGTTTGACAAAAAAAAATTCTCAAAAATCAACGGTAATTTTTAGAGACTTACAAGATTAATGGACTCCAAAACTGCCCGCTCATAATTTTTCTAAGCATTCGAATTTAAGAGTAAAATTTTTTTTTTGGTAATTCTTGAATTTTCCCGAGTTCTATATGAAATTGTAAAAATTTATTCTGCCGGGTTTTTCTGTTGAATGAACTATATTAAAAAAAAAATTGGTATGGAAAATCCTAACAAAGAAAGTGGCCAAAACGTCAGGGTACTCATATTTTTGAAGCTGACTGTACATATGCAAGTGTAATGGCATTTGTATGATAGTTCACTTGAAGAGTTAATACTTTGCGGGTAATAAGCAATGTGGTCGATAAGTTAATAACTGATAACAGTTACACAAAGCTGACGGCGATTTCATTGCTTTTATAGCTTGAACGCTGAAGTTTTGTATGCATGATTTGTTTATTTTGCTGGCAATGCAAAGTGTCAGTCAATTGTGGCTATATGCCGAAAAGGCATCAAAAGCAAAGGAAAAACACACAACAAGTACGCCATAATTGAAAAATGGAAAATATGATTCGATAAGTTGCTTGCAATATTACTCGGTTGCTTGGAAATGCAATTGAATTTTGATTACACAACGCTTTCCAATAAAGCTGTGAGGCAGCACAAAGTGAAGAGACATACACACCACTTGAGCAAACAACAACAGCTCGACTCGGTTGCAGATTTATAAAGCAAGCCTTGTTTTTTTTTTTTTTAAATCGTTCAGCCTAAGGAAAAAATTCCGCTTGCAACCTGTGTAAAATTTCATATTTGCATTGAAGCTAATCAAAAATTTCATTTGTGCAAACAAGCGACTGACTGTTCGTAGAACCGCTTATCACACAATCGCACACTCACTGTCAAATTCGTTTTGGTCTGACGCTTTTAGGCACTTGATTGCCAAATGCTCCATTAAATTTTTGTTGCTTTTGGCTAGTCACTATTGTTGTTGTAATCGCGAAACTGTCATCGCACTTTTGTCATATATGTATGTGTGTATGTATGTACTCGTATGTTTCAAAGTAAAATATTGTCATGTGGTTTTTGTTGGGTTTCGCGTTCTTAATTAAATTTGAATTTGGATGGGTTTTTGATGTTTTTCACGCGGTGAATGGATTCTTATTTATTTTTTTTTTCAAGGATACTTTTCTCTGCAACTGCCAACGAGCCATCAATGTTGCATAAATTGAAATTGAAGAGAAGAGAATAAATGGAAAGAAAACGATATCGTTTATCGGCAACGAAAACTTAAATCTGATTATACGTTGAGGCGACTATAAAGTCAGGTTCTTCATATATACATACATATAGTCGTAGAAGATTGAGTTTGAAAAATGTGCCAACTGCATGAAAATATTGGTCAAAAATCGTAAAATTCAATTCTTTATGGTATTTAAAGCAGAAACATACTGTGTAACCACTTTATTCTGACGAAAATTTCGTACAAAATAATTTATCATCGCTACTTTGAAATATGAACAAAATCGGTCTCCAAACTTTCATAAAAGCAGCATCACAAGGTTAGGTCGATTGGACCGCAGTACTAAGTGGACTCACTTATACTCAGTGTCCTCAGTGATACCTTCATCGCTTTGAGTTCATCGAGATCATTGAAGAAATAATTGCCAAGAGCTTTTGCTCTCCGTTTTAATAGAGTCGGGCAATGGCAGAGAAGGTGTGGAATGGTTGCTTCTTCGTCCTGATCCACGTAGCTTATGCAGTAGTCGTTCCAGTAGCTCGTTTCTGTAACAATTCTCTACCAAGGCAAATTCATATATGAATTCGCCGCCTTGTTCTCTACAGCTATTGAGTAGTAGAGAATGACGTATATTCTCTACCAATAGAGAAATAATCGGTAGAGAAGAGTTACAGAAGCGAGCTACAGGATGCGCTCAGTCTACTCCAGTAACCGTGGAAATTTCCTGTCTACTTAGAATAAGTGCGTTGAGAGTATATGGCTGGCCAGGGAATTTTGGTAATATGACAGGACGGTCCCATCTTTAGTTTGAAATTTCTTTGAATTTTTCACTTAGTAGTACTTTACTTGTTTGAAGAGGAAAGCCAAGAGTAACCCTCATATCTGTATCAGGCAATGTCGTTCCATAACGCGCGAGTTCTTTAGCCTTGCAACTTCCCTGAATATCGCAAAGGCCAGGTACCCAGGCAATGTGCGTGCTGAATGTCTCAGTCATCTCGTTAAGATATCGGCTGCATTGAGCAAGCAGTTACCGTTATTTCTCACACGGATTTAATAGTCAGTGAAAATGTAGATATGGTGACTAGGAATCGTATCACATTGTGACAGTGGTGCGGTCTTTAAGATAGTCATCAGTTCCGCCTGAAAAACACTGATATAGTCAGGAAGGTGAAAGCTGAATGTCTGAATGATGTAAGGTCGTTCAAAATTTAATAATAACCGATATGTGGATGCATCCATTTCTTGGTCGCGTTAAGCTTAATGACAGTATTACATGTAACCTTTCTTGTATACAAATCCGTGCGAAGAAATGTTAGGAGCGTGTTGAGCGCTTTGCTGGCTGTTGTCTTTATGGCTCCTGGTATTAGTAGAGAAGCCAGCCGCTGAAGTTTGTCCGTTTTCTTAGCGTTTACCTTTTTATTGAGGGCAAAATTTTCTTATAAGATGGTAAACCACTTAATGGAATAGAACAAAAGTTAGAAGATATCTCGTATTGTGTAGCTTCGGCCTTCTTATTTTTAGTTGGACTCTCTTTTCAATGTAATTTCGATTTCCCTTAAAACAGAAAATTAAAAAATCTGCGCTGGCTTGTCCCCGAACCCGGCATCTACTAACTGACAGTTTGAGCCTCGACCAACTCGGCCACGACTCTATTCTATGAAATATTAATTACTTGTCGTATGTCCTGTTGATGATCTCAAGAAGGTATCAAGAAGACTTTTCATAAAACGGGAAAATATTTAATTTTTAAATTATTTAACTAATCAGGATTTTGCAATTTTTAAAAGATATTCTTCATTACCCTAATTCACAAAGGCCCTAACCAACAAACTTTCTATTTTACAGGAGAAGCAAAGAATGATATCAAAAACAGGTTGGGCATTTTAAAAATAAGCATATATGTTATTCCGTTGTTTTTTGTACTAACCCTTTAAAATTTTTAGTTAGGGTGTATTTTAATATATCTTACCCAAATCTGTGAAGAACGCAGTTTCGAAAAAAGTGTTCACTATACTCTTTGTGAATTAAGGTAACGGCTTGTTAATAAAACCAAGCATAATTTTCACATCAAATCAATAAGAAATCTCTATAGAATTTTCTTAGTTTTTTTTGTCTGTTTCTCCCTGTGTTGCCTACGACTGAAACTTAAGATTATGTATGGACTCTATTACGTAAATTGTATTCCAGCCCAAATCAGTGTCTAATTAAATGCTCAACTACTTCGCAGCATCGAGCTATAGGAGAGTCGTTCCGTTGAGTGCAGGGAGTCTAAATTGTGTTAGTTTCGTTTCTTGAAACACAGCCCCAGCTTGGTTTTGTTCAGAGTAACTGTGGCTCTCTTCTAGCTATGTGCTGAACCCCTTTTTAGGAAGGATATGTTTCGCAAGCGTTATCGGTATAATGCTGTCTACACCTAAGAATTTATTCTGGCCCGACGGAGCTGGCAAGAAAATATGAAAAAATCTGAAGTCACTTCTGCATATATCTAACCTCCTGCAAATACAGATAAAATTCCCAACTCATCGAGGAGGTGGGCTGTGGAAACCACCTGCCGCAATTATTGTCGCAACTGAAGAGACAAGGAAGAAGTCAAGGAGAGCATCGAACACTATCCCGCCCAGCCCAGCGAATATCTATTCATAATTTTTTGTGATATATACAACGCACTTGCTGGTTGAATTATTAAGGCAGGAGAAGAGCAAATGGCTTTCCAAAATCACAGGAAACGAACCATCAGGCTTCGTCAGTAAATCCAGCTTAGAAGTTTGGTGTTTTATAAGTACTTCCGCCAGCAAAAATTTTTGACTCAAGGTATCAATACCACAAACAATACTCGTGTGATTCTGTCGATGGCGATCGAGATTTGAACCACATGGAATGTATTTTACTTACAGACAGCTTAACCACAATTATTCCAAGTCTTAGAAACACCAAGTAAATAGAAATTTGATAACTGAGAGAGACTGCAGCAATACTAGTGTTCCAGCTGGAGCAATTAATAATAACGAAACAAAGAGAAAATAATTGCACTTTCTGCAACTGAATTCTTACAATAACCTTTTATAAAGACTAAATATTTGAAAGCAATATTGATAGCTTTGGTCAGATGCGTTATTGTTGGTTCCGCTTGCAACATTCCACAATAGAGACAACAACAATCACAGAGCAAACATACATAAATCAACAAAGCAAACACCAAATTGCCAAATCTGGAGCGAATAATAAATGAAGTTGAAGTTCATGAAAAGGCAATAATACGGCTAATGCCTTATGGCAGGACGCGAGGCATTATGGTCGCAACATACTAAATTGGGAGGGTGCAGAAGCGTTAAGCGCACCCAAACGGGCACAAACACTCTCGGCCGCACAAACACCTCAGCAAACATATGCCCATTCGCTGGCACACATAAAGGAAGTGAAATAGCGCGAAATTGCTGCAAATAACCAGAAGAGGGTGAAAATGATATCCGTCTGCTAGATTTAGATGAGCAAGAGGGGAAACAAGTGACGGCACAAAAAAAAGATAACAACAACAACAGCAATAACAACAACACTAATGTTGAGAGAAGTATTGTGATTTGATGGTTTTTTTGTCTGATGTTGTTGCTGTTGCTGTTGCTGTTGTTGCCGCTGATGATGCGGTTTAATGGCGGTTAAGGGAATATTATGAACCTGTTGGGCTGCTCATCAAATGAGCCAGCAGATTGCACTATAAACAAAAATTATAACACAGCGAAAAGCGTTTGTGCAAATGCGAAACGTCAAGGTTGTTTGGGTGCAGCAACACTATGTATACATACAAACATATTTAGCTTGCAGTGTTCTTATTTTCATTGTAAACGGGGGATGTCCTGATGGCAAAATATGTTCTGGTTCTGATGTCAGATGGTAACCAAAGTTAATGTGGAAGCATAGGGAAAAAAACTAAAATGAACAAAATGTTGTTGGTTTGGTCTGACTGGTGTTTATTTTTATTTTTTTGTTATTGTGTTATGTTGCAACATTAATTGTGCATTATGAAAATGTGTTATTAAACACCTGCTATTATTCTGGTGCATGATTTATTTATTGTGCTTGAATTTGGTTGTATTGACGATAGCGGGAAGAAATATTTCTAGCGTTTGCCTAAAAGCGTCAACTCTCGATTCGAACTTAAGAGTGTCTAGTCAAAAAAACGGGATTCCTTGCACTGTACATACATACAAATATTGTTTTAGAGGAATAGCTAAACCACAAAATTTATAACCTACAAGCAGTGGCGGATTTAAATATTTGCCGCCCCTAGGCAATTCATAACTTGCCGCCCTTTTTTCACGAAAAAAAAATATATATATATATATCAAATATGATTGTTATTGTCAGTGCTTTATTACAATATAGTAAAACACGATGTATTCTGCACTGAAATGCTTTAGAGGTTTGGACAAGTAGAATCCAATTATCAGGACATTGAAGTAGCGCTATGCGAGTATACAAAATAAAATCGCTCATCCGGAAGATTTTTAGACCTCGCGCAAGACAAACAGAAGACCATACACAGATACACTGCCTAATTTGACATACGACGGAAGCTGACCTTCAGATTATTCACGTTATGATACACTTATGAAAAACTGGTAGGCTTGGAATCAAGAATTTTCTCGAAAATGCACGCTCGTTTTTCGGCAGTGTTGTCAAGTGTGGTAACCTTTTAGATGATTCTCGTTCTCGGGGCAGCGTGTCGGCTGTTTCTTTGCGTCACGCGCAGGCGCGCCGTCAGGTTTCTAAGCCGCGTGAATGAAAGTTAAATGGAAATTTCAACGACTGCTATACTAAGGAAAAATTCGCAGCGTAATTCTAATTTTGAATTGTATTGAATGAGATGAATCATTAATAATATTTTACAGACACAAACACAATTTCAAGTGCCGCTGAATCCAAATAAATTTTTTTCTTTTAATTTAGCTGTCTTAAATTTTGCCGCCCCTTAATTCTGCCGCCCTAGGCTTCAGCCTATGTTGCCTGTACGATAAATCCGCCACTGCCTACAAGTATGCAGGGAATACGCTCAAGAATGTATGCTGGAACCAAACTGAAACCAAAAATCTTGGTCAGAAGAGTACAGTACTACCAGAAAGTATTCAGATTTGTTGTTGTTGTAACAGCGAAGAATATTCATCAAAGACATTTTCAGAGAATCAGCTGGAGTGAAAGCCATTGGACGGGTTTGGTTCTGCGACTGTCGTGGGACGTATTTACTTGTATGTATGTTACACTGATATTGGTGGCACTAGTAACCCTAGCCCGTATGGTACAGCCCTATAAGTTTGTTGGGAAAAATTAGAAGGAGTTGGCGTAGGTCTTAAATTTTCTGTATGTAACATTAAATGGTCCCCGCGAATAACATTGTAAGCGACAAAATTATAATTTTGCAAAAATAAAACGAAAATGTGTTTAATGATGCGCATGATCTTCTACTTTTTAGGTAGGGATGTGCCAGGTATCCGGTAGGTATCCGGAATCCAGCTTATCCGGCCGTTTTTGTGTTATCCGAATATTCGTCCGGATACTGGCTAAAATCATAGAATATTAAAATTAAAAATCTAGTTCCGATTTTTTTTTTGTATTTTTATAATCAAACTTAGTAGTATCTAATTAGTAATTAGAATTAAAAATCAATATATCCTTCATTATGAAAGTATAATTTCCGAATTATCAGGCAACCCGATGCACTAAACTCATTTTTCGAGTTTACTGAGGAAGGGGGTGCTTAGAGATACTCCATTGCCAGTTTAAACAATTTTGGAAATTCTTTTCTTTAAAGTTAAAGATACTACTTTTAAGAAAATTGCCGCTTTATGGACACAAA
>NW_023458561.1:24084263-24091255 GCF_013731165.1 Rhagoletis pomonella
GATACCATAAAATAAATCGACTCCATTTGTATCTTATTTGGGGTTATAACGCACACAGTTTCAACCACGCACGCACATGCATATAAAATCCAACCACTCAGTAAGTGAATGCGAATGTTTTTATGAAAATGCTTTTTAACTTTTATTTTTGTTATGCTGCCGAGCTTATTGAACGAAACGGCGGCGGCCATCCCTGGCTGCTTGCCAAGTGGAATCAAGCCAATATTTGTACGAGTCCTTGTTTGTGCCTCTGTGTATGTGTGTGTGTGTTGCTGGAATTTATTTGCAATTTCATTGCGTCCAATAATAACAGCAAACGGCAAGGCGCACATAATAAGAAGATTTCATATGAAAATGTTTGGCTAAATGAAAAGATATTGGCCAAAAAGCGATTTTCATAAACCACTCAAAGCGCATTTAAAGTAAACGAAAGGATAAGCTGGTCAACGAGGACGAGGGCGAGGGCGAGGACGAGGACGTCTCTTTGGCAGCAACAACACTTGTTTGGATAAATGTGCGCATTGAACTCATAAACTTGATTGCATAAGCAAGTGGATACGTTCGTATAACGTTTGTACCAATGTGCATATACCTATTTGTGTATATACAGTCAGCGTCAAAAATATGAATACCCTGACGTTTCTTTTTTTTATTTTCCATACCAAATTTGTCTTATTTTTTTTTTTTTAATAAAAAAAGTTCATACAACAACCAGCAGAATAAATTTCAAATCAATTTCATCTACATAGAACTCGAGAAAATTCAAGAAATACCAAACATTTTCACGAAAATTTTCAACTTTTCGATTCCATTGCTTATAAAAAATTTGTGTAGTACAATTTCAAGTCTCAAAAGTTACCGTCGATTTTTTGATATTTTTTTCCGTTTGTGTTCCATGTAAAAATAGATTTTGTTTTGTTGTTGGTTGACAAAAAAAATTTACAAAATTCAAATTCTCAAATTTTTAGAGACTTACAAGTTGAATGGACTGCGAAATTGCATACACAAATTTTTTATAGATAAGAGTTAAAATTTATTTGGTAATTCCTGAATTTTCCCCGAGTTCTATATGAAATTGAAAAAAATTATTCTGCCGGTTTTTTCTGCTGAATAAACTATATTAAAAAAAAAATTGGTATGGAAAATATTAACAAAGAAAATCGTCAAAACGCCAGGGTACCATATTTTTGACGCTGACTGTACATATGCCAGTGTAATGGCATTTGTATGATAGTTCGCTTGAAGAGTTAATAATTTGCGGGTAATAAGCAATGTGGTCGATAAGTTAATAACTGATAACAGTTACACAAAGCTGATGGCGATTTCATTGCTTTTACGCTGAAGTTTTGTATGCTGTTTTATATGCCGCATGATTTGTTTATCGCTGACAGTGCAAAGTGTCAGTCAATTGTGGCTATATGCCGAAAAGGCATCAAAAGCAAAGGAAAAACACACAACAAGTACGCCATAATTGAAAAATGGCAAATATGATTCGATAAGTTGCTTGCAATATTACTCGGTTGCTTGGAAATGCAATTGAATTTTGATTACACAACGCTTTCCAATAAATCTGTGAGGCAGCACAAAGTGAAGAGACATACACACCACTTGAGCAAACAACAAGTGGTGACATTGGGCACACAGCTCGACTCGGTTGCAGATTTATAAAGCAAGCCTTGTTTTTTTTTTTAAATCGTTCAACCTAACGAAAAAATTCCGCTTGCTACCTATGCAACCTGTGCAAAATTTCATATTTGCATTGAAACTAATCAAAAATTGCACTTGTGCAAACAAGCGACTGTTCGTAGGAACCGCTTATCACACAATCGCACACTCACTGTCAAATTCGTTTTGGTCTGACGCTTTTAGGCACTTGATTACCAAATGCTCCATTAAATTTTTGTTGCTTTTGGCTAGTCACTATTGTTGTTGTAATCGCGAAACTGTCATCGCACTTTTGTCATATATGTATGTGTGTATGTATGTACTCGTATGTTTCAAAGTAAAATTTTGTCATGTGGTTTTTGTTGGGTTTGGCGCGCGCTTTTATTGAAGGTTCTTAATTAAATTTGAATTTGGATGGGTTTTTGATGTTTTTCACGCGGTGAATGGATTCTTATTTTTTTTTAAGGATACATTTTCTCTGCAACTGCCAACGAGCCATCAATGTTGCATAAATTGAAATTGAAGAGAAGAGAATAAATGGAAAGGAAACGATATCGTTTATCGGCAACGAAAACTTAAATCTGATTATACGTTGAGGTGACTATAAAGTCAGGCTTTTCATATATACATACATATAGTCGTAGAAGATTGAATTTGAAATATGAGCCAACTGCATGAAAATATTGGTCAAAAATCGTAAAATTCAATTCTTTATGGTATTTAAAGCAGAAACATACCGACTATCAAAACGCAGTGTAATCGCCTTATTCTGACGAAAATTTCGCACAAAATAATTTATCATCGCTACTTTGAAATATGAACAAAATCGGTCTCCAAACTTTCATAAAAGCAGCATCACAAGGTTAGGTTCGATTGGACCGCAGTACTAAGTGGACTCACTTATACTCAGTGTCCTCAGTGATACCGCAAGAGGTTTGCATTTATCGCTGTTCCCCTAAGAACAACTTGGTGCTTAGAAAAAAGTGCTTACTTAGGCTTCCATCGCTTCATCGCTTTGAGTTCATCGAGATCATTGAAGAAATAATTGCCAAGAGCTCTCCGTTTTAATAGAGTCGGGCAATGGCAGAGAAGGTGTGGAATGGTTGCTTCTTCGTCCTGATCCACGTACTTAAGCAGTAGTCGTTCCAGGATGCGCACAGTCTACACCAGTAACTAAGGAAATTTCCTGTCTACTTAGAATAAGTGCGTTGAGAGATTTTGGCTGGCCAGGGAATTTTGGTAATATGACAGGACGGTCCCATCTTTCATTGGAAATTTCTATGAATTTTTCATTCAGTAGAACTTTACATGTTTGAAAAGGGATGCCAAGAGTAACCCTCATATCTGTATCAGGCAATGTCGTTCCGTGACGCGCGAGGTCTTTAGCCTTGCCATTTCCCTGAGTGTCGCAAAGGCCAGGTACCCAGGCAATGTGCGTGCAGAATGTCTCAGTCATCTCGTTAAGATATCGGCTGCATTGAGCAAGCAGTTACCGTTATTTTTCACACGGATTTAATAGCCATCTGGCTGTTAGTGAAAATGTAGATATGGTGACTAGGAATCGTATCAGACTGTGACAGTGGTGCGGTCTTTAAGATAGTCATCAGTTCCGCCTGAAAAACATTGATATAGTCAGGAAGGTGAAAGCTGAATGTCTTTTGTTCAATTTCGATCCGTTCGTTACTGTGTCCAATAACCATTCCTCTCTTTGGGGAGGAACCTGGGTTTGGAAGTTCGTCCGGTTGGGTGGTATGAAGTCGTTTGTAGGAAACTGAGTAAGGTCGTTTTTTAATTTAATAATAACCGATATGTGGATGCATCCAATTCTTGGTCGCGTTAAGCTTAATGACAGTATTACATGTAACCTTTCTTGTATACAAATCCGTGCGAAGAAATGTTAGGAGCGTGTTGAGCGCTTTGCTGGCTGTTGTCTTTATGGCTCCTGGTATTAGTAGAGAAGACAGCCGCTGAAGTTTGTCCGTTTTCTTAGCGTTTACCTTTTTATTGAGGACAAAATTTTCTTATAAGATGGTGCACCACTTAATGGAATAGAACAAAAGTTAGAAGATATCTCGTATTGTGTAGCTTCGGCCTTCTTATTTTTAGTTGGACTCTCCTTTCAATGCGATCTGGATTTCCCTTAAAACAGAAAATTAAAAAAGCTTAAAATATAAAATTAAAAAGTCTGCGCTGGCTTGTCCTCGAACCCGGCATCTACTAACTGACAGTTTGAGCCTCCACCAACTCGACCACGACTCTATACCATGAAATATCAATATTAAATCAATAAGAAATCTCTATAGAATGTTCTTAGTTTTTTTGTCTGTTTCTCTCTGTGTTGCCTACGACTGAAACTTAAGATTATGTATGGACTCTATTACGTAAATTGTAAGAACAATTGACATAAAATAGTATTCCAGCCCAAATCAGTGTCTAATAAAATGCTCAACTACTTCGCAGCATCGAGCTATAGGAGAGTCGTTCCGTTGAGTGCAGGGAGTCTAAATTGTGTTAGTTTCGTTTCTTGAAACACAGCCCCAGCTTGGTTTTGTTCAGAGTAACTGTGGCTCTCTTCTAGCTATGTGCTGAACACTTTTTTAGGAAGGATATGTTTCGCAAGCGTTATCGGTATAATGCTGTCTACACCTAAGAATTTATTCTGGCCCGACGGAGCTGGCAAGGAAATATGAAAAAAAATCTGAAGTCACTTCTGCATATATCTAACCTCCTGCAAATACAGATAAAATGCCCAACTCATCGAGGAGGTGGGCTGTGGAAACCACCTGCCGCAATTATTGTCGCAACTGAAGAGACAAGGAAGAGGTCAAGGAGAGCATCGAGCACTATCCCGCCCAGCCCAGCAAATATCTATTCATAATTTTTTGTGATATATACAACGCACTTGCTGGTTGAATTATTAAGGCAAGAGAAGAGCAAATGGCTTTCCAAAATCACAGGAAAGGAACCATCAGGCTTCGTCAGTAAATCCAGCTTAGAAGTTTGGTGTTTTATTAGTACTTCCGCCAGCCAAAATTTTTGACTCAAGGTATCAATACCACAAACAATACTCGTGTGATTTTCCGTCGATAGCGATCGAGATTTGAACCACATGGAATGTATTTTACTTACAGACAGCTTAACCACAATTATTCCAAGTCTTAGAAACACCAAGTAAATAGAAATTTGATAACTGAGAGAGACTGCAGCAATACTAGTGTTCCAGCTGGAGCAATTAATAATAACGAAACAAAGAGAAAAGAATTGCACTTTCTGCAACTGAATTCTTACAATAACCTTTTATAAAGACTAAATATTTGAAAGCAATATTGATAGCTTTGGTCAGATGCGTTATTGTTGGTTCCCCTTGCAACATTCCACAATAGAGACAACAACAATCACAGAGCAAACATACATAAATCAACAAAGCAAACACCAAATTGCCAAATCTGGAGCGAATAATAAATGAAGTTGAAGTTCATGAAAAGGCAATAATACGGCTAATGCCTTATGGCAGGACGCGAGACATTGTGGTCGCAACATACTAAATTGGGAGGGTGCAGAAGCACTAAGCGCACCCAAACGGGCACAAACACTCTCGGCCGCACAAACACCTCAGCAAACATATGCCCATTCGCTGGCACACATAAAGGAAGCGAAATAGCGCGAAATTGCTGCAAATAACCAGAAGAGGGTGAAAATGATATCCGTCTGCTAGATTTGGATGAACAAGGGGGGAAACAAGTGACGGCACAAAAAAAGATAACAACAACAACAACAACAGCAATAACAACAACACTAACGTTGAGAGAAGTATTGTGATTTGATGGTTTTTTTGTCTGATGTGGTTGTTGCTGTTGCTGTTGCTGTTGTTGGCGCTGATGATGCGGTTTAATGGCGGTTAAGGGAATATTATGAACCTGTTGGGCTGCTCATCAAATGAGCCAGCAGATTGCGCTATAAACAAAAATTATAACACAGCGAAAAGCGTTTGAGCAAATGCGAAACGTCAAGGTTGTTTGGGTGCAGCAACACTACTTATGTATACATACAAACATATTTAGCTTGTAGTGTTCTTATTTTCGTTGTAAACGGGGGATGTCCTGATGGCAAAATATGTTCTGGTTCTGGTGTCAGACGGTAACCAAAGTTAATGCGGAAGCATAGGAAAAAAGAAAAAACTAAAAAGAACAAAATGCTGTTGGTTTGGTCTTGTTGGTGTTTATTTTTTGTTTTTTTTTTGTTATTCTGTTATGTTGCAACATTAATTGTGCATTATGAAAATGTGTTATTAAACACCTGCTATTATTCTGGAGCATGATTTATTTATTGTGCTTGAATTTGGTTGTATTGACGATAGCGGCAAGAAATATTTCTAGCGTTTGCCTAAAAGCGTCAACTCTCGATTCGAACTTAATAGTGTCTAATTTTCTTGGACAATACATACAAATATTATTTTAGAGGAATAGCTAAACCACAAAATTTATAACCTACAAGTATGCAGGGAATACGCTCAAGAATGTATGCTGGAACCAAACTGAAACCAAAAATCTTGGTCAGAAGAGTACAGTACTAACAGAAAGTATTCAGATTTGTTGTTGTTGTAACAGCGAAGAAAATTTATCAAAGAAATTTCAGAGAATCAGCTGGAGTGAAAGCCATTGGACGGATTTGGTTCTGCGACTGTCGTGGGACGTATTTACTTGTATGTATGTTACAGTGACATTGGTGGCACTAGTAAACCTAGCCCGTATGGTACAGCCCTATAAGTTTGTTGGGAAAAATTAGGAGGAGTTGGCGTAGGTCTTAAATTTTCTGTATGTAACATTAAATGGTCCCCGCGAATAACATTGTAAGCGACAAAATTATAATTTTGCAAAAATAAAACGAAAATGTGTTTAATGATGCGCATGGTCTTCTACTTTTTAGGTAGGGATGTGCCAGGTATCCGGTAGGTATCCGGAATCCAGCTTATCCGGCCGTTTTTGTGTTATCCGAATATTCGTCCGGATACTGGATAAAATCCGGCCGGATTTCGATTATAGAATATTAAATTTAAAAATCTAGTTCCGATTTTTTTTTTTGTATTTTTATAATCAAATTTAATAGTATCTAATTAGTAATTAGAATTAAAAATCTATATATCCTTCATTATGAAAGTATAATTTCCGCATTATCAGGCAACCCGATGCACTAAACTCATTTTTCGAGTTTACTGAGGAAGGGGGTGCTTAGAGATACTCCATTGCCAGTTTAAACAATTTTGGAAATTCTTTTCTTTAGAGTTAAAGATACTACTTTTAAGAAAATTGCCGCTTTATGGACACAAA
>NW_023458561.1:24091355-24097139 GCF_013731165.1 Rhagoletis pomonella
ACAAAATATACATCACAAAATTTCCTGAAATTTTCAAGGTGTTTTTTTAGGACAGAAATTATTGAGCTCTGTTTTTTTTCCAAACCCTAAATTTATTCTTTTTTTTTTCAAAGTTCATAAAAACAGTGGGAGGTATTGTGTAAAGAAATGAGCGAAAATTGTATATAAGTTTTATGTTTGTTTAAAATTCAACATTCTGTATTTTGTAGATTTTTTTTTAATATAATATAATATAATATAGCCTCAAGTATTAGCTTCAAAACGCGTCCAGGGCCATTTTTGCAACTAGAATAGTTGTGTAGATATTAAAAAAATTAACTTGCAAAATCAGGGCAATTGTAAAATTTAGAACTTTCGAAAAAATTTTTTTTACTTCTTTTTCTTTGGCAGCACTTCGTTATAGTGTAAAAAGTTCCGCCCATAATTCATTCAATTCAAAAATGGCCGATCGCAACCATTGGTCGATTTGACATGGACTGACCCATTTACATATGTTTGTATATAGGTACATTCATATATGGCAAGTCAATGTATATTTACCTACAAATTTATGTACATATGTAAATATCTCCGTACAAATGCTATAACGAGAAGTTGGACAATAATTTGTAAACCTTCAAATCTATCGCACAAACAAGCAGTGAAGGAGTTACATATACACACGTATACACGTGTATGTTTGTGTATACAAAACATTCACTCAAAGGAGGAACTCATAGAAGTGGTATTAATTCCACAACCATTTACCTTCCGACAGCACGATTCGATGGCCTCCAGCTACCTGCAAATAGTATGTGTGTGTAAGTGTAAGTGGCCTTTCACTTGTAAACTCCTTGAATTGTGCTTCCCCACCCATACTTCCAGCTATCGTTGCCGCTCCTCTTTTACATATCAACACATTGAGTGGCAAGCGAATTTGACGAAAATCTTCACCGCAGCCCAAGTAGGGTTTCATCGAACACAAAATATATATTCGTAAGAGTTTTAAGTATAAAACAGACAAAAATCATCATAGTGCTATGAAAATTTGAACCAAATGTTTTGTTCATATCAGACTACTCTAAAAACAAAGTTTTATTTAGTGTCGCACTGCAAGGTCAAATGTGAAACAACTTATGTCCCACGATGTGTGCCAATGTGCTAGGTGGTGGCGGCATTAAAATGCCGACTTCATTGTTTTTGGACCACTCTAATACGTAGAGAACTCCACTGAGTTGCGATTCTCGAGTTTTAAGTGGGTCTTAAACGGTAAAACGTTTTGATCAAAAGACGGAGTCTGTCGATTGAATAAAGCCTGATTGACCATCGGTTTTTGGGTATCTCCTTTAGTTTCCGAGATATTGAGTAAAAATTGTCGTCAGTTGAGTACTAAGTTTAATCACAATCTTCAATCGCGATTTCCCAACGAAGCTACCCAGACGACGCTATGTCCATGTCGTTAAACAGCTCGTATAGCTCATCATTCCATGTATTCAACAGACCAAATTCTGGTAGCTGCTCCCTACCAGCCCTCAGGCGCCGAATTTGAACAACTCCGCCGGGAAAGCGCCTGTTCTAGGGGTTTACTGTTTCGATGCCGATTGTTGAAGGCAAATTCTAAAACCATATAGTGTCAAATCTTTTTTCTCGCACTTATCACTTCACCAGTTATAAGTGGGTCATGCTTAGGATCACCAGGCAAAATGTTTATCGAATAACAGGCTATAGTTTTTATAATTATAAATTTGGTGGGAAAAATATTTTTAAAGTGGAAAAACCTGCTAAAATGGTGTTCGCCCTCAAACGACAGAAGGATTTTTGTGAAGACCTTTTTTATGGCAGATTCATAAAAGAGACGCGATAGCACTTAAAATGTGTCGTTATTTTAAGATGTTGCGCGAACCAGTGATTGTGCCTGAATACTGTCGAATGCTATTTCGCCCTTCTAACTACTCAAAGTGCAACTTTAATTTGGGGGAAAATTCTGTTCTCTCATAGCCTTTAATATGTACTCATTGATGAGGATTATATGTGATATTTATAGGGGATTATTAATTCACATTCAATCAGCCAGCCGCTTTATATTTTCCTTAAATCTTACCCAAGTAATACACTGAAAAAGTTAAAGGCACAGAGCTACATACTTCTATAATTTTTGATGGCAACTTAGACAAGTTCGCAGATTTACCTTTATACGGAAAACTACAAAAAGAACAAAAAGCTACGGAAAGTCAAAAGGAAAGTAATGCATTCAAAGTAAGAAAACGCTGAAATAATTTTTTTTTTGTTTTTTTTTTGCTACCACCAAATAATCCTATGTTAAATGTTCTATCTTCCTGGCAAACAAAAATCCTGCATATCACTTACAGCACTGGCAAACTATGCCAGTATACAACAACAACAGCAAAACGTCAACACAAAAGCAAATAAAAAAAATTACGATTTGCTGGTGCAAAGTGACTTTGCTTGTAACACTGATGGTTAGTCCCTAGAGGATTTCGTCATTTCATTCAGTCCATGTCGCTTCATTTGTCTTTATGTGAAACGCTTGTCTGCGGCTAACGAAAATAGTCTGACTAGAATTTTTGGGTGGTTAATTTAAGTTTGCAGTGATTTAAAGAGTGCCAAATAGGAAGAAGAGGATTTAAAGAGTGTATACAAAGCATGTATATTAAGCCAGAGTATGTGTGTAGTATACCTAATGCTAAAAATATTTATTCGCAATAATTTATAGCACCAAAACTTCATATCATTGGACTATATTTAAAAGAACAATAGACAAATTTGTCATAAATCCTTAGTTAGTTAGTTGCCATTGAATCTTTCGATAAGTACTAGGTAAAGATTACGCTCATACAGGTCGAAGTCTTATGAAGTGATTATTGCCCTTCCTTCAACGCTTTCTGAACTCAAGGTAATGAGTTTTTAACAATAAAATACTAAATAATAATTTTCCTTATTTTCAAAGTATAACACCGTGCAACGGTAAAGATTTTCCCACAAGAGAAAACCAATTTTCTTACGAGACCAGTGGCAAATATGATAAAACTGCCTTTTTAGTTTTTCTTTCTGACGTCAGGATTTATAAATTTCAAAGATATTTTTAATTCAAAAAACTATTTAATCTAGAATGCAATGTAGCTAGCAACTGAAAGTGAAAATTCTGTAGAATTGGGAAGGAGTAGCCTTTTTGGTGCACGACGACGAAAATGAAAATGTCCTTTTAAAGTTTACAAATATATATATTTGATTTTATATAATATATAATTTTGTTCTTCAAACTTTTTTAGTTGACGTTAATAAAATTAATTAAATTTTCAATATTTATTCGGCTTTGTGAACCAAAAAACTTAATTCTTTTCAATTCTACATACTTTTTTTTCGTAGATACCTTACTGGTATATTCAAATTTTATTTTTTTTTTCAATTAATAACACTGTGCACAAGACGAAAATTTTTATTTTGAAGATGCTTACTAGGTAGGTCTAGTAAAGTCAATTCGGGTACGCTGATTTTAGTAGATATAGTCATTTTTCTAGGTTAGGTCATTTAATCGAGTAATATCAATTTTAAGTTTTTATTTGGGACCCGTTTTTGAGCTAAATTTTACGGTTTTAGATTGCTTTGAAAATTCGTATTGGACGGTTTTTTGGCGCGAGGAGTCCGAATTCGACATTATTTTTGGGATCCGACAAATATTTAGTACAGCGATCGTACAAAAAACGTGATATTGGCTTGTTAAAAATACATTCCTATAAATGGATCGCAAGCAGAGAAAAAAATATACCACTCCTAAACAATTTTTCGATTTTGAGCAAAATCTCCCAAAATTTTGTATGGTATTTTGTTACACCAATTACAAATTGAAATCACTTTAAACTTGGTTAGATCTTATATTTGAATAGAAATGCAAAAAAAAAATAAAATCATACAAAAATCAACGTTTTTGGCCGTTTTCATTCATTTATGGATGTTTTTGTATGAAAACTGTACTAAATATTTTCCGGATCGCAAAAATAATGACAAATTCGGACTACTCGCACCAAAAAGTCCTCCTATACGAATTTCCAGAGTAATTGAAAAACGTTAAATTTCGCTTAAAAGCGGGTCCCGCGCGGGACGATGCTCGTGCAGAAGGTAGAAAACTTGAATAAAAGCATTCTCAACTTCAAGCTGGCATTGTATGTAAATATAATCTGACTTAAGAGTTTTCAAAATTTTGTTTTAATTTGCGAATAATGGCGAATAAGTATCAATTTGCGAATAATGGCGAAAAAGACATTGAAATAGCAAATCGTTTCAAGATACGAACGAAGACTTTGGAATATCTCACCAAAAAACGAACTAAGTATTTACTGTTTGCAAGCGGTGTTACACGGAAGGGGCTCTGACATTTGTGTGACAACCTCACATCATAATTAGGAGGGAAAATTCGGTCAAACGACAAAAAAAATGTATATTTATTTTAAAGAATTTAGCTTTTGCACCTAATGTTTATCATGCTTTAAATAAGTATCAACCTTTATAAATTCTCCCACACAATTAATTTTCAAATAATTTAAAGGTGCCACAAAAACATAACTGGTCTTTACTAAGTATTAGCTTTGTGACCTTGACTTCTTTATGTATATTTTTACGAGCATATCGAAAGCCGCAAAATACCAGTGCAGACATAATAAAAGTCTGTATCTGTCTGCTTGTATGCCTCCGCCTCAGTAATAACTAGTCTCCAAAGGCCGTCGATGTTTCTGTGCCATTTTATTTGTTTATACATACGTTTGTATGTGTGTATGTATGTAGTATACATGTGCAATTTCTGGCTGAGCGTGTTGATGGCCTATTCATTTACTTTTAATTTAATAAATTAAGCTCACTCTCGGCCATAAACAAACAAACAAACAGAGGTAAGCATTTCCACAGTCTCGTCTTCCCACCCAACCTGAACATTTCTTATTTTTCCTTGCAAAAACTTGCATAGCCACTAAAGAAAAGTTGCCGAAATCGCAAAGCCAACACACAAATAATGTTCACCCATACATATATAACTTCAGGTATACACACACACACACCTATGTTTTGTGTTGCATGCACTTAGGCGTCTTGTGGCTACTAGCAAATTTTCACACTTCCTGCCACACTTTATTATTTTTATATGCTCTTCCGTCGGGCTGTCATGTGAAATATGGCACGCATGTAGTGTGTGTGTGTGTGTATGTGCGCCTGCTTGCTGGAAAACGCAAATCATTGCCTATTTTATGGCGTGCGGCCAACATAGAAATTGCCAATTGCCAAGCGCACGTCGTCTGAGCTTAACCACCCCAACAGCTGTCAGTCGTTGAAAGCTAAAAAGGCGTTAAAAATCACTCGCTTCAATTTTTATGCCTTTTGCCTACGATTTATTCGGTCTTGCCTCAAATACCAAGGCATATTTAGGGTGTGCTCAAGCATATATTTTCGAAAAATTTGTTGTTGCTTTTTTGATTGCCTTTGTCTAATTTTGGTGGTTCACGCTTTCCTGCTGGAGTTGATGTTGTAGATTTTTTGTTTTTGGTTTTTTATGGTGTCTGTCTAAATTGTTGTTTTGACGCTGAATCCTCCCTCCCATTGCTTTCCGTTCAATGAATAAATAATGCAATGATGAGCATGCAAAACACATTAAAAAGGTATGTATGTATGTAGAACGAGCTGAATGGTAGCGTAGCAAAAAAAAAGTCGAACAAATCAGGTCAAATATATAGTGCCTACAAACATATGTATATATGTACATATGTATGCTTAATCGAAAAGTCAGCTCAGAAGATTTAC
>NW_023458561.1:24097239-24102981 GCF_013731165.1 Rhagoletis pomonella
GTAAATCTTCTGAGCTGACTTTTCGATTAAGCATACATATGTACATACATACATACATATGTTTGTAGGCACAATATATTTGACCTGATTTGTTCGACTTTTTTTTTGCCACGCTACCATTCAGCTCGTTCTACATACATACATACCTTTTTAATGTGTTTTGCATGCTCATCATTGCATTATTTATTCATTGAACGGAAAGCAATGGGAGGGAAGATTCAGCGTCAAAACAACCATTTAGACAGGCACCATAAAAAACCAAAAACAAAAAATCAACAACATCAACTCCAGCAGGAAAGCGTGAACCACCAAAATTAGACAAAGGCAATCAAAAAAGCAACAACAAATTTTTCAAAAATATATGCTTGAGCACACCCTAAATATGCCTTGGTATTTGAGGCAAGACCGAATAAAACGTAGGCAAAAGGCATAAAAATTGAAGCGAGTGATTTTTAACGCCTTTTTAGCTTTCAACGACTGACAGCTGTTGGGGTGGTTAAGCTCAGACGACGTACGCCTGGCAATTGCCAATTTCTATGTTGGTCGCACGCCATAAAGTAGGCAATGATTTGCGTTTTTCAGCAAGCAGGAACACACACACACACACACACACACACTACATGCGAGCCATATTTCACATGACAGCCCGACGGAAGAGCATATAAAAATAATAAAGTGTGGCAGGAAGTGTGAAAATTTGCTAGTAGCCACAAGCAAATTTAAGCGTAAAGACGCCTAAGTGCATGCAACACAAAACATACTAGGTATGAGTGTATATGTACCTGAAGTTATATATGAGTGAACATTATTTCTGTGTTGGCTTTTCGATTTCGGCAACTTTTCTTTAGTGGCTATGCAAGTTTTTGCAAGGAAAAATAAGAAAGGTTCGGGTTGGGTGGGAAGGCGAGACTGTGGAAATGCTTACCTCTGTTTGTTTGTTTGTTTGTTTATGGCCGAGAGTGAGCTTAATTTATTAAATTAAAAGTAAATGAATAGGCCATCAACACGCTCAGCCAGAAATTGCACATGTATACTACATACATACACACACACAAACGTATGTATAAACAAATAAAATGGCACAGAAACATCGACGGCCTTTGGAGACTAGTTATTACTAAGGCGGAGGCATACAAGCAGACAGATACAGACTTTTATTATGTCTGCACTGGTATTTTGCGGCTTTCGATATGCTCGTAAAAATATACATAAAGAAGTCAAGGTCACAAAGCTAATACTTAGTTAAGACCAGTTATGTTTTTGTGGCACCTTTAAATTATTTGAAAAATAATTGTGTGGGAGAATTTATAAAAATTAATACCTATTTAAAGGGCTTTAAATTAGAGCATGATAAACATTAGGTGCAAAAGGTAGAATTCTTTAAACTAAATATACATTTTTTTTTTTTTGGTGTTTGGCCGAATTTTGCCTCCAAATTATGGTTCGTATCTTGAAACGATTAGCTACTTCAATGCCTTTCTCGCCATTATTCGCAAATTAAAACAAAATTTTGAAAACTCTTAAGTGAGATACATACAAGGCCAGCTTGAAGTTAAGAATGCTTTTATTCAAGTTTTCTACCTTCTGTACGAGCATTGTCCCGCGCGGGATCCGCTTTTAAGTGAAATTTAACGTTTTTCAATTACTCTGGAAATTTGTATAGGAGGACTTTTTGGTGCGAGTAATCGCAATTTGTCATTATTTTTGCGATCCGGCAAATATTTAGTATAGTTTTCATACAAAAACATCCAAAAATGAATGAAAACGGTCAAAAACGTTGATGTTTGTATGATTTTTTTTTTAGCATTTCCATTCAAATATATAATCCAAGTTTTAAGTAATTTCAATTTGAAATTGGTGTAACTAAATGCCATACAAAATTTTGGGAGTTTTCGCTCAAAATCGAAAAGTTTTTTATGAGAGGTATATTTCTTTTCTCTGCTTGCCATCCAATTTTAGGAATTTACTTTTATCAAAAAATAAATGAAAAATAACATGTATTTCCAACAAATTTTGGGACATTTCCATGCAAGGATCATGTTTTTTGTACGAAGGCTGTGCTAAATGATTGTCGGATCCCAAAAATAATGTCGAATTCGGACTCCTCGCGCCAAAAAACCGTCCAATACGAATTTTCAAAGCAATCTAAATCCGTAAAATTTCCCTAAAAAACAAAAACTTGAAATGGATATTACTCGATTAAATGACCTAACCTAGAAAAATGACTATCACCACTAAAATCAGCATACCCGAATTGACTTTACTAGGTAGGTCGTCGGCATCTTCAAAATAAAAATTTTCGTCTTGTGCACAGTGTGATTAATTGAACAAAAAAAAATTGTACAATATAGAATATCAATAAGTTATCAAACGAAAGAGAAAAGTATGTAGAATTTGAAAAAAAATTAAGTTTTTTTGTTCACAAAGCCGAATAAGTATTGAAAATTTAATTAATTTTATTAACCTCAACTAAAAAAGTTAGAAGGACAAAATTCGGTGATATGTGCAGGTATATATTGGTCCTTAACGTGTAATTAAAAAAAAATATTGATAAACTTTAAAAGGACAATTTCAACAGCTATTCGCTGTCGTGCTTCAAAAAGGTTACTCTTTTCCAATTCTACAGAATTTTCACTTTCAGTTGCTAGCCACATTGCACTGAATCTTTGAAATACGGTTTTGAATTAAAAATATCTTAGAAAATTATAAATCCTGACGTCAGAAAAAAAAAACTAAAAAGGCAGTTTTATCATATTTGCCACTGGTCTCGTAAGAAAATTGATTTTCTCTTGTGGGAAAATCTTTACCGTTGCACGGTGTTATACTTTGAAAATAAGGAAAATTATTATTTATTATTTTATTGTTAAAAACTCATTACCTGGAATTCAGAAAGCGTTGAAGGAAGGACAATAATCACTTCATAAGACTTCGGCCTACCTAGTACTTATCGAAAGATTCAATGGCAACTAACTAACTAAGGATTTATGACAAATTTGTCTATTGTTCTTTTAAATATAGTCCAATCATATGAAGTTTTGGTGCTATAAATTATTGCGAATAAATATTTTTAGCATTACACACATACTCTGGCTTAATATACATGCTTTGTATACACTCTTTAAATCCTCTTCTTCCTATTTGGCACTCTTTAAATCACTGCAAACTTAAATTAACCACCCAAAAATTCCATTCAGACTATTTTCGTTAGCCGCAGACAAGCGTTTCACATAAAGACAGATGAAGCGACATGGACTGAATGAAACGGCGAAATCCTCTAGGGACTAACCATCAGTGTTACAAGCAAAGTCACTTTGCACCAGCAAATCGTAATTTTTTTATTTGCTTTTGTGTTGACGTTTTGCTGTTATTGTTGTATACTGGCATAGTTTGCCAGTGCTGTAAGTGATATGCAGGATTTTTGTTTGCCAGGAAGATAGAACATTTAACATAGGATTATTTGGTGGTAGCAAGAAACAAAAACAAAAAATTTATTTCAGCGTTTTCTTATTTTGAATGCATTACTTTCCTTTTGACATTCCGTAGCTTTTTGTTCTTTTTGTAGTTTTACGTATAAAGGTAAATCTGCGAACTTGTCTAAGTTGCCATCAAAAATTATAGAAGTATGTAGCTCTGTGCCTTTAACTTTGTCAGTATATTACTTGGGTAAGATTCAAGAAAAATATAAAGCGGCTGGCTGGATGAATCTGAAATAAAAATCCTATATAAATAGTACATATAATCCTCATCAATGAGTACATATTAAAGGCTATGAGAGAACAGAATTTTCCACAAATTAAAGTTGCACTTGGAGTAGTTAGAAGGGCGAAATAGCATTCGACAGTATTCAGGCACAATCACTGGTTCGCGCAACATCTTAAAATAACGACACATTTTAAGTGCTATCGCGTCTCTTTTATGAATCTGCCATAAAAAGGTTCTTCACAAAAATCCCTTTTTCGTTTGTATGCAATAGACAATTTTAGCAGGTTTTTCCACTTTAAAACTATTTTTCCCACCAAACTTATAATTATAAAAACTATAGCCTGTTATTCGATAAACATTTTTCCTGCTGATCCTAAGCATGACCCACTTATAACTGGTGAAGTGATAAGTGCGAGAAAAAAGATTTGACACTATATGGTTTTAGAATTTGCCTTCAACAATCGGCATCGAAACAGTAAACCCCTAGAACAGGCGCTTTCCCGGCGGAATTGTTCAAATCCGGCGCCTGAGGGCTGGTAGGGAGCAGCTACCAGAATTTGGTCTGTTGAATACATTGGAATGATGAGCTATACGAGCTTATTAACGTCATGGACATAGCG
This sequence comes from Rhagoletis pomonella, assembly GCF_013731165.1. Lineage (NCBI taxonomy): Eukaryota > Metazoa > Arthropoda > Insecta > Diptera > Tephritidae > Rhagoletis > Rhagoletis pomonella. The sequence continues at coordinate 24,101,562 of NW_023458561.1, forward strand.
TCGTCTGGGTAGCTTCTTTGGGAAATCGCGATTGAAGATTGTGATTAAACTTAGTACTCAACTAACGACAATTTTTACTCAATATCTCGGAAACTAAAGGAGATACCCAAAAACCGATGGTCAATCAGGCTTTATTCAATCGACAGACTCCGTCTTTTGATCAAAACGTTTTACCGTTTAAGACCCACTTAAAACTCGAGAATCGCAATCAGTTGAGTTTTCTACGTAATAGAGTGGTCCAAAAACAATGAAGTCGGCATTATAATGCCGCCACCACCTAGCACATTGGGACACATCGTGGGACATAAGTTGTTTCACATTTGACCTTGCAGTGCGACACTAAATAAAACTTTGTTTTTAGAGTAGTCTGATATTAACAAAACATTTGGTTCAAATTTTCATAGCGCTATGTTGACTTTTGTCCGTTTTATGCTTAAAACTCTTATGTATATATATTTTGTGTTCGTTGAAACCCAACTTGGGCTGCGGTGAAGATTTTCGTCAAATTCGCTTGCCACTCAATGTGTTGATATGTAAAAGAGGAGCGGCAACGATAGCTGGAAGTATGGGTGGGGAAGCACAATTCAAGGAGTTTACAAGTAAAAGGCCACTTACACTTACACACACATACTACTTGCAGGTAGCTGGAGGCCATCGAATCGTGCTGTCGGAAGGTAAATGGTTGTGGAATTAATACCACTTCTATGAGTTCCTCCTTTGAGTGAATGTTTTGTATACACAAACACACACGTGTATACGTGTGTATATGTAACTCCTTCACTGCTTGTTTGTGCGATAGATTTGAAGGTTTACAAATTATTGTCCAACTTCTCGTTATAGCATTTGTACGGAGGTATTTACATATGTACATTAATTTGTAGGTAAATATACATTGACTTGCCATATATGAATGTGACTATATACAAACATATGTAAATGGGTCAGTCCATGTCAAATCGACCAATGGTTGCGATCGGCCATTTTTGAATTGAATGAATTATGGGCGGAACTTTTATTTTACACTATAACGAAGTGCTGCCAAAGAAAAAGAAGTAAACACAATTTTTCGAAAGTTCTAAATTTTACAATTTCCCTGATTTTGCAAGTTAAATTTTTTAATATCTACACAACTATTCTAGTGGCAAAAATGGCCCTGGATGCGTTTTGAAGCTAATACTTGAGGCTATACATATTATATTAAAAAAAAAAAATCTAAAAAATACAGAATGTTGAATTTTAAACAAACATAAAACTTATATACAATTTTAGCTCATTTCTTTACACAATACCTCCCACTGTTTTTATGAACTTTGAAAAAAAAAAGAATAAATTTAGGGTTTGGAAAAAAAACAGAGCTCAATAATTTATGTCTTAAAAAACACCTTGAAAATTTCAGGAAATTTTGTGATGTATATTTTGT
>NW_023458561.1:24103081-24109525 GCF_013731165.1 Rhagoletis pomonella
AAAAAACACCTTGAAAATTTCAGGAAATTTTGTGATGTATATTTTGTTGTGATTTTTTTGTGATTTATAAAAAGATTAGTCAACATTTTTTACAAGTTTTTTCTTCAACGATTTCATAATTTCAAAATTCTCTAAATTTTTGTATACCTACATATAATTTTCCTTATTAGCCCTAAATATCATCTTCAAACCGATACAGAACCATTTTTATAGCTATAATAACACAGTTTTACAAAAAAAAGTTTCTCCATATCAAACCAAACCTATAAATCCCTATGTTATTCGACACGCTGAATGCGAATCCGAGGTTAGCTAGCCTCCATCACGTCAGGTTCGTGGTTAGTTGAAGACTAAGTAGGAAAAAAATTATTGAATAAACCTGAAAATGCAATACGAATCTTCTGAATTTGAACTTGTGGCGACCTTGACAAAAATTTACTTCAGCAAGCGTTCTATTAATGGATAGGATACCAGATTTGGTCGTTTTAACATGGATTGACCCATATGTATATATGTATATTAAGGTATGTATATACACATGAACACACCTGTATGTTTCTTATACAACGATGTTTATTTGGTTGATTGAGTGACGATTTGCGGTGGATGGGTTAAGGATTGTATGGGATTACAAGATTTTGCATCACTTTGTACATACACGCATACATATGTACAATGTATCTAGTTACGTATGTACATACATAGGTTCGCACAAACTAGTATGTTGCTACAAGTACATACAATTTCGCATCTGGGTATGAATGGTGATTATTTATTGTAAAACATATTGTTAGAGTTGTTTGTAGTTAGTTGGCTACTGCTGGTCATGTCGAGGCCGGTAATTGATCTTGATTAAAGTTATGTTATCTCAGCTTGTTGAACAATGGCGCAATCATACACTGATGTATGTACATAAATTTGTATGAATGTATGTACTCCTAAATAAATGCACATACATACATGCATAGTATATGTCTTAATTAACCGCTATTTCTGACTTTTACTTTATAAATCCAAAATAACAATTAGTTTTAATTTTTATCTAAATAATCTGCAAATGACAGTTATTTTTGATTTTTAAATTAAATGTCTTAGATAACAGTTATCGAAGACTTTTATTTATAAAAGTCGTGAACAAAAATCAGTCACTGACCTATACTTTTTAATTCATACTAATAAAAGTCATTTGCATAAGTCTTAGTAAACTTTTGTTTCTCAACACCTTCTTAACTGCGAAAAATGTTAATGACTTTTATACGAATGATTTAAAAAATAAAAGTCGGCGACTGATTCATATTGATGACTTTTTTAAATAAAAGTCGTCAATAACTGTTATCAGAGAATAATCCGTATTAATATAAAAATCAAAAATAATTGTTATTTTAGATTTTTAATATAAAAATCAAAAATAATTGTTATTTTTTTAACTTTGCATAAGAATTGCAAATAAAAATTTATTTTCAAATTTGAGTCTTGGTGAAAAAAGAAATCGATTGGTATGTATCACTTAGTTGTAAAGCATTTCCTTCATGGTGAAGTTTTCCATGATAATTTTCACCAATAACCGTTATGTTCGGTCCCTGCTTTCAGGCATACGAGCATTTATCTTTATGCGAATTCCACAACTGATTAACTTAATAGATTTCTCCTAATACACTTTGAATATTACGAGTACTCACATATTTTATGTTGTACATGAAACCAATTTTCTACATTCCAGGTTTGGTTTCAAAATCGCCGCGCCAAGTGGAAGAAGCGCAAGAAGACAACAAATGTCTTCCGCACACCAGGCGCACTATTGCCTTCGCACGGTTTGCCACCATTCGGCGCCAACATTACCAATATTGCCATGGGTGAGGGTCTCTGTGGAACCGGCATGTTTGGTGGTGATCGTTGGGGCGTGGGCGTAAATCCGATGACTGCAGGTGAGTGTCAGTTGATTGATGTACATAACTGCAAGATGAGAGGAATTTATAGTTTGTATGTATGTATATATGTATGTACCTATTTTGGAATTTTGTAGACTACAATAATTTTAGAACTAATTACGAGTAGGCAAATTAATTATTTGATTTGATTAGTTAATCTAACAGTCGACTAACCTGCTTTCATCTATTCTTTTTCTTCTTTCTTTTTCTTCCACATTTTATTTGTACTTTAACTACAAAAATCATCTATCTAACATTAATGTTGCAATTACTAAACTTTATGAAGGGTTTGGTCAACTTAATCAATCTTCGCCGCTTTCATCTACAATAAATAGTGGTCTTAATTCGGGTATTAACATTGGTTCTGCAATGGGTGCTGGCAGTTATCAGCATTATGGATTAAACGCTTTAGGTACGTTAAATTAAAAAAACTTTCATTGTATTTTTATTTTTTTATTTTTTTTCAAATAACAATTTAATTTTTACTTACGTATTATAACTATGTCGCCGGAAATTATACAGCAGCGAAAGATATTGTTTACATAGAACATGGCTAATGTATAAAATTCCTTTAAGAAAAATACAAAACGATTTCTCAGTTTTATGTAACTATCATTTGAATAACTGGTGGGTGGGACACTGAAAATAACTCTATTTTACCTTTGTGCACTCAAAGATGAATTTTATCCAAAACACTTAATTTTCGGGTAAGATATTTTTGTGTTGTAAAATATGAACTATACGCTTTCGTTTTCAATAAAAATTAAGCTTATATAAGCTTCATATAAATATTGAGAAATATTTAAATTTGTGACTGGTGGGACATGTCCTCGTAACTGGTATAAAGTAATTATGCATGAAGTAGAAGTTTCCATAGATAAAAATTACTTCTTTTTATTTTTTTAATATCCGTCAACTGATTAGTTATTTAAAAAGAGGTTACTACTGAAATAGAGATCATTAGGGCATTGTAAAATGTATGACGTTTTCCACTTTCACATGGAATGACCCAGTACTTAACAATTAAATTATATTAAAAATATATTCAAATAAAAAATATATTTTTCGTTTTAAAACAATAAAATTTTAAAATTATATGCAAATTTAATTAAAAACTAAAAGAAAAAAAGTAAAAAAATAAGTTCCCAAAAATTTAATTAAATAAAAAAAATACTCTTTTTAAAACATTAACAAACCAAAACATTAAAGACAATTAAATTACGAATAAAATTTAATTACCTTTTTTGAAAAATAAAATATGTTTCTAAAATTTAAATTAAAAAATAGATTTTTTATATTAAAGAATGAAAAACATGTAGATTAAAAAAAAATTAAAAAACAATCCTCTCCGGCGAACTAAATATGTACTAGTACTTTCTCTCAAAATAGCTTTTCACCACGAGTGGTGAACGAGACAGCTTTTTTTCAGAATAACAAAGGTCTTTCGGACTTCCTTGTCATCTGTCTTTCATTTGTCTTACGAAAGACTTTTTAATCTTAGCCAGAATTGCCCTGTTAAGGTCCAGTTTGCAGGCATGCATACTGCCATGCGTATTCAGCCTGCGCCTTACCAACCCTTCGCCGAATAAATTAAATAGTTCAACTGTTTGAATGTAAGCTCCAGATTTGTTGTTTTCAGCCGCGGCATTTTTATTCGTACCTCACTATTGTGGTTCAATGAGCCCGCAGGGCTCAGGTTCACTTTGACCGCTGTTTTGAAGCCTGATGCTATTTAGAAGGACGGAAAAGTTATCCCTCCATAACTTACCGTGGCGGTCAAAAATGGATGAATGGTGTTTCGTTTTTAATATTTACAATGTTTTTCAAGCAAAAATTCTTTTTATATTTAAACAAAAAATATGGTTCAGGCTTTAACAAAAACTATATAAATCACACTTCCAATTTTGTGCACAACTTAGAAAAATTCCAAAAATTGGTATCTAAACAACAAGCTTATAAAATTCTAGTAAAATGAGTGCAAGTCTTGAGCGGCTATAAAATCGCATTAATTTTTATATTATTATTTTTTTTGTTGACGGCGTTTTGCACTTATTTCCATATGAACCATATTTTTATAAAAAAATATGAACAAAATTATGGGTTGAAAAACATTGTAATTATCAAAAACTAAACACTATTCATCCATTTTTGACCGCCACTGTAAGTGTATTTTAGCCATCTTATCCTAGCTTACTGGAGTTTACGCTAGTATTGAAGCCTTCCGTAAGACACCTAACTTTCAGATAAAGTTTTCGGGTCTTTTTTATCTTGAAAGTGAGCAGGTTGAGATTCGACAAGGATGCTGACAGTCTGTTGAGATAGCAGCTTTTTGACGTCAAGCTTTCTTTGTGCTGTTAAGCCGAAAGATAACACTAAGTAACAAAAAAAAAAAATTTCTCAGTCCTTGGGATTTAATTGTTATTTCCTAGTCTGTTATGCCTTAAGAGTATGGAAACCACCTAATATTCCTCGGAAACTTTGCTTTTGTGACCAGGACAATGTGATTCATTAAAATATGCTAAAATTATGAGAAAAACGTGTTTGAGTCTTTCACTACAGAGAAAATCATACAGAACAGCACATATAAATCAAAACTAAATTTTATTAAAACTTCAGAAAACCAAAAACATAAAAGTAAATCAGGAGCGGGTGGTTTTTCGACATTTGCGTTTAAACTGCGAGTCACTTTCTCTAATCAATCCCCAAATGTAATCTCCCATCATGTTCTCATTGTATTGTCCTTGGTATCGCCGCTCAAATTCCATTATATCCTGATGGAAGCGCTCGCCTTGCTCCTCTGAATATGCTCCCATGTTCTCCTTGAATTTGTCAAGATGTGCATCCAGAATATGGAGTTTGAGAGACATCCTGCAGCCCATTTTGCCGTAGTTCTGCCATGGTCACAAAAGCAAAGTTATCTTGCGACAATAGCTGTTTTCTATACTTTTGGGACCTAACTGACTAGGAAATAACAATTACAACCCAGGGACAAAAGCCTTGTTATATAGTGTAATACAGCAGTGGCATACATACAGTATCGGTCATATCTATACCACGCCATTTTAAAGTGATATTGTGTGCCACTTATGTTTATTCATTTATTTTTAAGAATTTTCAATTAAAATACAGTTCATTCTCAGACAAACCCCATACAAACCCATGTGTAACAATTTGTAGAAAACTAAAAAAAAGCCCAACAAATTTTCACCTAAATTTCAAACCTTTTTCTCGGAAGTGTTAGAATTTTTTTCGCCAAAGGTGTTGCGGATTTCTTCCATATACAAATAAATTGAGTTTATTCATTGTATGGAAGCCAATGCGACAAAAAAAATTAAAAAAAATTAACGGTAATTCGTAGCCACTTCAAATTTGCATATTATCAGACTAAAATTGAAGGGGCTAAAAAACTGTGTACTCAAAAAAAATTCTAAAACTTCCGAGAAAAAAGCTTGAAATTTATGTGAAAATTGATTGTACTTTTTTGTAGCTTGCTACAAATTATTAAGCTTGGGTTTGTATCGGGTTTGTCTGAGAATGAACTATATTTTAATTGAAAATTCTTAAAAATTAATAAATAAACATAAGTGACACACAATATCACCTTGAAATGGCGTGCTATAGATATGACCGATACTGTATATGTAAATCCTATGTGGTAACAGAAAGAGCCTGTGTACGACAAGTTTGAAATAGGTAAAAAATTACACCTTGCTGGGCATACTGCTATTGAATCATAAATGTTTAATTGAGTAAACAAGCGAAATTTTTGAGTGGACAAAATTTTCCACACGTCGTGATATCGCCTATCAAAAAAGCAAATAATAACATATTAATATTTTCACTCGTGGTCGCGGAGTAGTCAATCAATGATATTCCAGATTTTATTTGTATGCATTTACTCCACGTACATATTTTACACCTTTCCATTTTTTTATAAATTAGCGAATGCGACAAAACTTTTATACAAAAAAACGAGTTTTCTTGAGAATTCATTAGACACGACTTTTGCGCAATTTGATTCGCTCCAAAAACGTTTGCAAAAAAAAAAAAAATAAATATGTAGTACAATAAAAAAGTTTAACAGCCATAGGTTTGAATATTTGTCAATAAAATTAGCGACAGTTTGCTGTTGACACAATTCCAATAGATACAAAGAATAAAAAAGGTACATATCACCGAAAAGTGCAAGGCTACGAGCAATAGCTGCTGACATCGCCCCAAGTATGTTAGCCTTAGAGGACAGTGCTCCATATAAGCCATATCGACATATGTACATACATATGTGTACACAGTAATCGTTATTTGTTTGCTTGGCGACAGTTCAGTTGCTATTTGCTTTCGCATTTCAGCGCTAATTGATATTTTGGAGACCAGTTTATGAAATCTCGATGCATACCTTGATATTTATTTTCTTTAGAATTCTAATTTCTTTTGTTGTTATTTTTGTATGTAGATCACGGTACTTGAGCGTGAAGATTTTCATATTGACTGAAGCAATTTTCAATTTCCCTTTTTT
>NW_023458561.1:24109625-24124861 GCF_013731165.1 Rhagoletis pomonella
TTTTTTCTACGCTTTTCAGGTGACTCGATGATGTATCAGCATACGGTTGGTGGCGTTAGTTGCGGCGCCAGCGGCTCACCTACCACGACCACGCCACCGAACATTAATTCGTGCTCGTCGGTCACGCCACCACTGTCGAATCAGCCAAATGCAGGGCAAAATGAGATGAATGGCGACCAAATGGTGAGTACTCAATTGTGGTGAAAGGTAGCAAGAACTTTCCACCATTTACGGGCGAAATGTCCTGTTGCAAGGATTACAAGGACATTTTTGCTGCTGTGGTTTGTGTATCGACTAAACTCCAAATAATCACCACACATTAATTTTTATTCACCTCTATGCGTACCTGCTAAATTAGTGAACAAATTTTTCGCTATTCACAGGGTGGCCCACCACATCACCAACAACAACCACCAACGCCGCAACAACAACAACAACAACAGCAGCAGCAACAACAGCAACAGCAAGCCCACCAACAAAACCACCATCATCAACAGCCACCGTCACAACAGCAACAACAACAGCAGCAGCAACAACAACAACAACAACAACAATCCCAGTCACAACATCAGGAACATGCGGCAAACAATGGCGGTTCACATATGGTGCCACATTGTCATCAATCCATGCAATCGCCATCAGATGGCGGCAACGGCGTCGGCGAAGACGATGTTTGGCGAGGACACAGTATAGCCGCCTTGCGGCGACGCGCATCCGAGCTGAATGCGACCTCGGCGATTCCCTCGTACTTGCATCACGCTGCTGCCGCACACAACAACTACGAGCACCACAATTCGGTCTACTGAAATTTGTTGAAAAGCTTTGAAAGCTTTTCGGATTACGGTTTTCCAAGTTGTGGGAATCATGAATTCTAGAATTGGCCCAAAGCAGAAAGTGATGGCGGCGGAGGCGGATACGGTGTAGGGGGGCAAAGGTGGTGAGATTGTTCTATGATGTCCAGCGCACGAAGTTAAGACCATTTTGAAAACACTGTAGCGCAACATGGCTGGTGGTGAGGATGGACACATGTGGGGTACATACATACATACGAGTAAGGAAAGGATTTTGTTAAAAAGTTTGCTGAAAGACTACTTAGCAATGAATTGAACGACGTATACGTAAACAGTGAACCGCAAGCAAAATGCAAATATTAAAATTAAGCTATACAAGTAATTAGATATATGTAATTGAGTGACACATAAAGTTGTAAAAAGCTAAGACCGAACAGTGGTTTAGGTGTAAGTATATATGTAATAAAGCACTTGCAAAGTATATTTAAAATTTTTTTTTAGATACAATGTGCAAAATATATTTTAATTGCTAGAAGTTATTATGTTCTCCCTCCAGTGTATTTACTGCAAGTTTAAATGTAATTTTATAGAAAAAAAATTGAAAAAGATACATTTGCACAAAACACAAATTTCGCTGAAAATAGCTGCTGTTAATAATTTTTACACTGCAATTAAACCTTGTTTTTTTTTGTTAACAAATATAATAAAACAATATATAGTATATTCTTGATGTAATAATTTTGTATATAAAAAGAAACCGTAAGGAAAATTTAACTGTAATTAAAACTTAACGAATTGATAAATGGAATTAAAGACTATAAAATGAGTAAGAACAAATGTATACGATATATAGCGCAGTGAACGAGTAATTATAAATTATCATATAAAAAGTTAAACTTAATGACATTTAAGTAAATATGTAGTTATTTAAAGATAAATATGTGTGTGCTTGTAAGTAATTATGTAATAATATACCATAAGTTAATGTTGCTAAGATGTTAAAAAAAGTAAAATAAAAAAAGATAAAAATTAGAACCGACAAATGTTCTGTAGCTATGAGTTAAACAGTGGTCGAACACATTATAGCCGCACCATATTTTGCAAAATTTTAACATATTTTTTTCTTATTTTGCAATTTTTTTTTTATAAAAATATAGTTCATTCTTTAATGAATCCTTGTAAATCTAAGTTTCAAACTTTGTGCAATATTAAAATAAAATTTAATTCAAAAAACTTTCCTAAAAATTTGGAGCTTTTTAATTAGATTTCCTAGAAAGATTTTGAGTACGTAGTTTCGCAGCCCATTAGATTCACGAAGAAGTTTCGAACGGCTAAAAATTAATCTTGATTTTTTTTTTAATTTTTTTTTTGTCCATTTGCTTCCTTAAGTCGACTCAACAATTTATACTATTGGCTGAAAAACTGCATAGTCAGAATCTTTCTAGGAAATCTAATAAAAAGAGCTTGAAATTTTTACAAAATTTTGTTGATTTTTTTTTTGTTATTGCACAAAGTTGGATTTTAATGGCTTTGGTTAAAGAATTTGCTATAGTTTTATTAAAAAAAAAACTAAAACTAAATAACAAAAAAAAGTAAATAATATGTTAAAACTTGTCAAAATGTGGTGCGACTATAATTTGTTCGGCCACTGTATGTACATTAGACCAGCAACCTTACAGGGGAGAAGAAAGCTTCGCCGTTCACCCATGAGTCTAAAGTATTTTTGTAAGGCAATTTCGAAAAAAAAAATAATAATTTGTTGGCCGAACCGAGGGGTCGACTTTTTAACTTTTTTTTGTATATCTTCAGCATAATTTGTTTTATTTCAAAGTGTTTCAGTGACTTAACTTACCCCGCTCTAGTACTTACCCACCGCATCTCAGTTGCTACCACCCTAATGTACCACACAATTGCCGAATGTAGGTGTCACCAAAAAATGTAAAAAGGCGATCCCTATCTTTGGCAAAAAAAAAAAAAATTTGTTTCAAAATTACCTCACAAAAAATACTTTAAACTCACAAACTTGTTTTCGGTACGGTATAATGTACATAGGTATCTGGAAAACAAATTTATAAAAATTCAGATAAGTTTGTCTCTTTACTGTTAGTCTAACTGTTATTAATATTTTAAATTTTTCAATTGTTTTTACTAATTTCGATTAAGTAAATTACACTATGGAACAACCCCAAGAAGAGTATGCGTATATGTTTGTCAAACCCTGAGAGCATTTTGGTCCACCTCAGCACAATTTTTTACAGCATAGCGTGCACCTAAAATAACGGCAAAATTGGTTAATTATATTGTTCACCTACTCTAAAAAAATAATAAGCGGGAATGTTAAAAAAATATGTTTTGATGAAATTCGGTGCATCCTGGTCGCATACTTGAAAACTTATGACGCCCACCTTCTAGAAAAGCACTAAATTTTATGAATTTTGGTGAAATTTACAAGCATTTTTATTTTATTTCTAAAGCAATTCGCTGAACTCGCAGCTGGAGCAATTTCCAAAAATGACTCGCATTTTTAATATTTGCTTGCCCTAAGAATAATTCAGCTCGCTTGCTTGGACCTCTTTAAATATCCGTTTTTAAAGCAAGCACACGAAAAACACGACAAACTGTCTTATGAATTTCCGTAGATATATACAAATTGGCCACATACAAATTAAAAAAAAAAAAACTGGTCATCGATCTGTTTGGCTTATTTAATTTCAAAACACACGAAAGAATCGATATATCCACGAAACTATGGGCCAAATATAGTAAAATTGCATTTTTAGTTTTTCACATTGACGTCAGGATTTTTTTGCGAAGGACTTTGAAATTTTAAAGATATGATTAATTCAAAAAATTATTTTAAAAATCATTGCAATGCAGAATAACAATATGGGTACCAAATCAAAGAGAAAATTCTGTAGAATTGTAAAACAATAAAGTTTTTTGGTTTACAAGGACGAATAGGTATTGAAAATGCGCTTTTAATAAATTTTATCTTTTTAAGTTAATAAAGTTTACAGGTCGAAATCGTATATTAGTCCTCAAACAATAATTTTTTACAAAATAAAATATTGCAAATTTTCTAGGATATTTAAGAACAAAATTTGTAAAGAACATTTTCCATACCCATTCGTCCTTATACACCAAAAAAAATTATTGTTATGACTGTACAGAATTTTTTCTTTTATATGATATGATATGATTATATTAATTTTTTTTGTCAAATTTACTGTCGCACGGTGTATATAACACCGAAAAATTAATTTAAATAACTTAAGGCCAAAGCAAAATTTTCACCCCTATTTTCCCTATCGACGGGTCTGAAGCCCAATAAACCGTTCGACGTCACGACCCTCCTCAGTCCACTTTGCATGCTGGGGATTCTTAAAGAAATATCCTAAATGGTATTGTGCACAAACGCCTGATTAAGGGCATTGAAGAATCCAGCAGCCTATTACAAAACAAATTCGATCAACTTAAATGACATTAAAAGTACTGGAAGCCCAATAAATATGTGCTGTATAAGGGTCAACCTCTATACAAAAAATGCATTTAATTTGGCATTCCTGCAGTGGACTCCAGCAACTTTAGCAGTGTTTTCCGCGCTCAAATTTCTCCCTACTAGATTCGCCAACTACTTTGAGGGAAATGTCCTGCAATACAATACCTTCGAGAACGATAGGGAATTCAAGATGACTATGATATACCGCAGCGTGCAGTACTAGACCCTTTATTCCAAAACATAATGCATATGTAATGAAATACAGCGACTCAACGTCGTCACGGAAGTCAATATTCATATGAAAGGCGACAGTAGCTAGGCATCTGGATCAGATCTCCATACTGTAAATGTAACTATAATCTTTATTGGTTGTAATGGTTGGACTTGATGGACGAGGATATTATTTTGAGTATGAAAGGAGTTATTATTAACATCATAGACCCATAATCCGGTGTCACTGTTGGGGCAATCTGTCATCTTAATGTATTTAGAATTTGCGACATATACGTCTTTGGAAAGAAGCCCAATTTCGAAGCTTTTCGACTGGACCCACTCAGTCACTTGAGGGCTCAGCTACAAAAATTAAATCTGTAAGACACTGATATGTAGGTACGATAGTTGATATCTTTGCTAGCCAATATATATGTAATTAAAATTGTTATAAAATATTAATTTGTGAAAAAATTGGATGTACTAAAATTCCTTCGGATTTGACTAACACGCATGGATACTAACGTTTGGGCATTATTTCGCTGAGGACTCAAAAGCAATTGTTTTCCACAGTGTTGTTGCTAAACACAATCACTTATGGCGTTTTCTACTCTACCGAAAAATGTTGCCTTCTCATTGCCCTTTCCTATGTATTTGTGCTAAGAAGGCAACATTTATAGAATAGGTAGAATTGAAAACGCCGTAAGTGATTGTGTTTACAAATAACACTGTGGCATTATTTTAAAAAGCCTTTCCAATTTTTCTATCTGTGCAATAATATGTATTTTAAGTAACAACAGGCTTTAAAGCCAATAATTTATATTTGATATATTTTTTTGTCGGTATTATTCGTATAAACATTTCACGTCTTTGTACTTCGATTTTATTTAAACGTACGAAAATTAGTAATATATGTGCCCGGTTTAATCAAACAATTTTTAAAATTTATCACACCGTAAAAATTTTGCGAACAAAAATGTGCCATTTTAAATTTTAACAAGCTGATGAATTAAAAACTACAAAGCTCAATTTCTTCTTACTATCCGAAAACTGCGATCTTCTGGTCGACTAGGCAAGATAAGTACTTAGTAGGTACTACATTCAATAAATATTGTTACAGAAAGAGTTTTTTGTGTTTAAAATTTTTTTAAATGACTAGAAACTTAAAATTTTAAAGCAAAGTGTTACTTTTTGTTTAAAAAAGGAGTTTCTTCTGATAGTAATAGCCCCTGTGCAGCCAATGATAAAGTTACGCGAGTGATTCCGCCATCAAAAGGTTTCTCAAAAAACTATAGGTTCCTCCATTTGGATGGCATCCTTACAAATTGAGAGAGCAACTTTCGCAGACTGAACGGTTTTAAAGGTTACATTAAACAATAGGGCAATTCATATGAACGCGTGAATGCCTCGTATCCACGTTAACCGCGTTGTTTCTCTTGTGTTTGTTTTTGAGTTTTTCAAATAAAATTTTTACAACAAAATTTCAAGTTGATAACGCACATTTGCTGCAAGAGTGTCATGATCAAAAAAAAAAAAAAAAAAAAATAAAAAATCAGTTAGGTAAACAGAAATATGTGCTAACTGTTTATGTAAATTTGAAACTTTAAAGCAGTTTTTCTTGAGTTTTTGATATTTTGGATTCTGACACTCTTGCAGCAAATCTGCGATGGGGCTTTTGAAATTTTCACTTTTTCACTTTTACTGTACATTTTCAGTGACACGCAACGCTGTTGCACTATGCCACCAACTGAAAATCGATAACAAGAAATTTAATTCAAATGTTAACAATGTAAAAGATAATGAAGATGTTTTCCACAAAGAATTAAAAATGTAATAGACTTTATTTAATAGCTCCATTTAAACTTAAGATAGCCATGGATAAATATACACTAAATATGTATACAATAATTTAATATCGCATTGCTGCTAATTAAATAAAAATAAATTTAAGACAGTAATGCGTGAGCTAGCTACTTATACATGTAAATAAATACGTACTTATAAAATAAATAAAAATAATAAAAATTAAATATAAAAGGACTTTATGTGAATAGCTCTAGTGACTCAAACAAGTGACCACATGTTGATTTTTTTGTCTTTTTTTGAATAGATACTCACAATATTTTGTAATATTGTCCAAGCTTTGGCAAAAACAATATAAATAAAAGATTCAAACTTTATGCAAAATTTAAGAAAATTCTAAAAATTTTCAACAAAGTGCCAAACTTTTAATCTTAATCTTTCGAACATTTCTGGGCACGCAATTTTATGGTCCATACAATTTATACAATTTTAGTCCAATGAAGTGCAAGTTCCAACCGGCTAAAAAGTCGCGTTAATTTTTAATAATTTTTTTTTTTTGGTGACTACTCTTGCCGTTTTATTTTTATATAACAAGCGCAATTTAAAAAAATTACCATAATATTGTAAACTTTGTTGCGAGCGGTCTCCCGCATTTTATTTCTTGAGAAATTCATGCATAGAAGGAAAAATGTGCAAAAATCGCCAGCAAAAAAAAATGTTAAAAATCTTCGCTATTTTTTGGCCGCTTGAAACTTCCTCTTCACTCATCTAAAATTCTATGGCCAATAAAACTGCATACGCAAAATGTTCTAAAAATTCAGATTAAAAACTTCAAAAATTTTGATGCAAATTTTTTAAATTTTCCTAAATTTTGTATAAAAAAATAACAAAAAAATAAGTTGAAAAGCTGCGATTTAGAAGAATTAGCTTTAACAAAGCCTAGATTAAGGGATATAAAACAGCACGTCCGTCGCTTCTCTTCGCTATCAATTGACGCCAATTGAAAATGCCAAATGAAGCCAAGTCCTTCTCCACCTGATCTTTCAATAGCCTTGCTCTTCCTCTGTTACCAGCATCGCGAACAGCGTTGAATACTTTCTGAGCTGGAGCGTTTCTGTCCCTTCGAACAACATGAGCTAGCCAGCATAGCCGATAATGTCGATGTCGTCGGCAAATGTCGTCAATTGTACGCTCTCGTAAAGTATTATGCCTGAGCCGTTCAGTTCAGCGGCTTTTATTATCTTGTCCAACATCAGAAAAGATTAAGATGTCTGAAACCTCGCTTGGTATCAAACGGCTCAAAAAGGTCTTTCCCGATTCAGACAGAGCCAGTGATATTGATCAACGGCTTGGGGTTGTCTTCTTCACAACTTTTCGTGCTGCTACAATTCAGAAGAAAATTGTTCCCTACATAATTTTAAGTGCATTCTGGACAACGATCACTAAGCCGCCATGGTTGCTCTTACATGAGTTCGCCCCGGTCTTGCACCCTTCCAGTCGGCCAGCATCTCTAGCTCTTCGCACTCACGTCTCGCTTCCCTATTTAGCAGCTTCTTGACACTCCTCATCGTACCATCTGTTGTGATTGCAGCTTTTTGAACTTAAGCTTTCTTTGCATTGTTGGGCTGCACAGAGGCGGGTGCGTATCTTGATTTTCTTATTTTTTTATCTGGAGATAGCCGTGTAGCTTCATGGATGTTTTTATGCTGGAACCTGGTACTACATAATACCATTTTGTTATTTTGTTGAGGGTGGTCCGCCTTAAGGCAAAATTTGTTTCCAAGAAAGGTTATAAGGCAAAACTCAGATTTTAAAAGTGAAATAAAGCAAATTTTGCGTTATTACCGTTTGTGTTATTGCTATGCCCGAGAACCCAGCATAGAGTGACGTTGATACGGCTCAGTGACGCCAGCGTGGTGCGACATTTCCATACAATTCCCGATATCACTATTTTAGATCCTATTGCCAACAGTTCTGCCTGACTGTCGGTAAAAGCAGTGCCTTTGCCTTCTGGAACTCTACTACTACGTAAATGACTAGCCTCCCTCTCTATAGCGTAGATCTCCCCTTAGAAAACACTGCAGTAGTCGTTCGGTAGACGAAAGGACCGGTTGATCTGCAGGTCCTTCGAGTAGACACCGACTCCGGTTCCTTATTTCATCTTTGAACCGTCAGTGTAGATGGATATAATCTCCCTTTGCTACTGGTAGTCCTGCATCCCATTCTTCTTCAGGCGGGAACCTAATGGGTATCTTCGTATTAAAAGTCCCAAACAGGCGTAATGTAATCAGTGCTAGCTTCTATGTTAGCTTTAATTCCATTTAGCCGGCCCCTTTAATTTCATTCACTATTGCTGCATGCCCGAAATTGGTTGCCTTCCCCGTTTCGGCCTCCCTGAGTCTAAGAGCGCTCGTTGCGGCCGTACCATGGAGGACAATATGCAGCGGTAATTACCTTGCCGATTCACCCCATGTTTTAAATTCTTGGAACTTACCTTAGCTCTTAACTGCAGTAAAGCTGTTGGTGGAAATAGGGTATTATTTACCTCAAAATCTTACTAGAATGGTTCCAATCTATTACTGTAAGTATTGTTAAAAATTAATCAACTCTTAGATAAATTGACTGCATTTTGCAAATATGTTTATCTTAAAGAACTAAATAACTCAAACGTTGGCAGAAATCTGTGCTGATTGGCACTTTTCAAATAAAACTCAATCAATACTAACAGTTACATTCAATTGCATTGAAGTCAATCATTGAATTCAGAATGTGACATATTGTACTCAGATTCAATATAAATCTTTGACACATAAAAGCTCTATTTCTTTGTTGTAGCCAGTATGCAGAAAATTACAATATAAATAACTATGCAAATATACTGATTACAAATACAACAATCAACCATTGTATATATGTACATATGTACATATGTATGTACTTCATAGTAAAACCAAGTGTCTAGTAAAGCCTTATAGTCATATTTGCATATCCATAATGTTAGATGCGTATGCGAAAGGTGGAAAGGAAGTCCGGGGCACGCAGAATGACATGCTCGAATTCAAGAAATGACAATTTCCCATCACCATCTACATCCGCCTCTTCCATAACCTTATCGGCTATCTGTTGATGCTCCTCCGGACTTAATTCATTCTTCGTCATGGTTGTGAGACAAGACATGAGGTCGGCGTGACCAATGAAGCCATCTTGATCAAAATCTGAATGAAGGAAGTTGAGAAAATGGAATTGAACGAACAAACAGGTTAAATTGTGCAGAGCCAAATGTGAACGAATGATGGTTGACTGTGAAAGTAGTAACTTAATTCTTTGTGTGTGTGTGTGTGTGTGTGTGCCTGAAGTGAAATTAAACAGTGAGTGTATTAAACAGGTATACTGTACAGGATATGCATGCAGATGCAGATGTGTGTGTGACAACAAATAGCAAAACGCAGACATGTGTATATACATACATATTGTAGGTGCGCATTTACATACAAGTGCAAGATAGCATGGTATGGCTTTGTAAAGGATGATGCGAATTACATACATATATACATACGTAGGTCTCATACGAGTTGCAGCACGTTGACCTACAAAGCTTGTACCCAAAGCAATTTGCTTTTCTGATAAGAGCCTGTATCCCAACTTAGTTTGCAGCGTGTGGTGCGGTGCAGTGCAGTGTAGTTGAAGCAGTATAGTCATTTTCATTAAGATTTTCTGCATTTCCTGCCCTTATAATGCATTACAATTTGTAGTGATTACCTGCAGCAATGCAATTTTATTGCTGAGTACTGCAGTCAGCTTTTCACACACAAGTAGACTGCATACATACATACAGACATGCAGGCGCATGCCAAGATACATACGTACGAATCGTTCGTGTATGTCTTATAAGTTTATTCAATTTTATTTAATTGCATTACCGCTAACTATGCATATTTTACTACACTGAGGAAAAAAAACGCGTACCTAGGAAAAATGAATATTTTTTATTTGACTACTGTTTAAAAAATGTTCGTTTTTAAATATAAAAAAATAGTATAATTAAATAATAACGTATTTAAATCAAGTGAAAAGTGTTCAAACGTAGTGTATGCATAATTAATGTGACCAACTATTTCATAGCTCAAAGAAGTACAGAAACTGAAAACCAAAAATAGTATGAAAGTAATGCGAAAATGGCAAAAGTAGAATATACAAAAACGGTAACAGTGTAAAAATTCAGCAAAAACATTTTTTTAATTGAAAATATATACTATTTATTATTCTAAGACAATACGTACAGAGACAAGTCATGTATCAAATTAAAGTGCTCGATCTGAAACCACTTTTTAAATATTTCCATGGAAAAATCAGTAATTGGTGTAATTCAGCTGCGAAATCAATAGCTTTAGACGGGAGTGCACAAAATGGACCAATTTATGAAAATGCGGCATTCCAACGTGACCGGTGGGACATTTTAACTCGTTTTTGCTCAAACTTCAAGTCATTTCTCTTTAACCATTTATTGGATAAGTCTCAAAATCTTAACACTTGATGTCAGATATGGGATTATTATGAAACTAAAAAAGTATAAAACCTAATTATTTAATTTACACAGAAAATTTACATTTTGCGAAAGTGGCCTTTCTCGTATGTAGATAAGACCCATTTTATGCTTTAATGGCATTAACATATTTGAAAATAAAAAAAAGACTCATTTATTACATCTATTTTTGTAATAACGCAGCACTGGTTTAAAGTCCATGTGAGGTGTACTTTCTCCTTGGATAATTATTATTTGCATTGTCAACTTAACGAGCAACGAGCATTGCCTTGACAACTTGATGAAAAAATACTTTATGAGGGATAGTCGCACTACGCTTGCGTTTATAACAATGAAAATAGAGAAAATAGCGAGAAATAAATCGATAAAAATCGATCTATGATAACCTGTGGTATCGTCTTCGCTAAAATGACCCTAAAGTAAATTTCTTAAGCTATTTATGAAATATATTTTAATAATAAATACTTTTCAGGAGAAAACAAATCCCTCTAAAACCATTAGAAATTTCTGCATTATGAAATGAAATAAGAATCCAAGTAGTGATAAACCTCATGGCATATGTATGTCTATTTATAAGCTGATAGCACTTGCGATTGAAGTTAATGTGGAACTGCTTCTCTATTGCTCATTATTAATATTTTGCAATTCATATTGATTTATTAAATCCAATTTAATTCAATCAAAACGAATATTTCATGTACGGTTTTTGGCTTGAATGTGATTTTAATAATATCAAGTGACTCCGACACAGCCCACTGGTCAAGACGAAGGCACTGGACTGATCCTTTTTTTAATTTAGTAGGTTTTTTTTCAATTCTAAAATTTTTTTCTATCAGTGTACATATTGAGATTCTACATAATAGTTTATGAACAATATACGAGTAGGTATACGTATTTGTATGTACAAAATTAAACACAGACACCTGGAAGTGAGCGACAATCACATTGAGAAAATCGGATTATTGTTCACAATAAATTTTACATCAACTTGCAAACGTGCGTATTTACAAATATATAAATACACACACTGTCCCATTAGGAAAAATCAGACTACAGAATGATTTTATTTTTTTTGCCACTGACAATCTTATGATACGAATCGACCCTTCTGCATTTGGAATGGTTCGTAGAAATGGTCTACCCGTACAGCGAAATTCCTGCGTAAATTTGACTTAATATGCATTCTATATCAACTCGTTAATCCGTAATTTTTTTTGGGAATTAACTACAGTTGATCCGGATTATGTCCTAGAGTTAATTCCCAAACATAATTCGAATCAAGGGAATTTTCGATTACGACACTGACTAAAAGCTCAGTTATGCAACACTCAGACTTGACTTGACTAGAAAATTGTATATCTGGCACATTGGCAGCGCATGTATTTAGTTACCCAAAAAAAAACTTCACTTAGAAACTTGGAGGACTATAGATTTTTGATTTTTAAATAAAATTTCTAAGTGCAAAGAGAGCCGTGAGAGAATCATGCTATCATTTCAGTTTTTAACGAAATCGCTACAAATATGCCTCACAAATATACTTTTTTGTATAAATGTAATTCATCTGGAAATCGAAAAACAAACTTTAAAATAAAGCCATAAAATAAAATAAAAACAATAACAATTTGATATGCGTAAATACATTTATTTTACTGGTAATTTTTTATCCGTTTTGGTGTAAAATCAAATTAAACGTTTGCAATTTTACGTGTACAAATACAAGTGCTGATATTCATACAAAATAGATTTCACCCATTAAAGAGATAGGTGAAGGTCGTACCCTTGTCGAATCTTAGACTAATTAAAACGCTAAAAAGAATATTAAAAAAATTTATTTTTTTTCCACGCTCTTATCCATAATTTAAAGCACCATCTGCACACAGAAATGTCAAAACTAGACTAAAAATGGCGCAAGAATAAGCAAAATAGCAAAATGATTTTGATTTTAGCGCAATAACTGTGCAATTTAGTACAAACAAACAACCCCATACATCACACAAATGACCGACGGAAGCCCGATAATGCGCAATGATTTTGTGTGGTTTAGCGACGCTATAACAGCGGCATGTGCAAAGAAATTCCGGGTTGTATTTCCCTTTCAAGAGTTAATAAATCAAACTTATAAATATCTACATATAAAATTTTAAGACTTTAAATAACAAGAAAAAATGATTTGCCTTCAATGCATAGTGTTCTTAAATTAATATCTGCCAACCAAAAGTATCAAAATGGGGCATTTGTGAACAAAAAAGTATCAAATCTTAAAATTTAGCAAAAAAAAATTAAAAATGATACATTTGTATCAAAACGGCAACGCTGTAATGCAATCACCATACTAATTCAAATAGGAATCCAATTTAAATTGAATCAGAACTTATTTGAATTAGTATGGTGACTGCATTACCGCCAACAAGAGGGAGGATCCATTCTACTTTTGCATATTTTTTGCATTTTACGCTCCCTGAGCAAACAAATAAGCAAACAAAGCAGCCAATTGCTTCATGTGCGGTAGGCGAATGGTAAGAGCTGCGTACTACAATGCCGCAGGACCCAGGTTCGCTCCTCGCTTCGAGCGATTGTTAAAAAATTTATATTTTTATTATTTATTTTATATTTCACATTATAAATTTTATTAATGTGTAGTTAGTAAAAATTTGTTTAATTTAAGTTAATTAAGAAAGTAAAAAAAAACTAATTAAAACCATTATTTAAGAAATATAGAAGTTATAATTGAATGAATAAAAAAATTAAATGACCGTCTGTCGAGGCAAAATTTTGATTGGATAAACTGCGTCGTTAATCCGGATCAACGTTGCCGCCTGTCTATGCTTTAAGATCACAAATGTACTACGAATGGAGTAGCTGCATTCAATAAACTCTAAAAAGTTTCTGGACGTCTCCATATGCTGATGCTCTTTCTAAGGCCCACCAAACCATGGGGTATGGAGCTCTTGCTTAATAAATGAACCTTGTTTTTTTGGTCTACTGAAATCAACCCTTCTTTTTTTCTGTGATCATCAAAGACACAAAAAAAATCACTATTACAATCAGCTTTAGTCGCGAGCATTATGACTTGGTATTACGTAATCCAAACTAATTTTTTCTCAAAAAAAAAATTCCATATTTTTTGGTATAGAAGCACATCAGTTCGGAATACGTAGATTTTCCTACAGGTAGCTTTTTACAAACAATAACAACATCTATTCAAACTTATTTCTTAAACGAGTACTAAAATGCTTTAACGAAGTTCGGCCGGGTATTGACAAAGTGTTTATTGATTTTGTCGTTGACTTTGAGAAGAATTAAGTAGAAAAGGTACATATTTGTAAAGCTTTGCAAATCTGTGCAAATAGGTATAATAAATATAGCATGCATACACATTTACATATGTACATACCCTTGTGGTCAGCTGATTAAGTCAAGTGACATTTTGACTAGTTTTGGCTACTTTTCTAATGTTTAGAGTTTTTTTTTTAATAAAAGTTTAGCACTTTATCTAACCAGCGCCACATAAATCCACATTTCAAACTGCGTACAAAAATTATGAAAATCCATCATTTGCAACCACAAGTTTTAAATTTTTTTTTTCGACTTTTCAGAAAAATTTTTGGTATGCAGTTTTGTATTTCATTAAATTTTAGTAGATTAAAGTGCAAGTTCTAGACGCTAGAAAGTCGTGTTTGTTTTTAATACTTTTTTTACTGACGGTGTTGTGCATATTCCTCCATATAAAATATGCTCGATAATTTCGTTTGTATGATAGAAAATGCCTAGCGCCTTGAAATTTATACTTTGACCTTGTAGAATTTAATGGGCTACAAAACTGCATACCCAAATTTTTCTAAAAATTCTTAATAAAAAGTTGGTTAGCTAAAGTGCTAAACTTTTATAAAATAAGATATAAACATTAAATAAACAAATAGCCAAAACTCGTCAAAATGTCACTTGACTTAATCAGCTGACCACAAGTGTACATAAAAGTACAGAGGAATGCATTTGGAAAATTTAGCAGAGTGCAATATTTTTTTGGCTCATTTATTATATGTATTTTTATTTGCCTGCGCCCAGCCTAAGCTTTTGTCAAAATTATTCGTGTGTTAGTCAACTTTGATTTCAATTTAATTATAATAGCTTTGTTCGCTAAGTCTACAAAGTTGTTTTGTTTCAGGCGTTCAACATTAAAAATGCATGTGTTTTTGTCGGCATTTGTTTGTTGAGCACTAGAGAAAAATGAAAATTCCAACAGCCATGCCATAAGCCGATTAAATCAAAGTGAAAATAAATGCAAAAGTGATTGTTTTTTGCAATCTTCATTAATAATTTGTTATTGACGATTTGTTAAATGCTTAAATGGGCATTGTTCGAGAAAAGTTGTATATTTTACATGGCGGTT
>NW_023458561.1:24124961-24126789 GCF_013731165.1 Rhagoletis pomonella
TTAAATGGGCATTGTTCGAGAAAAGTTGTATATTTTACATGGCGGTTAATCAATGGCTCGCATAGCGAAATACGATAAATCGTCTATTTATTTCAAAAATATATATGTAGGTATGCTCTTTTAGATACACGTAATTGTTGCTGCTTTATTAGCAAAAACATTTGTACGTATGTATGTATGCCTGAAGCCTTTTAAACCACTCAATCTGGGATTTAAGTGCGAAATAATCAGGCATGTTCTGCAAATCGAACGATTTGAAATAGATGTGTTTTACAAAAACCTGATTTGGAGATTTCTTAACAAAAAGCAAACATTAATGATGTCTTGTACGCAGTTTCAATCCAAATGATTTATTGATTTTATTTCAAGTATTTTGAAAATCGTACGATTTTCGGAACAGACCTGAATGTCCTAAGGCATAAAAATATACCGTCTTCCTCAGAAAAGTATACTGATTAAAATAAAAACGTGCTACTTAGGTGTACATGGCGTATGAGTAACATTCCTTCCTGCTTATACAAAACATCTTTGCGCATTTTCATTTGACCACTCATTCCTTTTTTATTTATCACTCGATTTGCTTCATTAGTAACTTGATTTGTTAGTAACTTGATTTGTTGGCACAGAAATATTATTTTTTAAATTTTTCTTCTGTTAAAGTTTGATTATAAGTAGCTTTCATTTGCCGTATTTCATATTAAGATTGTTAAATTGGTTCGTCAGATATACGTGATTAAGTGGAACCAATTTTTGTTTTAAGCTGAATAACGGTAAATTGAATTACGTATCTCGAAAACTTATCCATAGAATAAAAAATTAACTAGATTTTCGGAATCACCGAGCAATTCTACATAGGAATTGGATAGTGGCATCCATTGAACATTTTTGCTGTAAACCAGTGTAATTATTACTGAGTTTTATTTTTTCACTTTAAAATGAAAAAAATTCCAACTTCAACATGGTAAATGTTACTCATACGTACGGTGACCATATTTATGGAAGCCGAATACGGTACAAAAATAATTTTGCTAAAAGCGCAAACAGTCAACGACGTAGCGTAGACGTAGGTTGACGCAGACACGATCTAGCTTATGGGATTCGCGTGTTAACGAAAACTCACCACCGCATGGCGGTGACGTTGCCGTTGCTTCCCTCTCTCTCTTTATCAGCAGTAAATTTTATATGCTGCCACGTACGTCAACCTACGTTTACGCTACGTCGTTGACTAACTGAGCTTTAATTTTTTCCCCAAAAGCTAAGAGTTTATAAAAGCGTCTTCAATGATCTTAGATTTATTCACCCTAAAATAGCATCCGTATAGTAACATTTGTAGGATATTTTTCTCGAGATTTTTACGCCGCAAAATTTGTCAGTGCAATCAGAGGTGGTTAGCAGTGGCCGCTACCATTCCGCAGGCCCTGGGATCAAGACCGGTTTCCGACTAACATCAAAAGATAAAAAGAAAATAAATGAAAAGGTTTTGTTCTAATAGCGCTTGCCCCTCGGCCGGCAATGTCAAACCTCCAAGTGTATTTCTGCAATGAAAAACAGCTTCTCATAAAAATACAATCGCCGTTCGGAGTCTGCGTAAGACTGTAGGTTCCTCCGCTTTGTGTGACAACATCAAGGCGCATGCCACAAATCGGGGGATCGCCAATCTATTATTATTAAAGCGCAAGTTGGAAGTAGCTAGGACTTACCGCTAAGTTTTGGAAATTTCTTGTGTTACGTATTTTCTTCATTCACTGTAAGTATGTTAGAAATTTTTTTATGGGGAAGCTAATGAGCAGCACGTTGCACTTTATTATACTAATTTTTAATGAGCTAC
>NW_023458561.1:24126889-24128609 GCF_013731165.1 Rhagoletis pomonella
GTAGCTCATTAAAAATTAGTATAATAAAGTGCAACGTGCTGCTCATTTGCTTCCCCATAAAAAAATTTCTAACATACTTACATTGAATGAAGAAAATACGTAACAC
Organism: Rhagoletis pomonella; assembly: GCF_013731165.1. NCBI lineage: Eukaryota > Metazoa > Arthropoda > Insecta > Diptera > Tephritidae > Rhagoletis > Rhagoletis pomonella. The sequence goes on from NW_023458561.1 coordinate 24,126,996, forward strand.
AAGAAATTTCCAAAACTTAGCGGTAAGTCCTAGCTACTTCCAACTTGCGCTTTAATAATAATAGATTGGCGATCCCCCGATTTGTGGCATGCGCCTTGATGTTGTCACACAACTCGGAGGGACCTACAGTTTTACTCCGACTCCGAACGGCGATTGTATTTTTATGAGAAGCTGTTTTTCATTGCAGAAATACACTTGGAGGTTTGACATTGCCGGCCGAGGGGCAAGCGCTATTAGAACAAAACCCTTTCATTTATTTTATTTTTATTTTTTGATGTTAGTCGGAAACCGGGCTTGATCCCTGGTCCTGCGGAATGGTAGCGGCCAATGCTAACCACCTCTGATTGCACTGACAAATTTTGCGGCGTAAAAATCTCGAGAAAAATATCCTACAAATGTTACTATACGGATGCTATTTTAGGGTGAATACATCTAAGATCATTGAAGACGCTTTTATAAACTCTTAGCTTTTGTCGAAAAAATTAAAGCTCAGTTAGTCAACGACGTAGCGTAAACGTAGGTTGACGTACGTAGCAGCATATAAAATTTACTGTTGATAGAGAGAGAGAGAGAAGCAACGGCAACGTCACCGCCATGCGGTGGTGAGTTTTCGTTAACACGCGAATCCCATAAGCTAGATCGTGTCTGCGTCAACCTACGTCTACGCTACGTCGTTGACTGTTTGCGCTTTTAGCAAAATTATTTTTGTCCCGTATTCGGCTTCCATAAATATGGTCACCGTACGTATGAGTAACATTTACCATGTTGAAGTTGGAATTTTTTTCATTTTAAAGTGAAAAAATAAAACGCAGTAATAATTACACTGGTTTACAGCAAAAATGTTCAATGGATGCCACTATCCAATTCCTATGTAGAATTGCTCGGTGATTCCGAAAATCTAGTTAAGTTTTTATTCTATGGATAAGTTTTCGAGATACATATTTTCAATTTACCGTTATTCAGCTTAAAACAAAAATTGGTTCACTTAATCACTACTTACTACTACTTATAATCAAACTTTAACAGAAGAAAAATTTAAAAAATAGTATTTCTGTGCCAACAAATCAAGTTACTAACAAATCAAGTTACTAATGAAGCAAATCGAGTGATAAATAACAAAGGAATGAGTGGTCAAATGAAAATGCGCAAAGATGTTTTGTATAAGCAGGAAGGTATGTTACTCATACGCCATGTACACCTAAGTAGCACGTTTTTATTTTAATCAGTATACTTTTCTGAGGAAGACGGTATATTTTTATGCCTTAGGACATTCAGGTCTGTTTCGAAAATCGTATGATTTTCAAAATACTTGAAATAAAGTCAATAAATCATTTGGATTGAAACTGCGTACAACACATCATTAATGTTTGCTTTTTGTTAAGAAATCTCCAAATCAGGTTTTTGTAAAACACATCTATTTCAAATCGTTCGATTTGCAGAACATGCCTGATTATTTCGCACTTAAATGCCAGATTGAGTGGTTTAAAAGGCTTCAGGCATACATACATACAAATTTTTTTGCTAATAAAGCAGCAACAATTTCGTGTATCTAAAAGAGCATACCTACAACCGCCATGTAAAATATACAACTTTTCTCGAACAATGCCCATTTAA
>NW_023458561.1:24128709-24136729 GCF_013731165.1 Rhagoletis pomonella
AATGAGCAGCACGTTGCACTTTATTATACTAATTTTTAATGAGCTACAAAACTGCAAATAAAATTTTTTGTAAAGATTCTGATTTTAACGAAACTTCGCAGAATTAATTTTCATGGTTTTTGCAAAAAGTCGGAAATTTGGATTTATATGGTTTTTTTTGGGACAAGAGACGTTGAGTCCTAATTTATATTTTGCACACTGTATGTGTTCCCCAATTTGAAGCACAGACATTCAAATTTGAAAATCATAACTGTTTATGGAGAAAATTACGATCATATACCAACATCACTTAAAACTGGTTCATAGGCACGCCATTTTAATGAGCTGTCAAGCCGTGGAAATGCCGAACACTGAATACGACATTGAAAGAAATACAGAACATATTGCGTAAAAAATTACCAGGACAATTGGTCAAAAATCAGGACAGTCCCGTATAATACAGGACGGATGGTCACCGTACTCATGCGTCATGTGCGAGTATGTCCATGTTCGACATGGCGTATGAGTAACATTATTTCCAGCATTTCACTTTTTAAAACGATGGATAAATACCATCGATTTTCATCGTTAGTAAACGTGATTTTTGGGAAAAGAACGTGCTTTAATACAGATGAACAAAATTACAAAAGATTTGTTATTTTTAAAATATTTTTCTGTTAAAATTAGAATTTCCTTTTATAAAAAAATTGATTTTATACAATATATTGCGAAAATTACCTGGTATGGACTAATCTACGACCCGATATTAAGTTTATGTATTTCGGCGTTTTTTGTGTCCGAAGAGTGATGTTTGCTGCCTTATAGAACCGAAATTGAACTCTTAATATGAACTTTTGAATATTTTGAAAATTTATGAAATGCATATTTTAAGGTTAAAGCTACGGAATCGCCTGCAACAAGAAATACGATAGCTCTATTAAATGCATTTTATTAATGATTATTTAGAGATAAAATTGTTTATTGCTTCAAAATCTTCGCTTCGAACCATGTTAGTAATATGTACATATGTATGTTGGGGTGGTCCTTAAATGTATTAAGCGAATTTTAACATCAGATTTCCTAAGTCGAAGATATCATTTATAAATTTTGGCCCCCTTTGGTGACGGTTAAGGCGTGGCACATAGGGGTCAAAATTCAGATTACCCTATGAAGACGTCTTAACCGTCTCCAATCGGGACCAAAATTTGTATGTGATATGTGTGACCGCGGTATTACCGATTGAAGGGGTGAAACTGAAAAAAAATCGCTCATTTGATTTTTTTAAGGACCACCCTAATGTTTGTATTTATTTCTAATTTGAAAATATACAATTTCGTATGTTAAATCACTGCGCTTCAATGCAATCTTAAAGCAAATGTTTCACTGTTGAATACGACTTATTGTGTTCAATATGGTTATAATTATTTAAATTTATTTATTTTTTCTAATTGTTGACACCACATGCCCAATACATAGCAGATAGAAGTTTTCTGAGAACTTGTTAAAGAAACTATACTCGTTAAGCATATTTCACGTTCTCTAATTGTAAAATATTTTAAATAATAAAATACATATGTACATATGATTTTCCCCCACTTTTTGCCTAGGTACATTGGAATGTTTCTATAAGACTTTTGTTTTCAAATTCACTTTTATTTTTTAGCTAATAAAATATGTATTAATTCTAGAAATACAGATTGTCTTGTAAATTGTGCCAGTTTTGTTTTTTAAGCCTTCCACTTGACTGCAACAATATTTGCAAAATTGAGGAAAACAATAGGGAAATGTGCTTGTTATTTGCTTAAAGAGAAATTGTTATTGTTTCATTGTTTTTATGATGCTGGACAGCAAAGCATGGACAAAGATGCGTGTATATATGGACATATATATTTTTGATGTACATATTTACATACATGTATATATATACACATATATATATATAAAATACATGTTTGCATGCAGCCTTGTTTCGAAACACACTGTGTAACAAACTTCAGTCAGATGAAATATTAAAAAAAAAAATATTACATATTTTCATCAAAATTTCAACTTTGTATTCTGAATTTTTGCAGGGAAATGCAGTTTTATAGCCCATACAATTTAAATCTAATTAAGTGCAAGTTTCAAACGGCTTAAAATTCGCGTAGATTTTTGAGAATTTTTTTTTTTGAGGCTACTTTTTCGGGTTTTTTAATATAACAACCGCAATTTACAAAAACTTGCGTTGATATTTGGAAATTTTATTGCTGACGGTCTCCCGCGTTTTATTCCATAAGAAATCCATACTTATATGAAAAAAAAAGTGCAAAAAACCGTCACCGAAAAAAAATCTCAAAAATCATCACGATTTTTTAGCCGTTTGAAACTTCCACTTCATTAGACTAAAATTGTATGAGCTATGAAACTACATACCAAAAAATTTTCTTAAATTTCAGAATAAAAAGTTGATGTTTTATGAAAATTTTGGTGAATTTTTCTAAATTTTGAACAAAGTTTGAAACTGTGATTTACACGGCTTTGGTTAAAGCTTAGAAAATTCAAAAAGTTGAAATTTTGATGAAAATTTGTTGAAACAAAAAAAAAATCTCTAAAATCAACGGTATTTTCTAGCCACTTGAAACTTACACTTAATTATACTTAAATTGGATGGGCTACAAAACTGTATACTAAAACTTTTTCTAAAAATTCTGAATCAAAAGTTTAAAAATTTGATGAAAATTTGTCGAATTTTTATAATTTTTATTCAAAGTTTAAAAGTCGGATTTATATGATGTTCCTTGTTTAACTACCTAGGCTTTTATAAAAAAAAAAAATACTTAACATAAAATAAACTAAACAAATCTAAGCAAAACTCTTCAAAGTAACGTGAGTCCATTATTTCTGCCGCCACTGTATATGTATGTATGGCATTGGTATTTTACGTCTACGTTTACACAAATATATGGAACTATATCAAATTATAACAAATTTGGAGTGTACTAAATATTTATTAGGCGTGTTTTTTACACGCATACGTATCTGCGCCTAAAAATTGTATGGAGCTGTAAGCGAAAAATTTTATGTTGTCGATAAAATCAAAATTACTTGTTTTGAAATGGAAATTGTAGATGATTTTTTTTTTACACGTTAATCGTAGATGTATATGCCTGTAAAAAACACGGCTATTATTAATAACAATAATGCAGCCTTTTCCACGATTTTAAATTTTGTTCCGACAGCATAAACTCGTCATAGAGTATCTGTACGAATCTTCATTACAAACGGATTCAATGAAGGCTCTATACGAATTTCGAATTTACGTCCATAGCCATTCGGATTCCGTGATTCGTAGATTTAATGAAAATCGAAGGTACGATGGATTCTGTGATTGCCCTGACATGCCAGCACCTTGAAAGAAAATATTCCGACTAAAAGTTTAATCGCTAAGTGCCACTGGGGTCGCAATATTTCTCTACATAAGAGAAGAGGAGGAAGCATTTCTCTCTAGCTGTTCCATTCCAACGTAACTTAACCGATTCAAATTTATTAATAATTTTTATTTGTTTTCACACATCTATTTTGATCTACGCGTATAGCCTCTTCATTGCCATTTTAACCAAACTAGAAAAACCCAAAACTAGAAAAAATTAGCTTTTTGCCTAAAATAAAGAGTCAAATTAAGATTTGTAACAGCGTATTTATCTGTTCATCATACGCCGTGGATAACGTTAGGGAGCACAAATTTCTCCATGCGCATAAGTTTAATTAAAAGCGTATGCGTGCAGTACAAAAAAAAATTATATTTTTTGCTATTTGTGTTGAATAGTGTGTCTACTCGGTCGGTTCACATAGATACATATGTACCCATCCATATACATAAAAGCAGTGTATCCTTGAACTCCGTCAAAAGGGAAAATCATCACACAACTACAATTTAACTATTTCATTATACATATATGAATGTACGTAGGCAAATATGTATGTGGCTATATATGTACATGTGCACATAAAAAGCGAAAAATAAGAAGGGTAAATATATTATATAGATGGTAGAGATTGTGCCGAAGCTGCTGTCCGAAAGTCACAATAAAAACAGCAAACAAAAAATTTGTGAACACTAAATTTCAAACAAAGCATATTCAAATGTCAAAAGCACACATGACTACCGAAAGACAAATATTGTTTTGTATATATGTACATATATATGAGTATGCGTGGTGAAGTTCCAAAATCAGCTGCTCAACAGACAGCTAGGTCGCGCCCATTTGGCAGCAAAGCGCCGTTAGGTATGTATGTAAATAGTACTGAAAACCAAAAATTAACAAACAGCAAACACCAAAAGATAAAACACAAATATAAGCCAAAACATGTATGTATGTATATTAAGGTGCGTCACTCTCCATAAAAAAAAAATCGGTACTGTTTTTCCATCGGATTCATAAAATCTATTATATTTTGCGTCTTTTGCAAAAATATTTCAGAAAATTGATTTTAAAGTACCTGCAAGAATATAGTTTTTTTATGTTTTATATGAACATATTTATTAGAAAGTTTTGACAAACGTTTTTTTTTCTAAAAAATCACTTCGGATGATAGAAGAGATTTAAGCTTAGAATATCTTTGCAAATCGAATATTTTTCCGAAAAATATTTTAGCGGATATCTTAAAATATAATAAATTATATAATTCCGGTGGAAAAAGTGCAACTTTTTTTTGGTGAGGCACCCTAATGGATATATGTATGTATGTGTATGTATATGACAAAACCCTAGACAATAGCCGCAAGAACAAACTCAAGCACAGCAGATAATATAAGTAAATTCGCCGAAATGGCGTTCACAACAACAGCTACTTCTACTAGTATATTAATTTGTTGTCCACAATAATTCGTTGGCAAACACAACAAAGCAATCATAGCAACAAAGCCGCAACACAAAACAGCAACAGCTGCAGCAGCATTAGCAACAAACAAAAGAAAGGGCGCAATTGCGCTGCACGAACTCACCGTAAATCTTGAAGGCATAAAAAACTTTAATGTCTCTCGGCGCCTGCTCGCTAAACACAGACAATGCATCGAGGAAATCTTCAAAGGATAAATTGCCCTGACCATCACGTGAGAAGGCTTCACAGATGCGCCGTCGAAAGGGGTTTTCGCGCAGTTCGGGCATCTTCTCGATGCATTCGCACGGCACCTTGACACTGGATGCTTGGCCCTCGGTCATTTGGCGTGGCACCAAATCGGGACGCAGCTCACGAAAACGTTTATGAACGCTAAGCGAAAAAAAGTAAAAAAAAATAATAAAGAACAAAGAAGCGGCAGGAATTAGTAACAATATACATATGTAAAGGAGGAATAAAATTTGGCGTCTGCCAGCAGCAGCAGCGCCAGCAAGCGTGGGAGGCAATGTGCTTTAAATTCTGCGCTGTTTTCTTAGTCGCATAAACATTTTTGGCAATTTTCCGATAATCCGAGACATTAAGCTCCACTCCAGTAGTTTGATGTGTGTTCGGACATTAATGTGTTGCTGGCTCGCCTTTCCAATTGATAAGGAAGCTTACCACTATAATGACAATATTTTCTGGAATGCTAGCACTCCTTCTGGCACGGAAGCGTAAATGTGCATGCAAAGCTTTGCTGCGACGCGAAGGAAGAAGAAAGGAATTTCTAACTAGGAGAAGGCTGAATATGCGAACAATAAAGCGATTTCAAAAGGTTGCAAGGCAAACAATGCAATGCCACGCGAACAATGGCGAATGTGAAAATTATGAGCGCATTTCGCTGTCAATGTTGAGGTCAGTGCGAAGCTATGCATTTAGTCTAATAGGAGGAGTGGGGGCAGATAAGCACATGCTGCATTATCTCTATTTTATTTTAAAATTTACCATCTTAAGTTTAAATTGGAAGATTCACTATTTATGGTTTATACTTTTGCATTAACGCAATTTGAGAGCATACCTGAAATTGGCCTTTGGCCTTAAGTTTCAATTGTAAGATTGTGCGTACATGCGTGGAAATCGATAAGGTTGTAAAAGAGTTCAAAGCATTAAAAAGTAAGGAGGGATCGGACGCAAAGCGCTTGATGTGAATTACTTTTCGATTTGTATGCAAATAATCGAAGATCTACATATGTATACTAGGGTGGTATTAAAAAATACCAACACATTGGGTCACTCTTTCATTTTATTATACAAAGACTTCCAAGAAAATTTCAAAATTTTAAACAAAATTAGTGGTTGAAAAAAATTTTATTTTCTTAAATTGCAAAAATTCGTTAAAATTTTTACTTTGGTCAGCGAGTTTATGAATTTAAGCCGTCAAAATAAATAATTTTGTAAAATTGAAGAAAAAAAATGTTTTTTTTTTTTTTAATCCTGGTAGGAACACCAAATTTTGGTTTAGTTTTGAAATTCTTGCGGTTGTCTTTATTTTGTACGCAGAATTGGGCCGAGCTGCTCCTCCAATTTGGAGACTGCCTATTGATGTTTTTATACAAATGGAGGGACTCACAGTTATTTGCCGCCTCCGAATGGCAAATGGGACTACGTATGAGCAGCGATGAGCCGGTAAAGCATCCCTTTGCTGTCAGTTTTCCTTTTAACCTACTGCAAGGGGAAGTCTCTGCGGGCGCAAGGTGGGAAGATTGCACCAACGTACTGGAAAATAGTCGTCTGGCATGGGTGACAAACTCTTGAAACCTTTCAAATCCCTGCGACTGAAAAGCATCATTCTTTGTAAATGGCTGTGTCGATGTGGTATACATAGGTGTCTGGCTTCCATCTACTGATGTTGCGGAGTGTTGCTTATCGCGAAGGGCGGAAATAGCTCACTTGTTTTATTTAGAAGAGATTCAGGTCAACTAGTCTGTCTTCGTTTCTGCCAAAGACACTGGAGATACAGATTGATCTGCACATAAGAAATTGGTTATTTCGAGATCGTCTATGTAAAACCCACCATGTTTACAATAAAGGAAGACTGTTAGAAATCACCCTGCGTACAATTAGAAAGCGTTTAGAGGAAGCCTTTACTCATAAAAATGTTCAAGTAGCATAGTTCCTCGACATCGAAGGGATTTTAAATAACAGCATCATACCGGAGGTGGTAGGTAAATCACTAGATAAGAACGGGGTTGTAAGAAACCTTTTTGGGGTATTCACACCTATCTGGTTATCATGTTATCTGATACACTACTTAGACAGCTAGAGCGGGTACAACGGGCAGCCTTCAGTGACCTATTGCATACCACTTCCACTCTGGTGCTTAAGGTCATACTGAACAAAATATAAGCTCTCATTAAAAAAAAAAACCTTTTTTTAAATTAGATGTTGCTCGGGAAAGGGATTGAACCCAGATTCTGCGAAGTGGGCCTAACAAACCTAGCGTGTGGTATGCTCGAATAGAGAAAAGTAGCTATAGGGAGGGATGGATGGAAGCTTGGCGAACTGTTCATCAAGTGTATCCATTAAAGAAGCAGTAGACACGCTGGTCAAGAGTGTAAATTCAATAAGGGAGGTAATCTACTCAAATAGCCAAATAGAATTCAGCATGCTAAGTCCACTGATAGTGCCCTCAAAATTGGCTAGAGATTGCCGGAACTCCCTCTCAAATGCGTCGCTGAGTGTAGGTAACCGTTGGAGGCGTCATGGACTACCGGCCATTCACTCTGAGATAGACGGGCCTCACGTCAGCTCTGTGTATGCTGGGTGAGTGGATCAGAGCCCGTCAAAAGGAGTTCCATTTGCTTACAGTCACAAGTTTCCATTGTGATGGGGTTTCTGACAGGTAGCGGGTCCGCCATGAGGCAAAAATAATATCTGACCGTTACTCAAAAATATGCATGATTGTACATGGGGCATATAGGCTGCGTTGTCGCACTTTTAGGACGAATTGTTATTAGAAAGAAGATATACGCTGTTAATCAAGAGAATGTCTAAAATGTCTCCGTAAGTATGATCCCAACACAACATACTACAAATGCCATCTGCTGACTTAGCAGAATAGCTTTTTTCCACGAGGTCACCTCAGTTCAGAATGGACGGGCATCGTAGTATGGCGTCATTTTTT
>NW_023458561.1:24136829-24141086 GCF_013731165.1 Rhagoletis pomonella
CGCGTTTCAAGTGATGCAAAACCTCGTATGTGAGGTTGACAAAATTTTACGGGAGACAGTAAAACCTTTCTTGTTTCAGAACGGTTCTCGCTTTTATCCCTAATTATCTCCACCTTTTATTTCTAAATATCGATATTTGGTTATAGATGGACACGGCTTGATGTCAGGAGCTTTCGGCGAGAAAATCAAATTTTTGGCACAAATGTCAGTTACGAGCCTTTGCAGAGCCACCATACGCGGTTTGGTACTTTAAATGACGCATATCTTGAGTAAATAAGTGTTACTGGACGAGCTTGTGATTGTTATTGCAATTGTATTTATCGTACCACTTCTTATTTGGCGCTACAACCGTGTGTCGGGTTGGGCCGACACCAAAAAACTTCGCCAATTGCCTCTCTCCTTTGCGGATCTGCGTCACTAGCAATAACAAATCAAGTTAAGAAAATGAAGTAAATTTGCATGCATCAACATGTAGCTTGAATAAGTTATTAAAATAAACAAATTAATATGTATACTGGATTGGTATGTATTTTTTTTATATTTACCTACCTTTTTACCTTTTTACAAATTTTCACCTAAATTTCAAACTTTTTTCTCAGAAGTGTTAGAATTCTTTTGAGTACGCAGTCAAGAATCTCTCAATCGTGGTACGCAGTTTTATATCCCATTCAATTTTAGTCTAACAATGTGCAAGTCCCAAGTGAAAATTAAGTAAGTTTATGAGATTTACATGGTTACGAGGCATTTCCGCGTTTATATGACCCGCAACACCTTCGGCGAAAAAAATTCTAAAAAATCAACGGTGATCTTTAGCCACTTGAAACTTGCACATTAGCCGTGTTTTATTTGTCCAGAAACTTAAGCTATTAGCTTATTTTGTATGGAGGACTTACCCAACATAATTATATTGGCTTATGCAAAGCTATCTTGGCTTGTATATTGAACAAGAGGCATTGCCATTCAGCATCAGAAATTTTCTCCTTCAGGCAATCAGAAAGAGGCAAAAACTTACTTTGACACTAATTGCAGTCAAACAACTGTCAAAATTAGGCTAATAGGAAATAAGTTAATTTCGTTTTATTTGACCAAGATTTAGCTATTTGCTTGTGATGGTTGAATAAAACAAAAAAGTTCTAACACCCCTGAGAAAAAGGTGTGAATTTTTAGTAAAAATTCGTTGATTTTTTTGTAGTTTCTACAAAGTTTTAAACTTGGATTTATATGGGTTTTGTTAGAGAATGATCTGTATTTTAATTGCAAATTCCTAAAAATAAATAGACTAACATGAGTGGGGTGCTATTGCATTGGTTAATACTGTAGTTATAACTTTTATAATATAAAATATAATATATATATATATATATATATATATATAATATAATATAAATATAATATAAATATAATTAAAAGTACCTTCAAACTAATGCTTTCTTAAAACTCTTCCGTTTGAGACATATATTTTAATATTTCATGTGTATAAATTAACTAAATTCAACTTTTCAAACACGTGGCAACCCTCTTCAATAGTATTTTCAAAGTAAAATCTTCTTAAGCCTCTTTCGTTTGTCGTTGTAATACAAATTTCAATTAACCAATGAATTAAGTTAATTAATTAAGGATTTCATAACCCTCAGTACGTATATTAATATTTCATATAAATTGTGCATTAATTAGGTAATTACGTACGATTTTTCTAACAGATAGCAACCCTCTTCAAAAAATGTTCAATATAATACCTTCTACATACAAAAATATACAGAAACTAGTGTTGGGAAGTATCAAGTACTTTTGAGGATCCAGTTCTTTGGTTTCGATACTTTTATGAATCAGCTATTTTTGAGAGTATTCAGTACTTTCTTTAAATACTAATTTAAATTTAATGTTGGTAACATTTCAATGCCTAGTTCAGAAATCTCAAAAGCTGGCATCACTTTATTCAAATTAATATATTAATCCCAATCTACGTCAAATGCATGATTAACTCAACTGGGTACAAGTATTGTACTTAAAAATTATTGAAACTAGAAACTGAGTACAATCATTTCTAATTACCGGTAAATGTCATTAGAACTCAGTACATGTGTCAGAGTAATGATTAGAGCAGAGTATTTTTGAGCACTAAGTACTTTAGACTTCTGAATACTTTCGAGTTCTTTTGTGAGTACTCAGTACCGGTACTTTTAAAAATCGGGTACTGCCGATGCTTTTGAGGATCGAGTTGTGAGTACTTTTGGTATCGTTACAACAAACATGGAAAGAAAACGCGGCTAGAAATTCCCTACTCGGACGGCTGCCTTGAACGTGTAATCAGCAAGGTGGTGTATTTTCCAGCCGCATTTTGGTGACAACACCCCTTTATGTGCTAATTGATTTTATTTTATGAATAGTTTGATTTACACTTTTTAAAAGGTGGCAATCCCTTTAATTTGACAGCTCACTTTTGAAAATCGAACGAACCTTGGGGATCTGATGATCTGGACAAAACATTCCTTTCGCGTATTATATACAGGGTGTCCCTAGGCTACCCGTCTACCTTCTATAAAATGGAGGGAAATGATTTTTTTTTTATTGAAAGACGCAAGAATATGGCCTACCAAATCGGGGATTCTCTTATCTTTTGGTGGTAGTCCCAACTTCCGGTTTCGTCCGAAGGTGGGTTAAGCTGACCGTATTCTGCGCATAAAAATCATAACTTTTGTCGGAAACTTTCGGTCTGTTCAATCCACTTCCGGTCTATAGAAGATGCATCCTCGATTGGGTAATTCATATTTTTTCGACCGACTTCCGGTCGAATTACCCCCACTTCTGGCCGAAACAGGACCAACGAAACAGGAAACCAACATATTTGGTAGGCCATATTTTTGCGTTTGTAAAATAAAAAACATTCCCATCCATTTTAGAGGGGCTGGATGGTTGGACTAGGATACCCTGTGTATACGCAGTTTTCTTACATACATATAAACATATGCAAATATGCCAAATGTGTGTCGGGCGCACTACAACAACATACATACAAACATACATACATACGTATGTACATATTAAGGTTTGCCTCTGAAAAACTCTTATATAAAACTGAGTGGTTGTAGAAGGACACTCCTTAATTAATTTCCATGCGCCTGCTGAGCACAAAAAAGCATAAATAAAATGCCATGCAAAGTGTGAAAGTGGCTGCCGTGCCCTGACAGGACAACTTTTAGAACAGAAACAACAAGCGTCTAGCATAGGAAGAGTCATAGAATGTGGAAAAATGCTGACTTTAGAAAAATGTTTAGGAACTTTTGCTATTTAGTAAGGCTGTAGAAGTCAGCGTAGAAAGTTACGAGTAGTTTTAAGCTGAAAGCATGTTGTGAGTTATATTTTTCATTTTGTTATTAGGCCAAAAGAAAGAAAAAAAATTAAATTTTTCAGAATAGTAAAATCTGCATGAAATTGAAGAGTTAGCAGCAGACACAAAACGAGATGGGTAATAAAGTCGCTACATTCACAGAACAACAACTGGACGACTATCAGGTGCGGATTTTTTTGAAATACTCGTAGTATTAAATTGGTTGTGCTGTTTCTAAACAAAACATTTTAATTCTTTAACTGTCTACTATAAATTCGCTTAAATTGGATGGATTTTGAAGGATTGCACATTTTTTACGCGGAAGGAAATTTTACGGTGAGTTTATATGAATGTAATTCAGGATCCATGTGGTTATAAGAATATTTAATAACAATGCGGACAGCAAGAGCGCTTTTGAATGTGTTGATTTTCGCTGAACAATTGGTCGCTTGTCGGTACATATTTGTGATATCAAAAGCCAAACGATAGAAAACCTTGTATTCGCACTTTTCAACATCACTCGAATTTTCGGGTATTGTTGCTAGAGCCCGTTTAAAAATAAAAGCGTAAGTACTTTATTCTAAATTTATTTACTAGTGAATGCCCGTAAATACTTCAATTAGAAGCCTAGCCCCTTCCCGCTTATGGGAAACATTTGCTAGTTTATCAGCCGTAAGCGTATTGAAACTTCCTCTATATATGTAGGACCTGCTCATTGTTTAAATTTTCGCTTGAAGGCTTGACTCGCCGCCAGTTCTGAGCAACATACCGCAGCTTCCACGTCTGTTTCCTATTTACTATTTGTGCTTCTTACACCTTTGTGCCAATCGACGACCTTTGAGATCATTCGTGTTGTAGGCCTTGAACGCTGTAGTCTACTCAATCGGAAAAAATGACGCCATACTACGATGCCCGTCCATTCTGAACTG
>NW_023458561.1:24141186-24144897 GCF_013731165.1 Rhagoletis pomonella
TTTTTTCCGATCGAGTAGACTACAGCGTTCAAGGCCTACAACACGAATGATCTCAAAGGTCGTCGATTGGCACAAAGGTGTAAGAAGCACAAATAGTAAATAGGAAACAGACGTGGAAGCTGTGGTATGTTGCTCAGAACTGGCGGCGAGTCAAGCCTTCAAGCGAAAATTTAAACAATGAGGAGGTCCTACATATATAGAGGAAGTTTCAATACGCTTACGGCTGATAAACTAGCAAATGTTTCCCATAAGCGGGAAGGGGCTAGGCTTCTAATTGAAGTATTTACGGGCATTCACTAGTAAATAAATTTAGAATAAAGTACTTATGCTTTTATTTTTAAACGGGCTCTAGCAACAATACCCGAAAATTCGAGTGATGTTGAAAAGTGCGAATACAAGGTTTTCTATCGTTTGGCTTTTGATATCACAAATATGTACCGACAAGCGACCAATTGTTCAGCGAAAATCAACACATTCAAAAGCGCTCTTGCTGTCCGCATTGTTATTAAATATTCTTATAACCACTTGGATCCTGAATTACATTCATATAAACTCACCGTAAAATTTCCTTCCGCGTAAAAAATGTGCAATCCTTCAAAATCCATTCAATTTAAGCGCATTTATAGTAGACAGTTAATGAAATAAAATGTTTTGTTTAGAAACAGCACAACCAATTTAATACTACGAGTATTTCGAAGAAATCCACACCTGATAGTCGTCCAGTTGTTGTTCTGTGAATGTAGCGACTTTATTACCCATCTCGTTTTGTTACTGCTGCTAACTCTTCAATTTCATGCAGATTTTACTATTCTGAAAAATTTAATTTTTTTCCTTGTTATTTTTTGGCCTAATAACAAAATGCAAAATATAACTCACAACATACTTCCAGCTTAAAACTACTCGGTAACTTTCTACGCTGACTTCTACTGCCTTACTAAATAGCAAAAGTTCCTAAACATTTTTCTAAAGTCAGCATTTTTCCACATGCAATGACTCTTCCTATGCTAGACGCTTGTTGTTTCTATTCTAAAAGTTGTCCTGTCAGGGCACGGCAGCCACTTTCACACTTTGCATGGCATTTTATTTATGCTTTTTTGTGCTCAGCAGGCGCATGGAAATTAATTAAGGAGTGTCCTTCTACAACCACTCAGTTTTATATAAGAGTTTTTCAGAGGCAAACCCTAATATGTATGTACATACGTATGCATGTATGTATGTTGTTGTAGTGCACCCTACATACATTTGGTATATTTGCATATGTTTATATGTATGTAAGAAAACTGCGTATACACAGGGTATCCTAAACCACCCATCCACTCCCTCTAAAATGGATGGGAATGTTTTTTTTTATTTTTTGAAAAAAAACTTAGAAATATGGCCTACCAAATCTTTTGGTGGTATTACCGATTTCCTGTTTCGACCGGAAATGGGAAAAAATATGAATTACCCTATCGAGGATGCATCTTCTATAGACCGGAAGTGGATTAAACAGACCGAAAGTTTCTGACCAAAGATGTGATTTTTATGCGCAGAATACGGTCAGTTTAACCCACCTTTGGGCGGAACCGGACGTCGGTACTACCAACAAAAGATAAGAGCATCCCCAACTTGGTAGGCCATATTTTTGCGTTTTTCAATAAAAAAAAAGTATTTCCCTCCATTTTATAGGAGGTAGACGGGTGGCCTAGGATGTTTTGTCCAGATCATCAGATCCCAAAGTTCTCTCGATTTTCAAAAGTGACGTTTCAAATTAAAGGGCTTGCCACCTTTTAAAAAATGAAAGTCAAATTATTCATAAAACTAAATCAATTAGCACAATATGGGCTTCAATCGAAATGGGTTTGAAACCACATAAAGGGGTGTTGTCACCTGCTGAGTTGAAATATGTATTTTGATACATAGGCATAGACATTTTGACATAGAAAACTAAAAAGGTGCTTAGGTGGAAATTCACCACCCTGCTGGTTACATGTTGAAGGCAGCCGTCCGAGTAGGGAATTTCTAGCCGCGTTTTCTTTCCATGTTCGTTGTAGTGTTGGGCAGTAACAATACCAAAAGTACTCAGAACTCGATCCTCAAAAGCATCGGCAGTACCCGATTTTTAAAAGTATCGGTACTGAGTGCTCAGAAAAGAATCCGAAAGTATTTAGTGCTCAAAAATACTCTGATCCAATCATCACTCTGACACAAGTACTCAGGATCTAAGTACTAAGTTTTAATGACATTTACAGCCTTATTCTGTATCACGAACGATAGGCAACACGAACGATTCGTCTGCAGAGGAATGCCTCAAAAATTAGTTCGGCGGCATCATTTTAGCCGGTTTAAATGCAACCGAGACCATTGCAACGTAATGTATGAAAAGCAAGACGAAGGCGACCGATAGAGTTTAAAATCGCAATCAGAGAGGTTGTCGTCTGCAGACGAATCGTTCGTTTTGCCTATCGTTCGTGATACAGAATGAGTAGTAGATTGAACATTTTTGAAGAGGGTTGCCATGTGTTTGAAAAATCGTACGTAATTAATTAATACACAATTTATATGAAATATTAGCACATGTATGCGTGTCAAACGAAAGAGTGTAACGAAATCCTAAGTTTGAATATTTATAATATTTTTGAAGTGTTTGAAGAGGTTTGCCACCTGTTTGAAAAAATTAAATTGAAATTGAACCCATTCAGCGTCGAAAAAAACTTTACGGTAAGCTAAAAATCTAAAAGCTAGTATATAAGGAGAAGTCAACCCCCTGAAAATGAGAAAAATATATATATACATTTTTTTTTGGGGAAAACTTATCGTTCAAAAGTTAGAGCTTTCTGGATATATTTGACAGGGCACCTCAAATTTGTAAAAAATGTTAAAACCACTAATAAACAATTAAAAACTACTAAGTTAAATTCAGCTTTACTTCCATATGGTTTCAGTGAAATATAATTTATTTTAAAAAGTTGTTCTGGTTATCACATTTATATACTCTGAGTTTTATAACTGCAGGTTTTTACCTGTGTGTGTTTTTTGTTACAACCAATTTCTAGAATGCTAACAAATAGAAAGCTTTCCAAAGAAAATAGGATAAATACAAAATGAAAAAGATGAAAGGGGAGTTAATCAATCCATATCAGGAAATTAGATGTCAAATGAAAGAACTGGTCCTGTAGATGTACAATAAGGTATTATTTTTGAATTTAGAACCTTTTTAGCGGTACAGTGTGATTTTTCTGACCTCTCTTTACACAGCATCGGCTTGATTGATTTAAATATAACATTTTGAATACTTGTTTAGGTTTTTGAATAGGGTTACAACCTTTTCAAAAATTTTAGCTAAATTTAGGCGTTTTAGCGCCATGCGTGTTCACTAGTCTATTATTAATATAAGAAAAGGTATCTTTTTGAACTTAAAAACATTTCTTAGCGTAAAACTACTCCCTTTATCTTAAAAAAGATAGCTAAATAAAAAAAATATTTACCAATACAGTATATTATTTAATTCATTTTAATTACTTATTTAAGCTACATGTTGTGTATTATAAAATGATGCATGCAAATGGCAACAAGCCGTATTTATTTACACCCAAATATCGATATTTGGAAATAAAAGGTGGAGATAATTAGGGATAAAAGAGAAAACCGTATTGAAATACGACATTACTTACTCGCTCCTATCAAATTTTGTCAACCTCACATACGAGGTTTTGCATCACTTGAAACGCG
>NW_023458561.1:24144997-24161723 GCF_013731165.1 Rhagoletis pomonella
AAATTTTGTCAACCTCACATACGAGGTTTTGCATCACTTGAAACGCGGTTTTTTACTTTAACGACGATATGTGTACATATGTACATAAGTACATATATGAGCAAGCACTCCATATAAATATACAATCATACATTCATGTATAAACAAATAAATCGTTAATAACTGCATATTTACACT
The DNA here is from genome assembly GCF_013731165.1 of Rhagoletis pomonella. Classification (NCBI taxonomy): domain Eukaryota; kingdom Metazoa; phylum Arthropoda; class Insecta; order Diptera; family Tephritidae; genus Rhagoletis; species Rhagoletis pomonella. The sequence continues at coordinate 24,145,175 of NW_023458561.1, forward strand.
TTCGCGCGGTTAACTTTTTCTGTATTTCCGTTTTTCGATCTTCAACAAATAGTCACCCAAGTGATGAGTGTCTCTCTTGGCCACCGTCTGCACATCGTGATCAACATGAACCACCATCCGTAAATACGTTGAGCGCCTGACTGGTCTGCTTAATATATTTACACAAGTGACTATCAGGCTTCGGATCCAAGTCGACCAGTGTTACTTTGGTGAGAAAAGTTTTGCCGTAGCATGGCATTACTACGCAATGCTTCGATAGCGGCGACTTCGTTAAGTTTCTGAAAAGAAATTAAAAAAAAAAAAATATTAAATATGCCATTAATTACGCGCGGTGCGGCAGCTGTATGCGATTATCAGTCCACTTACGATGGTTGCGAATGTGGTGGTGGCACTTGATTGCAAAGTGAAATTTCCTGAAAAGCCAGCATAATCGAGCAGTCCAACGCAGTGGCGCCCAGTAGATATGCTTCCGTTGGATTTAACTCAACTGCTGCCACCGGCTGGTTGCGTGAACGTTGCAGCAAAGATTTTAAGGCGTTGTATGATTTTTCCGACTTATTCGCATAGCCTGCAGCATGCAGATCGGTCATATGGCGCTGCAGCAGAACGAAAGACAGATTGAGTGAGAAATGCGATAAAAATGTCACTTGAATGCAAAAGGAAATATTGACGACACTGTGAAATGTAAATTAAACAAAAGTTGACAGTTGCCAGTAGGCAAACGGCAAACGGCAGTCGGCCACTGCAACCAAGAGCAGAAGCTGACAAGCCAACCAAACAAACGCTGGCCGAAAGCACAAAATAAGCCCAATATATGCAATTACTCGCAATGAATACACATTTTGACGTATGTGGCAGGCAGCGTTTTTTCTCTATTTTTTTTATTTATTTTTTGGTTGTGGTGGCCTCAAAGTCGTGGCAACTTTTCATTTCCCATTACCTTGGCCAGCATCCAAGTGGAAATTACTTGCTGCATACTTTTCGACCAGCGACCAACCACTTGAGTGGCAGTTTTCCTATTTTACATGCAAGCACATACAAAAAAAAATTAAATAAAAATATAAGCAAACTTTAGGGGTATCACTTTTTATGGAGCTTTCATTTTTATTCATATGAATGCTAGGAGAGGTCATACAGTTCGTTGAAGCAATAGGATAGAGCGGCCTTTTTACATATCTAGCACTCTTGACGACTTAATACCTCTTAACAACATATATATATCGCCGAATAAAAGAGTAAATAAAGGAGCTACTATTTCAAACCCTCTACGCGACCAATTAGTTCCTGCTAGTTACTTTTAAAGACGCCTGAGAGACTGCTTGAGAGCCAACCAAAAACGGTATCCCCAAGAAATGTTTGTACTCAAGAGCATCTCGATAGCATTTGCTAAGAGATTAATACTGATTCTCACAGGGGGACTACACTGCTGATGCCTTCCTAGCTATCTAGGAGACCTTCTTGCCCGAGGCAATCATACACTGAATCAAAAATCCATCTCTGGATCAAAGAAAAACTTTGCTTACTTTAAGGTCGAAAATTCTTCCGAATGAGTAAAAAATTCTCCCGAATGCGTAATTTTTCTTTGAAAAGTGTAAAAACGTACACGATGTAATCTATCATTTTGAAGAAATGTTGGCCATGAAAAGAGGATAAAACTTCTTTAGTGCTGTTTCGTTCCCATTTTTCTTCATTTTGATTTTCAATTAAGAGAAGTTTTTTTTTTGGATGTAAGCCTTTAGAAAACTAGACGCCGGGTTCGAGCTTATGGGCGAGGAAGCGCTTTCGTGCAGAGCCGTACGGTGGTGATATGGACGATCTTTTCCGAATTAATTTCTAAAACCATTTGAACGTCGATTCGACTCATAATTGAAATCTTTACTTTTCTTTATCATATGGACAAAGGAATAAAAAAAATTGTTTTTCGCAAGTTATGCAGATTTCTAAATTTCACAATTTCCAGGATTTGCAAGTTTATTTTTTGAATATCTCAAAAACTATTATAGTCACAACAATGCTTCTCGTCTCGTTTCAAAGGTGATTTCGCTATAAAGGAAAAAATGTATTTAAAATAATTCGAAAATAAAAAAATTTACAAAATTTTTAATTAAAAATATCGGCAAAATAAAAACTTATAAAATCTTTTTTTTTTTATGAAATACCTTCAACTGATCTTAAAAGATCCTGAAATTTTAAAAGTTTTTTTTAATATTAATTTTTGAACTTGGGAAACATTTTTTTTTTCAAACACCAAGTCAAGTTATGTTAAAAAAATTTTGTTTTATCTAAATTTATTTTTAGTTTGGAGTTTACGAAAATATTTTTTTGTTTTTTTTTTTAATTTAAAAATTCATATATATAGTATTTAGCAAATACACTCTTGAAATTATCAGGATCTTTTAAGATCAGCGGGAGGTATTTTATAAACTGAGCCAAAAATGTGTATACGATTTGTTAAATTTACAGATTCTGCTATTCGATTCTTTTAATTTATTTTTTACATAGCCCCAAATATAGCCAGAACCACTTTGGTAACTACGTATAATAGTTTTTGAGATATTCAAAGAATAAACTTGCAAAATCTGGAAAATTTTTAACTTTGAAAAAAAATTTTTGTTTCTTTGGCAGAAATTTGTTATATGATAAAAGAAACGTCGAAATTTTGCGATAAAAAAAGTATTCTTTCTACTCTTGTAGTGACCTCAACTTTTGTTTAAAAATTTAAATTTTCTTAGATGTCTTGATTTTGTAGGTAGAATAAAATAAATGGATGCCCTATAGAAAATTTAGATGTTGATATTTTTAAGGACCACCCACCCCTATCTGCATATAGTATGTAGATATGTATATTTGATTCTTTATTCTGCAACATTTGTCGCGTTTATTATTGTTCTTCATTATTTAAGCTGCCATTTTTTTATCTTATTTTCTTTTGCTTTTATTTGGTTTTATTACGCTTTGTCTTGATTTGTTCCATGGTTGGCTTGAAAAATCACCAGCTCGTTGAATGTAAATCCCACATTGGTGCACCATATTGTTCTTTCTTATTTCAAGCAGCATTTATGCAAACACACACACACTCTCATATGTGTACATAGACATTACACTAAATACAACACTCAAACTGCATATTTCCTCACCTTGGCCAACAATTGTAGATGCAAAACTTTTTGCAGGACACAATTTTTCGGTAAGCACAGTGTTTCCACTTCGGTGATTTGTGCTTGCGAAGTTGTCTCCAATGCCGCTGTCCTTGCCGTCATCGTCGTCGTCGTCGCCTTCGTCGGTAAACCTTTCGCAGTCAAGCGTGCTGCCCTTGCTGCCACTGTGTAGGTGTCTTCTTCTACTATAAGCTGTGTTGGCATTACCTTACTTCCTTCCATTTCATTTTCTTCCTCGCTCTCTGCCTCTGTTTGTGCTACGCTTTTCTGAGTCGCATTTAAGTGTGGCTGACCAGTGACAGCTTTGGCTATTCCACCCACGTCAACGACGTCGTCATCGCTTACGCCACTGTTGCTGCTGCTGCTGCTTCTGTTGCTGGTCTCGGCGTCTATGTTGTTGTTGTTCGTGTAGTCCCTTAACAGGCACGCCACTACCAAATCCTTTAAAAGCTCTATTTGGCCGCTGTTGTACATTTTTCGGCATTTTTCACATTTCATTGTCGGTTTTTATTGTTTTTTTTTTTTGTGGTAAATATTGTAGCGTTGCAGTTTTCATTGCAATGTCATGTTATGTTATGGATGTGCCACGTTGACGAAGAGCACACACAGGTTCAGTGCAAAAGAGGTGTTGGCATTCCATCGAGGGAAATGGCGGATGGCGCAAAGTAGCGTGCGCGGGTTGGATTGGTGTAGCGGAAGTGTACAAAAGCGAAAATATTTTAAAATATTTATTTACAGTAGAGGCGAAAAATGGTTGAATAAATAAATTAATTGTTTAGCTTGTGTTATTTATTGAATCTTTTTCTAGCACAGAGTTGAGAGCGTAAAAATGGAGAAAATGAAAATCCCCAAAGTGTTCCAGCGAACGTGCAGCAGTCGGTCCATTGTGGCCGCACTCAACTGCAAATGTAATTGTGCAACCGTGACTGTTTGTTACATTTATTTTCATTTCAGATGCGAGGCGCATATGTAGGTGGCGTTTAAAGAATGAACGGGTAAAATTGTTTGGACAACATGCTTTCATGTAGCACATTTTACAAATTGTTAACAACGTGATTCTAAGTGGTTTGCACATAAATCGCGTTGGAAATATCCTAAATAAAGCGCTTGTTCCATCAAATGTCTAACTAGACAATTTTGTTTCTTGTTAAGAAAAAAGTTGTCCACCAAAGCTTAACTAACGGTAGGCTTAGGGTCTCAGACCAATATGTCTAACGTCTTTCGTACTTAACCCTCTGCTACTGACGTGACCGAAGTCTCTCTATTATTTAGTCTCTCAGACACCAATTTTCTAGATCAGAATATATATATTAGATATTTATTAATAAACTTTTTTTCGATTGAAACTGGTAATTCTATCAATATTTAAAATACTAAATTAATGAAATAGTCATATAAATAAACTATATGTCGAAAAATATATCACGAAAAATGTCGAACCTATTGTAGCGAAACCCAAATTTAAGGGTACAGAACAGGAGCTCTCACAAAGTAACCCAGAGGTCATCAGTTGTCAGTGCAACGCGTGCAATGAGATCCTGCTCAGCGGAGATTCTGAAATTTCTTCTCGACTTACTACCTACAGATATTTTTATTGAAATTTCAACGCAAGCAGAATACGAACTCCAGATTACTAGAAGGAACGGCCACTTAAGCTTAGTGCCATCCTAAGTTGCATGCCACCTGAGGTAAAGGCGCTTTCTAATGACAACATAATACCAAGAACCTAAACTCACCACAAATCCCGCTCAAGATTTCTAAGCTGAACTGACTGGACTAAGGGAGTGTTTAGAGGACATAACTGTCTTTACTGACCGATTAATGATTAAACGGCTGGTAGGTGGAGGTATTTTCAGGGAACAACTCTATTTGAGGCTATCCTTTCGCCCACCGAACCACGCATGCCGCTTGCGGCAAGCGTACTCCAGGGGGGAAAGTTTGCGATCACCACACTGTGGAAAATGAACTTTTTTTGTGACAAAATCGAATATCTCGTAAACTATAACAAATACCTTCACCTTTGAAACGACTTTCAAATATAGGAGTTTTAAATGTTTTCCCGCTTTTTATACCCGAGCGCACTTGTGCACAAGGGTATTATAACTTTGTTCACATAACGGTTGTTTGTAACAGGCAAAACGAATCGAGATAGATATAGACAAATGTATACATAAATGATCAGAATGAAAAGAGAAATCGATTAAGCGGTGACTGTCTGTCCGTCCGTCCGTCCGTCCGTCCGTCTGTGCACACGATAACTCGAGTAAAAATTGAGATATCTTAATGAAACTTGGTACGTGAACTTCTTTTGGGTGTAGGACGGATGGTATTGAAAATGGGCGAAATCGGACAATAACCACGCCTACGTCCCATATAACGGTAATTTTCAGAAATACGAAAACTGCGATATTTTAGTAACTACTGAAGATTATTCACTCAAAATTGATATTTACAATGAGTTTAAGACGAAAAATAAGAATATTTTAAAATTTTGGCAATGTGGGCGTAGCCACGCCCACTTATGGTTACATGTGTATATCTTGGTAACCGCTGCACCAATTTCTTCCAAACTCGGCACAGTTGTTGGCCTTGATACATCATACTAAATGGCCGAAAATTTAAAAAATCGGACAATAACCACGCCTACCTCCCATATAACGGTAATTTTCAGAAATACGAAAACTGCGATATTTTAGTAACTACTGAAGATTATTCACTCAAAATTGATATTTACAATGAGTTTTAGACGAAAAATTAGAATATTTTAAAATTTTGGCAAATGGGCGTAGCCACGCCCACTTATGGTTACATGTGTATATCTTGGTAACCGCTGCACAAATTTCTTCCAAACTTGGCAGTTGTTGGTCCTGGTACAGCATACCAAATGGCCGAAACTTTTTAAAATCGGACAATAACCACGCCCACATTCCATATAACGGTAATTTCGAGAAATACAAAATCTTCGATAAATCAGTAAATATCAAAGCTAATTTATTCAAAATTGATGGTTGCAACAATTCTTTACCAAGAAATACGTTTATGATAAAATTTTGGAAAATGGGCGTGGCACCGCCCACTTGTGATTACATATATGTATCTCGCTAACCGTTCTAGCAATCTGTACCAAACTCGGTATGGTTATTGTGCTTGCCACATAAAAGCAAACCGTTGAAAATTGTTGAAATCGGTCTTAAATTACGGCCGCTTTTCAAATAACAATAAATTTCAGAAATGCTTGAAATTTCAATATGTCGAAATTTAAGGACGCTAATTTACTTAAAATGTATACACCCCGGCTTATCATGTAGCGGTAGCTTTCGGCAAGGTGGAAAACATATCTTTAATACTTGCGCCGGGTATTTAATGTTCGGCTCCGCCCGAACTTAGACTTTCTTACTTGTTTGACCTTAAAATAGATGCGACGTACCTTTTAAAAAGTTTTAAACATATGTATAATATTTTTGCTGTTCTTGCATCAAGGAATCCATGGTCGCAAGAACCGAAAAACAAATTTTTTAAACATTTTTTTTAACAAAAAAGAAAAAAATATAAAATTACTTTTGAAGCTCTCATTGAATAAAAATTAGTTATTTTGGCACGCGGTGTCAACAGAATGAGGCTAATGTCAATGGTCTTGCAAATGGTATTCGCAGGGGCATTGATAATCTTTATTATGGCGTAATGAAGCTTTTATAGGTATGGAGTTACAATTGACAGCCTGTGCTCATTCCTGATTTGTGCTAAGTAATGTGCGCGTCCCGTCTTCCCGATGCGATGCCAAAAAATATGAGTCTTATTGCTCTATAATTTTGCTTTCCCAAGTATTTAAGACATTCTACTTTTCTCTTCGTTTTCCTATTAAGTACATTCGTCGTAGCATTCCGATCTGTGAATTTTTGATTAGGATTAAAGGGCAGTTTCCTTTTTTATCCGAAATATTTTGATTTTCCCTCTCTGTGCAGGTCTCGTAATCCTCATTTTCACCAGATCCCACCTTTGAATCGACGTATAAATTGTCATTCAAGTTTTTTAAAACCAGGCTCACAATTTTTAAACTTTTAAAGGACTAAAATGGTGAACGGGAAATTATCTGAGCGTTCGATAGTCATAAGTACTCTTTCGTGATCAAACCTCGAAGCTAAGAACCTCTCCCCATTACTGTTAACTTCTTCATCTCGGCGCTTCCACCCTCACAGGGGGGAGTTTCAATGATCTCACAGGTTTTCGACTGCTCGATATTCGTGCCCAGTATTGGCACTGAATTCTTGTGTTTAAAAAAACAACTATCGGGCATGTGCTACAAATCGTACGATTTAAAATCGGTGCGATATACGGGACATCTTTTATCTTTCTTGCTTCCCTAATGCATATAGCTTTACTCTTTCCCATACAAAATCAACGGCGACCCTTTTCACGATCTAGACGAGGAGGTCAAGCTGAAACAAGGCAACCATGTCGACGTCACCCAATGCGGACGGTTAAGAACCTGACATTTTTAGTGGTTACATTTAACAGCTTTCTTGCTTAATTAGTTATGCTCGACTGGTACCGGACAGGACGTTCCCAACGGTCATCAGCCAACCTGTAGGCACATTAGAAGGCGATTATATTAACTCATGGACGAGATCTGCATACACATGGTTAGGTTAGGTTAGCCACCCTAGTCTAAGTCAGGAGCCAATTGTTATTCCACGTGGATCCCAAGACCTGTACTCCTTGCACACTAATTCGTGGAGTTTGCGAAACGTTAGCAACTTCCGTATTCGAAACTTTGCAGTTGCGCTCAGATCATCTAAAAATCCTATACCCAGGATTTTTCTCTATTTTCCTGCATAGCGGAAGGCAATCGCAGAGGAAGTGCCTGATTGATTCAGCCCCTTCATCTTCTTAGCAGCTGCAGTAGTCATTGTGACTGAGCCCGAGAAGACATCGTCCCTACCATGTCAAACTATCGAATGTGAAAATGGGTACTTTTCAGGAGAGCAAAAAAGCTGTTGTAAAAAATGTTGTTGTCATTAGGAAAAAGTGTGGCATTCGACACTTTGTTAAAGCCAAAATAAAAAAAGCATTTTTGCATATTCGATAGTTTCACACGGTAGCGACGATATGACCTGTGAGCAAGCCAATGACCAATGACATATCACCTCTGTTGAGTGAGAATTTCTCTTGGTTTCCTTATCCTATTACAGGTTTCCCGTCCATATGTTGCCCGCTTCTCCAAAGAAATATTTCTTTAATAAGAGCTTGCAGAAAGCGAATTCCATAGTATACCCTTCCATCCAGACTGGTGAAAATAGAATGGAAGTACACCGTCTTAAAAGCTCGCCGGCCGTCTCATTTCCTGGTATATCACAGTGTCCCAGTATTCATATCAGGTGCAAAGCAAACTGTTATGCCACGTGATCTGCGGCAGTTGGCAACTGTTTCCGAATTTATAGTGACAGAGTTAAGGGCCGCCTGGCTGCCTGAGTAGATATCGTCACTAGGCACGAATAAAGACGCAAGTTCAAAAGATGACCGCGAAAAAAGACGCGTAAAAAACCTTCGACGAAGAAGAACGGTGAAAATTATTTTCGTACTTGGACATGTATAAAGTGTTTATTCGCGTTTTTTTCGTCGTCAAAACACTCGCGCGTCTTTATTCTTTTTTTTTTTATTTTAGTAGTCGCTGCAACAGCTAGTTTCAAGCTATCAAAAGCTTTTGTATGGCCGCCAATTCGACTTGAACAACACTACAATGGTACGGTATACCCAATTATTCCGAGTCCACTCTGCGATCTAATTTGTAGCCGTCCGCGTAATATATCATAGCATATCTAGACATATATCGCGCACAATCACTGGACCAAACATATTGGAAACAGGCAATAATCGACGACCGTGAATGTCGTCATCGGATTCCAATCAATGCGTATCGTAGATGAAGGCATCAACTGGCCCCAGAGGGCCGGGTACGTTTTGTGCAACTACGATCTCGTTACTGTAGCAGGTCCCGCACACAGCGCACCTACCAATAGCGAGCCGCTTACTCCAAGACGGACGCCGGTTGCAGCAGCACCTACTGGCGAACAAACGCCAGTAAGACTTCAGTGAGCCCTTAAACCGAATAAGTCGGAGTGGCCGCACCGAAGATACCTCTCTCTCTCTCTGCCGTGATCCAAGGCTCCAGTCGGATTGGATACCGCATCTAGCATGGGAGTGCGCGAATGAGGACGCAAGAGTCGGGATTAAGTATAGCCGTCCAACTGCATACTCAGAAGAACGGTTGTACCCCATTGCAGGTTAGGCTCGTATTTATCCAGTATCGACCCCAACATACCCATACGTTTTCACAGGCCTAGTTAAACCTACTTAGCCAACATTCCCCTCTCTTTTGCTAGAACCTGTCATAGCAGCACGTTTGCTATGCCTAACATAAGCTAAGCTCGATAAGCAGGCCTATTAAGTACCTACAGCTAGAATAAAAGCAGCTCGCTGACACTAACATCAGTCACCTGCGAAAGATACGTTTTCAGCACTCAACGCGCTTTACTATAGCAGTAAACGTCTAATAAAGGTGCTATAAAACCATTACTTACAACAGAAATTAAATTTTTCAATATTTAAATTAGCCCAGAAAACCTACTAAGCATAAAAGTCACCTATTTAAATTTACTTTATTACTGAAAGTATACCGCATCGTAATATTAAAGTTGAGAGCGCTATGACTACTTTACACGCATACTTACCTGGGAAAATAGTTTTCAACAAAATCCTCATATAATTGGTGTTCACTGTCGTATATGGAAATTCCGTTACGGAAGATTCTTAAATTATTTTGTGGGCATCGCAGGAGAGCATCTAACGCTGCCAGCATTCTAGCGGGCACGCTGTGGATAATCACGATTAAAAAATAATTGATATCACTTACGTTCTTACAAAAATTTAAATGAAAAGTGTTTTTGCAAAAAACCAAAACTTTCGTTTTGGCAAAAGCTGCTACAACAAACAAAAAAACTTCGTAACTTTGTATAACGCAAAACAGAAAAATTCTACAAAATATTCCAACAGATGCCACACAACTTACCCGGAAAATAGCATCATTGGGCAATAAGAAGTTCGCCTGTTGATTTTACCAGCGCGCAGCTGCATATAAAAATAAAAAAGGGGAAAATATACATATAAAATAATGGAAATAACAAAACGGAAATAAAATAGAGCCACAAGGGGCAACATAAAACCAACGTAAAAAGCGCAACACGTAAATATTACTTACATACATATACATATGTATGTATGTATGTATTTACTTTACATAAAAAAGATGCAAAAGCAAGCAAAGCATAAAAATATATTACGAAAAAGTAGCAAGTGAATAGCAAGTAGGACGAGGGAATCTGTTTGCGGTTCAACGACTGAATTTGCATAAGAAGTACGTTTCAGCAGTGGACCAGAAGCGCAAAATACCCGTGGCAGCGCAATAAAGCACAGCGCATTCAATGACAATTTTCGCTGCGGCAACGTGCTGCTGCATGCATGCACCGGCGGGGGGGGCGAATGAGTGATGACAGCTCCAATGTTGCTCATACCACGTGGCGGCCAATGCTGTTGGGCAATTTCTCGAAATGAGCGACGGAAAACGGAATTGTTTGCCGGCAATGCTGTGGTGTGCCGGTTGTCTAGCGAAGTTGTATTATTTTACTTTGGGCGCTGACTTTATTTTCTTTCGCTTTTATGCATTTGCTTGCTTGCTTGCCTGCTCGCTTGCTTGCTTGATGGCACCTCACACTTGCACCTACCTTCAGATATTGCATCGCACAGAAACGACACCTTGTAACGTGGCTGCTGGCTGCGTTTATAGCCTTGTTTTCTGCTGTTCCAGCTACTTTCTGGTCGTCTATTGCCGCTGCTGTTGCTGTCGCCGTGGCCATAGTATTTGTTCGCATTGGCTTCTTCAGGTCAAATAAATTGTTAACGACATCAGTCGGCAGCAGCCAACCCTGCTTCGGTTTGATTTCAATGGCGTACGTAACGCCGATCAATTCCGCCTTCGATTGCATTTTTTTTTTGTTTTTTTTTTTTTAAATATTTTCCATTTCGACATTGTTGTTTTTAATGTTTTCCATTTGTAGTTGGTGGCACATTTCGTTGTTGTTGTTTTAGTGAAAAGAAAAGAAAAAACAAACCACCACATTGTTAATTGCTCGGAATTGTGCAAGTAAAGCTGGCGGCAAGTGTACATTTGCAACAATAAAGCGAATGAAGAAAACAGCAAGCAAGGCAAAGGATAAATTTTACAATACATTTAAAAAGGAAAGATACCGATTTAAGGCTGCACAGTTCATGCGAGTTAAAATTAAAATTAAATGCATATTGTTCTTTCCATTGGCTGCACAAATTGGAGGAGTTAAAGAAATTAATTAATTGCATGGAAGAGGATAAATACGTGTGTAAAATTTAAAACTGGGAACAATCATAAAACAATAACTGCTGTAGCTTAAACATATGTATGTATTTCACAATCGAAAATCCAGCTTTACAATTGAGATTTTTTTTTACTGCCTTTGAAGTCTGATGTGATAGAATAAGTAAAAATATAAGTATCAGTGTAAGGATGAGGATAAGTTTAGTATAGGTATAGATATAAGTTGGGTCCACTTGTCAAATAAGGTTAAATTGGCGAAACAAAGAATAAAGGAAAATGATTTTTTTCAAACAGCGTAATTTTCGGGGTTTTCATTTTAGCGATTTGAAAATTTTGAACAAAAAGGGTATTTTATAAAGCATTTTCACATTATCATAGCTTACGGCTCATTCGCAGTTCATAAACAAATCAAGTAATTTTGCCACGTGAAATTTGTCAGTAAATGCGACATTCGCGAAAATTCAACCATTTTCAAAAATTTGCTATCATAATTTTAAATTTTTTAGTCAGATTTTTTAGAAAGTTTTGGGCATGAATTTTTATAGCCAATTTAATTTCAGTATAATAAGGTGCAAGTTCGAAGTTGTGCATTTTCTTCGAGTACGAGTATCTTAGAACATATGTAAGTATTTTGTGTGGCTGAAAATGCGAAACGTCTCCAACCAAAAAATGTCACAAAAATCGACGCGAATTTTTAGGTACTTCTAACGTTCACTTTTTGTACTGAAATCGAATGAGCTATAAGACTTCATACCCAAAAACTTTTGTGTCAGTCTGGTACTACGCAGCCATGTTTTTAACCGGCGAAACTGTCCGCCTACGTCTGCTTTCTCCGCTATTTAAAGTCGAAATTTAAGATCATTCAAAAGGTATTCCAAGCAGAAATGCTTAACGGCTAGTTATAGAGAGAGTCGATGCTGGAATATTATTTGTCAAAGATCCGGTGGAAAAACTCGATGCACCACTAGTTTATTCCTTCTGTTTTCTTCATCACTAAAAATAACTTAAAGATATAAAAAAACGAATGTGGAAAACTGCGTTCGATACTTAAATGCTTTCGTCGGAGCTAAGTACCGAGATTTACTGAATTATATGTCCTCAAATTTCAGTGCCCTCGGAAGATCATTAGAAGGACTATGAAACTGGACAATAAAACTCTCTACTCAACTTCGACAACAACTTATGGGTCTTTAGCACAATTTACCGTACCGCATTATTATTTGTTTTAAGTTGTTTATTTAATTTAAACTGAGAAAGCATCCAAATTTTGGAAACTGAAAATTCTACACAATTCGCAAGTGGGCACAGGTATTGTAGCGGAGCGGATGCTACCCTACAGGCTATTAGGGAATGCAAATTTGTATCACAATATAGCTAACAGACGAAAGAAGTTTAAAAAAGTTTAGTCTGAAAATATTTTGAAGATGGTTGCCATCTATTTAAAAATATAAATTCACATTTTTAGCATGTTAAATGAATACTTAAATAATGGGAATCATTTGAAATGCGTTTAAAAAAGCTTAACCTCTAAACTATGGGGGCTGCCACCCGTTTGAAAAGTAAAATTAAAATTAATTCATAAGTCACTTGGAATATGTGTCATTTTTAAAAATATTTTGTTGTGAAAATACGTTTTGATAGGGTTGCCACCTGTTGAATTAAAATTTTTTAGTATGTTAAATGAATATTCAAAAGATGGACAACATTTAAATGGTGTTGAAAAAGCTTCAGTTCTAAAGGTATGTATGAAGGAGGGCTGAGACCTTTTTAAAAAGTCAAATCAAATTAATTCATAATTCACTTAGAATACACATTTATCATAAAGTCAGCCGAAAGCGATTTAAGAATATTTTGGTTTGAAAATATTTTTGAAGAGTGGGTTGCCACCTATTTAAAAACTTAAATTCACGTTTGCCGTTTTAGCGCCAGGCCGGCACACTTCTGTATTAACATTGTGCTTTGCATTTTTCTACAAAAATATATAACTTTTCTCTTGCTATTGCTAAGAACTGTGCATATTTCACGAATTCCATGTTATAAAGAACGAATAAAACTATTTTTGTTACATAGTTGTTTTTTACAAAATATCAATTTTCTCTTAAGCCTCAGCATAATAAAAATGCCAACTAATTCACCAGCACAGCCACTAAAATTTTGAAAATGCTCATAGCACCGAAAAATGCCTTTAAACCAGGTTAACGATCATATTTGCATTTTTTTAATTTTTTTTTTTATTGTGCGTTGTTGCCTACAATACATGCAATCCACTCTTTTCGCTTTTCTTTAAAATGAAAAACAAGTTCGATGATTTATTGCCGCTGTTTGCATGACCACGTTGCACCAATAGCGCAATAAAGAAGCCCAAATTGGTGTTGTTCTATGCGCACTCGAGCAAACAAAAAGAAATTGCGCAAAAGAAGTATGTGTGTATGTATAACCAATGCCCACAGCGAGTGGATTTAGCACCTACATACACACACAATAGCAATTTGGTGAATTGTTTTTTTTTTGTTTTTCTAGTGCAAATACGTAACCATACATACATAGATACATTGGTATGTGTGAGATCAGTTTCGTGCAACAGCACACCTGAACACTATCATAATTCATCTAATGGCAGCGCTGCCAAACTCACCTGCAAATTGGAAACTAAAATATCGAATGCTATTGGCAAGCGTGTAGCATCTGGCAGCAACAAACCGAATTCCCCACAAAATTCTTTATCCTGGCGATGAGCTGCAAACGTAGTAGCGGCAATAACACCAGTAGCAATAGTTGAATAGCAGCAACGGCAGTTGAGTTGTGGGAGACAGGAGGCAGGTCGGGGCGGAAGCCGTCAAAAGCCGAAAACGCCGATAAAAGTAGCATAAAAACGAAAAATAAGAGATAGAAAAAAGGGCAAATACAGTAAAAAAAAAAAATGCAATAGATGAAAACGCTGAAATTTGTAGGAGCAAAATGAATTTCCGGGGGGAGGTGAGAAGCTAAAGTAATGGGCATTCCCTTAAATATTGCACAATATGGTTGCATTTACTTTATGGTCACAGCAGCTAAACTGGCGGAGTACTTTTACTCGGCATAGTAGGAGCAACAGCAACATTTACAATGTACATATGTACATACGTACAACAATGTTAACATTAATGAAATATTGCACTACAAGCATGTGTGTCACTCACTTACGCCAGCCACCATTTACCCAAAGCACATGGCCCTCATCTTACCTTCCTAACTTCTACGAGTGCGTGGCCATCTATCTCCATGCACCAGCCCCGGCATGCCGGCCGGCAACGTGTAACACTTTGTGCCATCTGCTGCTTGTCATTGTTCGGTTGGCGAGTACTAAAATGCTTAATAAGTCAGCTGGGAACGCTGTTACCACCCAAGGGACGCCTCCGTGCCCCACTCTCTCTTTTTAGCGCAAGCAATGTCTTTTGTAATTGAAACGAATGTAGGAGGCAACATTGTACAACTACTGAAATAATGCTACAATCATTCACACTGCGACTTTAGTGCATTCGACTAGCTTATGATCTAGACCAGCCACCAGCCACCAGCCGCCACCCGCCAGCCCCCTTCTTTATGGTGTAGCGTAGTGCATAGAAGAATTTTATGATCGATTGCCTGCATTTGCTTGCAAGCGATGGTAGGTGGCAGAGCGGAAGCAGTAGCCAAAATCCAATGAATGTCGAACGGCAACAAGCGGGGCGTGGCAAACGGAATACAATAAAAAGTGCAAATGCAGCAAAATTGATGCTACTCACTGGCTGTGTGGTCCCTTCCCTTTACAGCTTGACGCTATACATATACATACATACATAACAATTTCGAGAAAATTGCAAAAAGAGTATTGCTTTGGAATGATGTTGCATAAAATTCAACAAATAGCAAATAAATGCAAAGCTGCTTGCCATTTGGGTTGAGAGAGTTGAAAACAGATAAGGAAATACTCGTAAAGACAACATTTTCATTGGGTTCCGAGTACTGTTTTGAAACTTACGGAACATTTTTGGAAAGTTGATTGCACTTTGTTTATTTCGTCCTCAGAAAGATCCACATAAAACAGTTTCAAACGATATTAAAAGACAACACGAGAACTTGAAAAGTTTTGGCAACAATATTTCCGATGGATGCGATCGATAGTAGATATTTGATTAGATTTATTTTTACCAACAAAGAGATAATATAATCAATCGGGCACTCCACAGGTTTTCGAAAACTGAAAGCCTTATTACATAAATTATATTAAAAAATATGTTTCTTTTCAAAACTATAAAATCTAAAAATTAAATAAAATTAAATTAAAAAAACTTAGAAATTTAAAGAAATTTACCAAAAAAATATATATTTTTTAAGTAATATAATCTAAAAGTTAAAAGGAAAGTAGATAAAAAAGAAAAAAAAAATAACTAATATAGATAGAAAAACTTACTAAGTTCTTTAAAATTAAATAAAATAAAAAAACAAAAATATTTTTCTTTTTAAAGCCATAAAATATAAAAAGTAAACAAAAGAAAAAATTTCAAATATAAATGTAAGAAAAAATATTCTTCTAAATATCAAATGAAATTAAAAAAAAATCATTTTAAAGTAATATAACCTAAAAAATAAAAAGGAAAGTAAATAAAAAAGAAAAAAATTTAATCAATATAAAGAAAAAAACTAACAGCCCATTTCACGACCAATTTAAATGGAAAATAATTTTTATTTTCTGTCAATTCAAAAATTAAAATAATTTTTCACTTAAATTGCTTTCATGAAATTGGCGGTAAGTTCCTTAAAATTAAATTAAATAAAACAATTATTTTCCTTTTTAAAGCCTAAAAAGTAAATAAAAGAAAGAAAAATATTCAAATAAAAAGGAGGAAAAAATATCCTTTTAGATATTAAATAAAAAAATCTTTATAAGACTATAAAATCTCATAGTAAATTAAAACAAGAAAATAAGTTTTTAAAGATTTAATAAAATTTTAAAAATATGTATATA
>NW_023458561.1:24161823-24164518 GCF_013731165.1 Rhagoletis pomonella
AAGATAAGCTCTGGCTATGAATCTGACGCTTAACACAACAGAATATATATAACAAGCAATACGAAAACTAGCAAAAAGGAAACCAAAAACAAGAAGAACGAAATTAAAACTTTCCAATCTGCACACAGACAAGTTGTTTTTCGACAAGTGATACAACTGCGGTGGCAGCTAACCGACATCTCCCTACTCCTTCATCCGTACACTTATCAACGGAAATTCAGCTGGACACCTCCTCAAGTCGAGCAAAGAGTGAAGAGCACCAAAAGATGGCAAGCGACAACATTGCCACAACCGACATCAGCCAGCAAGAAGAGCGGCAACAGGACGACAACTCTCGCATGGCAATTGCCGGCTGGCTAGCGACACCAACAGAGCACCAGCAAGAACAAGGATGTGCGGAAATATTAGAAGCACTATTGGGTATTGCGGTGCAAACGAAAACGGAGATGACAACGGAGCAGTCAAAATCAGTGGTAAAACAACAACAGCCGGCACTTGTGGAATTGAGCCAAATCGAGTTGATCTATCGCGCGGAGGGTAATGCAAATTTGGTGCTAGCATTGCCGCAATTTAAAAAAGTTTTGCGTCTGCCAAAAACTGCGCTGCCGAGCACCGAGTACAACAACATTCAAATTCAAATTGGTAATACACAACAGCAGCGGGATGTGGAAGTGGTCGATGAAGAGTGGCAGCAACATCAAGAGCAACGACAACAATGGCAACCACAACAAACTCTAGAACAATGGCAATTGCAACATCAACAGAAGCAGCAACAAAAACGGCAGGAGGTAGTCAAAAGTGCTTCCGACTCGGCTGTAAATCAAAATGCAAAAGGTTAGTTTTTGTTGCAGGATATTATGTGGCGGCCGCTGTTGTGTCCTGGCGATGGCGATATCGAGCCGCAGTCAGGCAACAGAGCGCCATCAACACTATCCGCATTTTTGCAAGGCATATACATACATATGTATGTATGTAGATTGTATGGGCGGCATATTGTTATTTTTATTTTTGATGGGCAGCTCTGTTGGCTAAAGTTGGCACGAATCTCTGCCGAAACGTGTGTTTATTTCATTTATTTGTTATACAAAATTCCATTGCCTTCGCCTTCGGTTGGTATCGCAATTGGCAGCAGCTATTTCTCGTACCAGATTTTGCTACCCACCAACTTATCTACATACATACATAAATACTTTGGCTGCTGCGCATAGTTTCATTTCATTGCTGGTCATTTTATTGTTGGCTAATTTATTTCAAATTGTAACCGCAATTGCAGACTTGACAATGGAGGAGTTTGTGGCTTACATCGAGGTAATACGAAATCTGCTTGGCAATGAATGTATATTCGAGACAGAGATTGTGCGAATAGAGAAGGGAGAAGACAAAAGGTGGATAAACGAGCAGATTCGTCCGGATCGGCCAGGTAAGTGGCAAAGGGAGATTCTGCAAATGAGTTCTGACAAATATTTATGTATATATGTATGGATATTACCCATAAATTAAACCTACTATATCCAGAACTTATGTATATGCACATTAGGCTGGTTCAGCACTGTCTCTAGTTAGTCAAAGGAAAATCAGATGGATTTCTCTATTTATAATTTCAAGAGGCCAAATCAGTGACATCGCTTCGGTTTCATACAAAGAGGCTTCTTCCTTCGCCAATACGTTAGCTCCTTTCTACATCCGGGAAACCTGACAAGATAAACAATCACTAACCGAGATCCTGAACCCAATTCCATTTTGCATTTTTTAACCAGTTGGCTACCGGAGATTCTATTGCCAATAGCGCAATAAAAAAATAAATAAAAACATCGAGTTCCTCAGAGTAGACTCTCGCGCCTACACCTCGGTTCATATTGAGTTTGTTAGTGTAGAGCCAGAGAGTGATAGTCACTTTATCGGCCACACGATCTGTTCTCCACGATTCTCGTCTGGGAGGAAGCTTGGCTACCGCATAATCTGTCGTCCCTTCTAAATGCATTTGCTTCACGATAAACCCGACAAACTTCTACTCTACGTCATAGTCAGAAAATCGACAGTTTTCGGCAGAAAATCGACAGGCACTAGATTGCGAATGGCATTTAGTGATTATGTCAGGCAAGATCTTAGTTTTCAAACATTATATTGCTTATTTAGTCCAAGCCACCAAACCACGATTGGTCCTATAATAGTTTTTAGCCCCTACTATGTATTTTCGACGTTGATTTTCCAGTTTGATGTTCAGCACGGCTCCAGGATACTTTTCGCCGTCTCTCCAAAAAGTGTAGGCTTACAGGACAATTCTGGCTAAGAAAGTCGAAAGTCTTTAGTCAGTCAATTAGGAAAGTCAATTAGGAAAGATAAGTAGTTTGCACGACTTTGTTTATTACGGCACGAAAGTTTTACAAAAAAGCTCCTTTGCCAAATTTCATAGTGAAAAGCTCTTTTGACAGAAACCGCTGGTATATCATTTTACTCGCGGTGCCCCAACATTCGCAACGTAAAAGTGAACAAAGCACTCTCGTGCCATTTGAGATATCCAAAGTTCGAGTCCTCGGGCTGCGCATGTTTTTTTCTTTTAATTTGTTTATTTCATTTTTAATTAAATTTTCTTTAAATTTTTAGTTTTTATTGTTTTCGAAAAAGAAAAATATATAAATGTACATATGTATATACATATTTTTAAAATTTTATTAAATCTTTAAAAACTTATTTT
>NW_023458561.1:24164618-24167444 GCF_013731165.1 Rhagoletis pomonella
AAAATAAGTTTTTAAAGATTTAATAAAATTTTAAAAATATGTATATATGTACATTTAAAAAAAAACTAAAAATTTAAAGAAAATTTAATTAAAAAAGAAGAAATAAACAAATTAAAAGAAAAAAACATTCGCAGCCCGAGGACTCGAACTTTGGATATCTCAAATGGCACGAGAATGCTTTGTTCACTTTTACGTTGCGAATGTTGGGGCACCGCGAGTAAAATGATATACCAGCGGTTTCTGTCAAAAGAGCTTTTCACTATGAAATTTGGCAAAGGAGCTTTTTGTAACACTTTCGTGCCGTAATAAACAAAGTCGTTCGAACTACTTATCTTTCCTAATTGAAATACATTGTCTTACAAAAGACTTTCTTAGCCAGAATTGTCCTGTAAGCCTAAACTTTTTAGAGAGAGGCACTCCACAGGTATGGTAGTAGCGCTGAACGGCATTCTGCTAGAATGATGTACCAGCAGCCGCAGGCCCGTTCCTTTCAACCATTTTCGAAATTCCCGAAATAACCCTAGAACCAGACAAGATAGAACTTATTCTATCTACAAACACGATACAAATAATTCAATTCAAACTGTCGTTTCCGGACGGCGAAAAGTATCCTGGAGCCGTGCTGAACATCAAACTGGAAAATCAACGTCGAAAATACATAGTAGGGGCTAAAAACTATTATAGGACCAATTGTGGTTTGGTGGCTTGGACTAAATAACCACTAAAGCCATTCGCAATCTAGTGCCTGTCGATTTTCAGCCGAAAAAAGGGACTATGACGTAGAGTAGAAGTTTGTGGGGTTTATCGTGAAGCAAATGCATTTAAAAGGGACGACAGATTATACGGTAGCCAAGCTTCCTCCCAGCCGAGAATCGTGGAGAACAGATCGTGTGGCCGATAAAGTGACTATTACTCTCGGGCTCTACACCGACAGATTCAATATGAACCGAGTACACCTCGCGCGAGAGTCTACTCTGAGGAACTCGATTTTTTTATTTATTTTTTTATTGCGCTATTGGCAATAGAATCTCCGGTAGAAAACTGGTTAAAAAATGCAAAATGGAATTGGGTTCAGGATCTCGGTGAGTGATTGTTTATCTTGTCAGGATTCCCGGATGTAGAAAGGAGCTAACGTATTGGCGAAGGAAGAAGCCTCTTTGTATGAAACCGAAGCGATGTCACTGATTTGGCCTCTTGAAATTATAAATAGAGAAATCCATCTGATTTTCCTTTGACTAACTAGAGACAGTGCTGAACCAGCCTAATGTGCATATACATATGTTCTGGATATAGTCGGTTTAATTTATTGCCCTTTATCCATACATATATACATAAATATTTGTCAGAATTCATTTGCAGAATCTCCCTTTGCCACTTACCTGGCCGATCCGGACGAATCTGCTCGTTTATCCACCTTTTGTCTTCTTCCTTCGCTATTCGCACAATCTCTGTCTCGAATATATATTCATTGCCAAGCAGATTTCGTATTACCTCGATGTAAGCCACAAACTCCTCCATTGTCAAGTCTGCAATTGCGGTTACAATTTGAAATAAATTAGCCAACAATAAAATGACCAGCAATGAAATGAAACTATGCGCAGCAGCCAAAGTATTTATGTATGTATGTAGATAAGTTGGTGGGTAGCAAAATCTGATACGAGAAATAGCTGCTGCCAATTGCGATAGCAACCGAAGGCGAAGGCAATGGAATTTTGTATAACAAATAAATGAAATAAACACGTTTCGGCAGAGATTCGTGCCAACTTTAGCCAACAGAGCTGCCCATCAAAAATAAAAATAACAATATGCCGCCCATACAATCTACATACATACATATGTATATGCCTTGCAAAAATGCGGATAGTGTTGATGGCGCTCTGTTGCCTGACTGCGGCTCGATATCGCCATCGCCAGGATACAACAGCGGCCGCCACATAATATCCTGCCACAAAAACTAACCTTTTGCATTTTGATTTACAGCCGAGTCGGAAGCACTTTTGACTACCTCCTGCCGTTTTTGTTCTTGCTTCTGTTGACGTTGCAATTGCCATTGTTCTGGAGTTTGTTGTGGTTGCCATTGTTGTCGTTGCTCTTGATGTTGCTGCCACTCTTCATCGACCACTTCCACATCCCGCCGCTGTTGTGTATTACCAATTTGAATTTGAATGTTGTTGTACTCGGTGCTCGGCAGCGCAGTTTTTGGCAGACGCAAAACTTTTTTAAATTGCGGCAATGCTAGCACCAAATTTGCATTACCCTCCGCGCGATAGATCAACTCGATTTGGCTCAATTCCACAAGTGCCGGCTGTTGTTGTTTTACCACTGATTTTGACTGCTCCGTTGTCATCTCCGTTTTCGTTTGCACCGCAATACCCAATAGTGCTTCTAATATTTCCGCACAACCCTGTTCTTGCTGGTGCTTTTGTTGTTGTGGCGCAGCTGTTGTTGTTGTGTGCTCTGTTGGTGTCGCTAGCCAGCCGGCAATTGCCATGCGAGAGTTGTCGTCCTGTTGCCGCTCTTCTTGCTGGCTGATGTCGGTTGTGGCAATGTTGTCGCTTGCCATCTTCGGGTACTCTTCACTCTTTGCTCGACTTGAGGAGGTGTCCAGCTGAATTTCCGTTGATAAGTGTACGGATGAAGGAGTAGGGAGATGTCGGTTAGCTGCCACCGCAGTTGTATCACTTGTCAAAAAACAACTTGTCTGTGTGCAGATTGGAAAGTTTTAATTTCGTTCTTCTTGTTTTTTGGTTTCCTTTTTGCTAGTTTTCGTATTGCTTGTTATATTCTGTTGTGTTAAGCGTCAGATTCATAGCCAGAGCTTATCTT
>NW_023458561.1:24167544-24173470 GCF_013731165.1 Rhagoletis pomonella
TCGGGAAGGGTTCAAACTACCGGGGAAAGTTATATCGGTAAAAAAGAAGTTATACGTGTCCCGGCGTTTCGCTGGGAATAATTAAAGATGCACCCAATGTATCCACTATTATTTCTGAAGACTGGGGCCAATTGCACTTCCGCTATAGCAAGGAACATTTCCTGATAACCTGAAAATTTTTTTTTATTATTCTAGACTGCTAAATTTTTTTATTTTTCTGTTTGACATTTTACCTGGGCACAGGGATGCCAACTCATTTTATCTCTCTCCCCGTTGACCACCGCGAAATTCCCCGATTTTCGGTGAAATTCCCCGCCCTAGCATGATTCCATAAAAAAATCAAATTTTTTAATTCAATTGCTTGAATTTATTTACGAATGTACATACAATATTTAAATTTAAATTAAAACATACGCCCTATAAGTCAAAATAAACAACTTTGGTCAAAACTGATAAAAATTCAACAAATCATAAAATTTTTAAACTTATTACTTATCATTTTTAGAAGTCAATTTAATTTTATTATTACTTAATTTATTTATATCTTTAATTTAAGCCTAAGTGGAAGATTCTATCACCTTGCTAGACCTTTTCAAATATTGCAAAAAACGCAATTTTTCGACAGTTTAACCTAGTTTTCTCAAAATCTGGACCTGAAGGAAACTTTATACTTACGGATTCGTAATCAGCACAAAAAGTCTTTCCAAAACAGCTTTAATATTTCTTTATTTCAAGTAAAAAATTAGTCAACAAAAACAAATTGTCTTACAGACTAATACAGAGATTTTAACAAAAAATAATAATCTTAACAAATACAGAAACTGTAATGGAAAACCATTATGGATATAAGATTTTAGAGGTATATCAAAACTGATAGTTTATTCAAAGCTAACAATGTTACATGGGAAACCAAATAACAAATTAGTTCTATTTCTTTTACTTACTTATAAATATAATTAAGAAGTGTAATGAAAGTGTCTGAAGTCGACCGCTGTGGTGTAGTGGTAAGCAGTGCGCGCTTCCACTCCGCATCACCTGGGTTCAAGCCCTGGTCAAAGCAGCATCGCAAAAAAAATAAAGGATTTTTCTTAACAGCGGTCGTCCCTCGGCAGCCAATGGCAAACCTCCGAGTATATTTCTGCCATGAAAAACAGCTTCTCATAAAAATACAATCGCCGTTCGGAGTCGGCGTAAAACTGTAGGTCCCTTCGCTTTGTGTGAAAACATCAAGGCGCACGCCACAAATCGGAGGTGAAGCTCTGCCAAACACTAACATATGTGTAAGCGCCAAACTATTATTATTATTATAATGAAAGTTTGCTGTGAGGAGGAAAAATCAACCTCAAAAGATTTATATACAGTATTGAGTTCTATCAACAGCCGCAACAAAATCACTGTTGCCTTGTGTAATTGCATTATTTAGTATGTATATATAAATGAATGTAAGTAATATTCATGCGAAATTGGCAGAGTTGAAATTGTGACTAAAAATAAAATTTTACAAAAAGTACTCTGCACTCTAGGTAGATAAGTTATTTAATGATCTAAAATTAAATAGTCTAAATTCCCCGCAAAAGGCAGAAATTCCCCGATTCCCCGCAACGAGACAAATTCCCCGCAAATCGGGGAATTCCCCGCAAGTTGGCATCGCTGCCTGGGCATGAATCACGTATGACGACAATCGTCTGAACGATATCGTGTCGAGATTGTCTTGCTTCATAAAAATCAAAAATTGTTTGATCGTTTGTGTGATATCGTTAACTCGATTCCAGTTTTGCTCACGTAACAGTAACACGTAACAGCAACACAAATGCATAAATCAGTGTTTTGACAACATCGTTTTGTCAGTATCGTTTGAACGACTATCGTTTCAAAGTTACGTGATGCATGCCCTGCTTATGTTTGCTTTTTAATGATTGATCGGTGTCTAATAGTTTTGCAAAATCTGAGGAGGCTATCAAGTTGAGTGTATGACTAGCGCATCTCAAGTGCTTTGGCAGGGCGACACTGCTGCTAAAATCATTGGAGCATTCTGGAATATCTTCAAAATTGTCAAGATCAGTGCAATCAGAAATATTTTCAACACCAAACACCTTGAATGCTGTGAACCGTTATCCGTTACTGTCGCAATTATTTTCATGCTATTTAAATTAAATTCGGTGTTAATGTTTCTTATCATATCCGCAATGCAATCATATGTGTGATGTCCGGAAAATCGTTTACACGCCAAGGCTACCGACTTTCTTTCAAAATTTTGGGTGAACCTGTGGCAAGTATAACCGAAAAAGCTCCGATGTTTTGTGGACCATACGTCTGCAGTGGTACAAACAAACTTTTGTGCGGCTAGAGTTTCTTTTATGTGTTCAATCATTACACTGAAGCGATTTGAAAGAAGTTTTCTTAATGTTCGCCGACTCATAACATGCAAATTCGTTCCTTGGAATAAATTTTTGAACGATTCTTTTTCAACTGTGGAAATCGGAGCTGTAGTGTCTATTATGTACGCCATGACATGGTTGTCGAAGCTATCGGCCTTGAATTCAGTACAAAACGAATAAAATAAGCTATAGCACTTGCTATATTAAAAAATCACGACTTTTTAAAGGCACGCGCTGGAAAGCCGCTCAATTTATTTTGAGTTTGAGTAGTGGAATTGTAATAGATTATTTGGATTTTAAGGATTGCAATTTTATAATTATTTATTGCCATTACAGCACTAATCGAAAAGACCTATGTTTATTAGTATATGTAGCTGGTATGATTGCCGTACTGAATGTCATACCTACATAATAGCGTTGAACATTGCGCCTGTTTTTTCTAACTTGTATATGTTGTTGGCCACTGTAACCGAAAGGTTAGAGGTGCGTTCTACCACTCCGAATGGCTTGGGTTCGAGCGCTGGTCAATAGTGCTGCAAAAACATCGATGTTTGAAACTATCGATTTTTCGATGTTTTTGCCACTAAAACATCGATAGTATCGATACTATCGTGGTTTCTTGAGAATTTTAACTTTTTGTTTCAAGCTGAAATCCTTATCAATTAACAAACATAATTTTTTAATAAATTACATTTATTATTTTAAAATTATCCAATAATTAATTTAAATTTTAATTTGACTTGTATTTAAGGTCACATTTAATTTATAATATTATAAAAGTATTCATACAGCAACAACACTATTAATTTGTGTTATAAATTATGTCTTGTTAAATAATTTAAAGGCATTAATCCAGGGTACACTTCAGGTTTTTATTCTTAATTTTCCCAATTAGAGATCGCACTGACAAAATCAATTTGTTAGTAATAACCATGGCTGAAGAAAATAAGCAAGAAAAAATCGGTTTTAAGCTCTTAGATAAGCACAAAAACATTGGTAAATATGCTCGCAAAACAACAAAAATTAGGTACAGTTCAATGTTTTTTTATTCAGTTTACTTCAAGGATTGAAAAATTACAATGGGCACACTAGTGTTGCTCGATATTCTCAAATAATGGAGATCTGCGTTGGTGGGTCTTAATTTTATTAAATATTCGTTATTCGGTATTCAATGCTTCCCGTAGAGACAAACCATTGGTATTAAATTTTTATATCCAAGCAGAAATGAAATTAAAGTTACGGGTTAATAAAAACTAGATCTCTTTTTATATGTTATTACACTGTGAGACAAATGGTAGCGGTCAGTGGTCGGGAAGGGTTCAAACTACCGGGGAAAGTTATATCGGTAAAAAAGAAGTTATACGTGTCCGGGCGTTTCGCTGGGTCACGTCTAGGAATCGAGATATATCGATTTGAAGTTAGTAACTATCATATAGGGGAAATTGTCACCTTTGGTGGTCTTTTTTTTGACATAACTCGAGAACCACTAGTTCGATTTTGCTCAAACAAATTAAAAAAAATTAAAAATTACAATTCCTTTAATCTGTATATGTATGAAGAAAAAAAATATTTTTTGCCTAATATATTAAATTTTTTTATTTTTTAAATTCATAAAAAATCCAAAACGGAAAAAAATGCAAGTCGTATTACTTTCACGCAAAGTCACATAACCTTTAAGCAAAATGAGGCATAGATCATGAAAATCGATGGACGCGTTTCGCTTTTATTCACAATTAAGTGAAGGTATCTCATTTTGACAAGAATATTGATTTTATGTTTCAATGAATTTGGATAATATTTATTATATATTATTTATTATTAACCCGTAAAATTAAAAATTATTAAAGGTAATTATTAGGTTATTACATAGATACATAATTAATTAATTTTTAGGCAAAAATAATTTTTTTTTTCTTAATACATTTATTTTTACCGGCAAAACTGTTGAGTATATAGAAAAACGTTATATTAACAGATTAAAGGAATTGTAATTTTTAATTTTTTTAAATTTGTTTGAGCAAAATCGGACTAGTGGTTCTCGAGTTATGTCAAAAAAAAGACCACCAAAGGTGACAATTTCCCCTATATGATAGTTACTAACTTCAAATCGATATATCTCGATTCCTAGACGTGACCCAGCGAAACGCCGGGCCACGTATAAATTGTTTTTGACCGATATAACATTTCCCGTTGGTTTCATCCCATCCCGATTTTGACTGTCGCATAGTGTTATTTTCCATGATACAAATATTTCAAGGTAAAACCGCTCGCTCAATTCGTCGGCCATCATTTATTTTTTGAAGTTTGTCCGCTTTATAAAATTGAAATTTGCAGAGCAACTCAAGTAAAACAAAAAACAAGTATATGAAAATATTCAAACTTTCTTTTATTTGAGAATGGAAGTGAGAATGTATTTGTGAGATTGAAAATTTGAAAACATTTTTGTTATGTTAGCTAACTTCAAAAATGTTCAGGCTGTCTCGCAGCGGTTTCTTAACATTTTTAAACCATGATTATTTTCAAACATTTAGTTAGTTCGACGAAGAAAAAAAAACCAAGAAATGGTCAAGAAAAATTTATAGAGCCAAATTTTCTTAAGCAGTACGAAGTTCTTAAGAAATTTGCTACGCTTTCTACTATGGTTTGCTAAAGTTTGTTTGTGAAGAGTACCAGGCACCCTTGTTTTCAACAGAAATATATGCCCGTTCCATTATTTCGTAAGGAAAGAGTAAGACAGCAGGCTGTAAGCTTAAACTTTTTGGCCCTGGTAATAACTTCCTTGAACACTTATTGTTACGCTTTAGTGTTCTGTTAAAGATTATGAGTTTATTACGCTTTAATTTTTATACTTCTTGCCTGCCCCAAATCAGCAACGGATAAACTTTCCAATGATGGCATATCCTCTAAAAACATCGATAGTAAGAAAAACATCGATGTTTTCAAAAAAATATTTAAATATTATAATATATATATTAATATAAATATTTTATTATATATATAAATATTTTGCAGCTCTACTGGTCAAACCGATATCTAAAAAAAATTTAGAAAATTCAGTCAGAAAATGAACGAAAAGTCTGTCAAATGCATAAGCAACGTACAATAAAAACTGAATATGATGTGGTGAGAATCCACGATGTAGGGAGACAGAGGTGGCGCAATCAGCAGTACCGCTACTTTGTTCTTGGCGAATTTGACAGAATCAGTTGTTCGTGCGACGTCATTTTAGCAAACTATTGTTATGTATGCAGAGATGTTTATATGTATGTAAATATGGCGACCTCCATGGTTTGACAGTTAACACTCTTTCTCTCCTCCATCTCCAATTACTCTTTCCTATTCGTTGCTATCTTGACGTCATCACCCGCAGGAATGCGCAATCTTGTATTCTATCATTCTTGGTGAGAATCGGCTATCCGCTAAGTCAACTTGTATTGTACTCTTCATTAGAAGGTGAAGGTAGGATGTTCTTGTTCTACCTATCTCTAAGGGTGTCAATAATAAGATTTTTTCCGAGAGGAAGTATTAAGGTAAAATACTAGATAGTT
>NW_023458561.1:24173570-24175746 GCF_013731165.1 Rhagoletis pomonella
ACTCGTTGCTTAAAGACATGCTAAGTAGAAGCGTTAGACTGCTATTTTGCATTGAAGCCAGTATGTAATTGTTTCTGGCACCCCTCTCTTTTTTAGAGAAAATATTTTCTAAAGGCTAAAACTAGAACTGAACACCAACTCGGCACGTATGCCACGGATGCCTATGCACTAAAGGACCAAGTGTATGTTACCCAAAATCATGTCCGCTCGTGTGCAATAAATACCTCTCTGTCTAAAGCTTGTACACGACACCGGTTTTCCCACAATTCATAAAAACTTTAAAATAATGCCCTACCAAGAATGCATATTCCTACCCTGTTGCTGCGAAATAACCCGTTTCCTCAACCTTCCTTTGTATGGAAGATGGAAGCGCACAAATGGCGCAGAATGGCAGCAGCCGGAATCTTTTGAACGTTGCCAGAATTTTCTGCTCAAAACGCGTCTGTACCGTTTCCGCTGTTGTCTGTTGTTACTCGTAGCAATGGAAGCGGCAGCTATGTTGCTTGGCAGTATCTAGTAGTCCGTGTTGCTTGTAAGACATTGGCCACTTAGCTGGTTGACTCGGCCCGTGACTGCGCCGCGCAATTGCCATGACAAGAATTTATTTTGCGGCTATGGCGCAAGTATTTTACTTTGGCTGTTGATTTCAACTTTTCGCAGACGACGCGTCTACTTAGCCTGCCACCCGCACACTTAAGGCTGCGAGCCTATTGTTTAATCCTTTGAAGTGCTTATCAAAGCAGTTGGGAAATCAAAGGCCAAGACGGGAAATTTTTGCCTTTTACACGCGAATTTCAATTCAATTTTTATTTGTTTCTATGCACGTTGTAGTACACGACTTTATTGCCTTCGTTGTAATTCCTCCGTAGGTACGAGTAGGTATGTTTGAGAGTCCAAATTGTTATGCATTCTTTTACTAATTTTGGCCGTTTAAAGAATAACCGTTTTATTTATATACCTATATTACAGACGTGTTAAAGACAAATTAATTCTGGGATATTCTTAATTGAGTTTTCAGCATTTTCTAAGCGATTTGGTACTTTGCGACTTAGGCTAATTTGCGATTTTGCTGGAAACTGCAGAAACCGAATTTTGAAGCCAGAGAACGTTGATCTTAAATTTGGCCAATACAGCAACAACAAGTGGTAAATTAAAACTCAAACAAGCAAACTTTGCTTTGTTAAGTTGGACTGTTATGGCTAGCTATTTTCATTTTAATTGTGTTTCGCTGCACGTCCTCTACACTTCTGAAATGGTTGGCATCAATTATTAAAAGCCATTCCAGTCATTCATCTTCTGCACCAACTGACCTCTTTTGTAGATGCCAAGTAAAGCCAAGTGCTTGTCTACCAGACCTTTTCCTCGCAGTGGGGGCCCATCTCTTCTTTTGCTACCATCAGCGGTTTTTTATTTGAATACTATCGCCGCACTATGTAAAGCTCATACATCTTGTTATTTGTAGTGCTGCATGTTAGATCATAGGTAGGTAAGGCCCTTGCCATAATTTTCAATACGTACATGTAACCAATTCGTACTTTATCTTGTCCTCATTCAAGACTAGAAAAAGTTGCACTTAAGGTCCTGATGTTTCTTCTTTATCTGAACGCTGCTGAAAATTGTGATCAATGCCAGCTTGTCATCAATCCCACAAGTGTTCTGCTGTCTGCTCAATGTATGAAAATGCTTAGCTAGACTTTCTAACCTTTCGCTCTGACTTGCAGCGCCTCTAAGCCTCACAGTCATTGCTGAGAAAAGACTTCAACCAGAGTCTGACCTTAGCCGCAAGTTTCTGTAGAATAACTTATTGCGAACCAACGTATCAAGTACCCGCGAGAGATCAGTCAACGAGAGTTAAACAAGTTCGTTATGTTTTTACAATATAATTTAGTCCTAAAGATTGAAAATACCTGGAATACCTTGGAATACCGGGACATATTCTCCAAACAAGAAGTGAAGGTTGTGACCCATTACCTTTGATAGAGACCTCAAACCCTGACCCTGTATCAATTTTGGAGCCATTAGTAAATGTTTCACAATATATGAAGCCCGGGCTTATTATTGGTGTTACGACAGCACTCACATTCAACGAATTCAACATTGGATTGTAGTATTTCTTAAGCAAAGGTATTGTAAGGCCATTCACGGCACATTGTATCATGCCACCACCCATTACTTT
>NW_023458561.1:24175846-24177303 GCF_013731165.1 Rhagoletis pomonella
GTAAGGCCATTCACGGCACATTGTATCATGCCACCACCCATTACTTTAAAGCCAATAAGAGGCTATAAGGTCCTCGCTGATGATACAGACATTAAGTAATGGCAAATCCTCGTTCCTTGAAGTCGGACAAGCACATTTCCACGCTATTAAGTGAGAGTCTGCTCCACTACACAACAGATGCATTGCTTATTATGGATCTTATCATAGAGATGCAAATCCACGAGAATCATCCCGGTGACAGACCTCACGTCTTACCAAAGAGCTGTTTAAATTGTTAGATCGCTGCTAAATTTTTGGAGCTCATTTGTTCAACCTGACACTTCTGTTAAAGTTAACTATCTAGAATTTTACCTTAATACTTCCTCTAGGAAAAAATCTTATTATTGACACCCTTAGAGATGGGAAGAACAAGAACATCCTACCTTCACATTCTGATGAAGAGTACAATACAAGTTATGGTTGACTGTAGCGTTAGGTTGATGACGTCAAGATAGCAACGAATAGGAAAGAGTAATTGAAGATGGAGGAGAGAAAGAGTGTTAACTGTCAAACCATGGAGGTCGCCATATTTACATACATATAAATATCTCTACATACATAACAATAGTTTGCTAAAATGACGTCGCACGAACAACTGATTCTGTCAAATTCGCCAAGAACAAAGTAGCGGTACTGCTGATTGCGCCACCTCTGTCTCCCTACATCGTGGATTCTCACCACATCAAATGAAGATCATATTCAATTTTTATTGTACACAAAAATGTCCAAAGGCGGACTCTTGCCTAATTGCTAAATATCCATCCTTTACCTCCGAACCTGGGAAATTAAAAGTCAGCAGTTGAATTCTGACAATCGCTTTTTGTCTCTAAATTCTCTAGATGAAAAGGAGTGGGTCCTAAAAGTATACAACATGGAAGAGTAGCACATGCAATGTGTAATCAGCCAAATCTGCGAGTATGGGGGGAATGTAACTATGTAGATGTTGCGTTCATTTGTAGATTTTTGGCTATCAAAACTAGCGGTAGCAAATGTTAGAATCCGGCTGCAAGGTTATTGAGTGAACCCAGCTAAGTGGTTTGGTATTTATTGAGCACTTTTACCAGCTT
The DNA here is from genome assembly GCF_013731165.1 of Rhagoletis pomonella. NCBI lineage: Eukaryota > Metazoa > Arthropoda > Insecta > Diptera > Tephritidae > Rhagoletis > Rhagoletis pomonella. The sequence goes on from NW_023458561.1 coordinate 24,176,953, forward strand.
CTTGTGTGCATTGGTAGCGTACCCATCCCATCTCGAAATTTGTTTTAAGGATCCGATTTCAAAGTTTCCCCGAATCACTCTTCAACTTCAGAAGTACCTCATCCTTTCAGAGAAAAGGAGTGGGTAGTGGACGAGGCGGAAAAGCCTTATCCAAACTAGTACGAAGAGCAGGCGTTCTAGAAGGAAAAAATGTAGGCTGGTAGATTATTAGGCCGCAAGATAAGATTAACTCGAAAAGCTCATTTCCCCCATTATCCTTATGGCAGTATACATTGAGACAAATATGTAGTCCACAAAAAAATTTGTCTAGCAAATTTTTAAGGAAGAAAATGTATAAGCATTTTGTGTTTT
>NW_023458561.1:24177403-24178492 GCF_013731165.1 Rhagoletis pomonella
AAAACACAAAATGCTTATACATTTTCTTCCTTAAAAATTTGCTAGACCAATTTTTTTGTGGACTACATATTTGTCTCAATGTATACTGCCATAAGGATAATGGGGGGAAATGAGCTTTTCGAGTTAATCTTATCTTGCGGGCTAATAATCTACCAGACCACATTTTTGCCTTCTAGAACGCCTGCTCTTCGTACTAGTTTGGATAAGGCTTTTCCGCCTCGTCCACTACCCACTCCTTTTCTCTGAAAGAATACGGAGCTTCTGAAGTTTAAGAGTGTTTCGAGGAAACATTGAAATCGGATCCTTAAAACAAATTTCGAGATGGGTTGGGTACGCTACCAATGCACACAAGAAGCTGGTAAAAGTGCTCAATAAATACCAAACCACTTAGCTGGGTTCACTCAATAACCTTGCAGCCGGATTCTAACATTTGCTACCACTAATTTTTTAGAAGAAAGTCTACAAAAGAATGGCAGGCGCCCCTGAAACACGCAACATCTGCATATGTGGTTACATTCCCCCCCCCATACTGCCAGATTTGGCTGATTACACATTGCATGTGCTACTCTTCCATCTTGTATACCTTTAGGTCGCTTTGATTTTCATTAAGGAATTTTAGAAACACAAATCCTTCTTCTCTTTTCTTTTCTTCGTTTCCCAGGTTCGGATGCCATTTTGCCTTTTGTACTCAAAGAAGATGACATAGTAGACATAGTCTTTGTCTCCAAACATGGTAATAATGACAATACTATCCCTAAAAGCTTTAGGGCTATTATGGCAATATTAGTTGAGTTGCAGATTCGTTGTGAGGCGATTTCATTACTTCATCTGTATTTGCAAAAATATGCCTATCAGATGGCAAAATATTGAGGGACGACTCTGGGAAACTTGGTTTGGCATACTTAGCAATTAGGAAAGAGTCCGCCTTTGGACATTTTTGTGTACAATAAAAACTGAATATGATCTCCATTTGATGTGGTGAGAATCGGCTATCCGCTAAGTCAACTTGTATTGTACTCTTCATCAGAAGGTGAAGCTAGGATGCTCTTGTTCTTCCTATCTTTAAGGGTGTCAATATTAAGATTTTTT
>NW_023458561.1:24178592-24183510 GCF_013731165.1 Rhagoletis pomonella
AAATAGCAGTCTAACGCTTCTACTTAGCATGTCTTTAAGCAACGAGTCAGTTTACGATAATTCTATTTTTAAATTTTTTTCTACTCCACAACTTTGCGCCACCACTTTTAATTCGTTCTAATGCGCTCCTGTATCGATTCGATTATTTATATATACACAAGCCCTGTAAAAACTTTGTAATAATAGTTTGCCCACAGCAGCGTGTAGGAGTAGCATTCCACAGATGCAACTCGAAGTTGAAGTTTGTACAGGATAAAGGAATTCAATGAAAATATTTGCAATGAAATTGTGGTGATACGAGTAGTACGTACATAAGGTGGGGGATGAAGAGAGGAAGTACACGAGACACATGGCTATTGTTTGGCCACCAGTATTGTCTGCTTGGTTGGTTTGCTGGTCAAAAGAACAAGTTATCCAGCATTGATGCAATAGAATAGTTTAGCTGTTATTTTGCAAATGATAAACTTTACAGCTTCCGATTATGAAATCGAGTAGTAATTTTGTGGTGGTAAGCCTTTGTTTTCAATTTAGTACGCTTTAGTGAATGCAGACTTTACTTTGAATCTGTTTTAGCCGAATTTATGATTGGTTTGCCGTTCACATAAATAAACCAAATTTTAATAATGTGATTAATGGTAATTTATCCTGAACAGATAATTATGCACCCGAAAATACCCCCGCGTATAACTGGTGCTGACTCTAATCCTCATCAAACGAGTTGGGGCTCAAACGCCACCAACTACCGAGATGGGTGCTTACCTGATTTTATGCATTTATACCACTTCAATATATAACCGTGGAAGCGATGCCACCTTTGTGACCTCTGCCGAAAGACAAGTGACGTACCTACAACGTCCTCGTATCCAGATTTTTTTTTTTTTTTTAATCAGATAAGTGAATGGCAGGTACCTAATTGGCAGGGCGCTACTGTTGTGATCGTCTCTACATTAGCTTTAAACTCACACTTGATCCTGCTCCTTTAACAGCATATAAGAACAAGAACTTAACCGACTAGGGAAAAATAGAAAAATACAATGTCGGCTTCTCTACTTGGATACGCTTTTCTGCTTATAGGTTAAGACTTGACTAAGTGAGTCTCTCGAACACGAAGATGTCTCTCTCGCTGAGCTTTATGGCAAATGCCTTCAATGCTGTTTTTAGAGTCTCCTGCTGAGCGACCATCCTGAAGGGCAAAAAGAATTCCCAGTGGCGGAATCCTGACTTTTCCAACCAAGCCAAAGAACAAGCTTTTGACAACCCTACTAGGAAGAACTAAAGTTTTTCATCAAAGCCATAAGGAGGACATAACGCTAATATTGGCAAAACTTCAGCAACAACACAGAGAAAACTCAGAAGCCAACAGGCTCAAAAAAGTTCTTTCGAAATTATCTTCTGGCAATAACTCTATCCAGAAGCCTAACGGTGACTGAACATTATCATGTTACGAAATGCTGGGAATCCTTATGAGCACTTACGACACCACGGACACTTCAGCCGGTCCTCGGACCCACTCGTCCCAAGAGAACACCGCAAAGGACGTCGTAAGTGCGGACATGATGGAATAGGCTATACCCAACCAAGCTCTACAAACCTGTGGAAGAACGAAGCATGTAAAACCGAAAGATTCCAGGCCTCTATGGAGGCTGATGGATGAATATATTCGGCGAAATATAAAGAAGGACAACCCCTTCCCAACCAGCGGGAATATTCCAAGGGCGAATCCGTTGAGACTGCGCCTCACAAGATCGTATACACGATTGCAAAAAGATTTGATTGAAGTCTTCAAAATGTCTATTCAGGTTCTGTTGTTATTTCCCTAATTAGGGTGGGGGTGCGTCATGGGCTGGTGGATTTTGCTATTATAGAACTATTCTATCGGAACTGAGGAGGCACCATTACTAAACATATGACCAGAGGCACCTCCAAGGAAGCGTTCTCTCTCCTCTAGTCTGGTATCTAACCTTTAGCGCCATACTTCTAAGCCTTACGGGCACTTTTTGTTAAGTCATAGCGTATGCTGATAACTTATCCTGTACCAGCAGCTAAATAGCTGCAGCTGAGTCAGTGAGGAACGTGAACTTAGCATCAATCCTTACAAGGAAACTTGACGGCAAGCGAAGTATCGAAGCCGCTACTTGCATGTCACGGGCGAACTAGCCACTAAACCCATAAAATCTCTGGAAATTAATTTAAATCTTCCACTGGTGGACCTCTAAAGCAAATTTCTAGCCAGCTGTAACACGGCCAGGTTAAATACAAGTCAGCAGGGAAGAGACCTCAGATTCAGATAGACGATTCGAAATTTTTAACCGTTAACAACGACGCCCCGCCCTTCGCACACACACAGACATACATGCTGGTAAATGCCAGTTCCGCACGGTAGTCACTGCCGCAGTGGCTCGCTTCATACAATCCGGAAGCATCGCGAAAGTCCGCCCAAATTTTCCCGCTAGAAGTAGATGTTCAAGCTAATGAGCGTAACCCCCTACGCCAGGTCGATCCCGGGGATCCTCGCCTGAAGGACCATAATTTGGAGATGGAAGTGGGAAGAGTACTTGAAGACCTGTAACTTTGCCTCTGTTGTGAGTATGCACTGGTCAACGATGAGGTCCCTGTCCCACCCGACGAGTCGCGACAACAGTGTGGAAATTTCATTCGATGGACGCACCTCGTCGTACCCGAAGAAATGCGCAAGTTATTTTTGATGGCAGTTCACATTGCATGCTTCGGTAGATAGCGCCAAGCGTCGAGTGACCAGGAGGCTGCAAAAATTTCCAATTAAGGGGGCCATCGACGAAAACCTCCAAAGCCAATGGATACGATGCTGATGCATGCTGTTGCTCAAATATCTGGGCCCAATAAAGCTCTCTGCTACTCCCTTAAACCACCCGCCCCCTGTCCGCAGCGAAGCATCACTCATATAACTCGTGGTCTAAACCGCAACCGCCCCTGTGAGAGAACAGTCCTAGTAGCGTGGGACTTTTCAAAGGCGTTTGACACCGTCTGCCATTCCACGCTACTCAAAGATATAGAGGCTTTCCCTCTCCCATATCCGAGTGGTCGACACTCGTTAGTAACTTTTAAAGACAAATCGAGCAAACTCAGGAGAATCAAACAGGGGGTAACTGGGAGGTATCCTTTCCCCACTACTGTTTCACTTTTACATTTCCAAGCTCCCTCAACCACCACAGGAGTCTCTATTGAGCTTGTAAGTAAACGGTTACCCGCTTCCTCGCTTCTTCACTGCAAGGAGCCTAATGATCTCGCCTACAAAATCCTCAGAAACCCTTTTCACCATCTGGATTAAGGAGGTTAAACTGCAGCTGTATATTGACGTCGATGACGAACCAATTCCGACGGTAAATAATCCGAAAATCCTCGGAGTTACCTTCGAAAGTCTGCTCTGCTTCTCGGCGTACACAACCAAAATTTTCAATAAAGGTCAGGGCCGCAACAAGGGCTTTAAGTCAATAGCCAGGTCTAAGACAAAAAAAACGTTGCTCCCAGTCAGGGAGCACAACACAATGCTCTGCAAGTAATTCGCAGTAGGGAGCCACATATACGGGCACCCGAACTGACGCTTGATTGCAGAGGAGACCTCGTCAAGACACGTCGGAAGTACGGAATCTGTACGAACAGACGGACGAAATCCAGGGGTTCATAAGGCAGCATATCGACAGGCCTTGAGCGGCATTCACAGGGAGTCATTTTCAAGTTACGTAGACTGCAGACCTGTGAATGCCGTTCTAGGAACACAACCACCTGATCTGCGCGAGGCTCGGGGGACTCGGACCGTAATAGCCCAACTTCGTTCTGGCTACTTCTGCAGGTTAAACTCGTACCTGAGCAGACTGAATGCAGATATGCCCCATGGGTGCCCGGAGAACGGAGAGACAGCCCACGCATCGATACATCTCTTCGCATGCCCACCAAAACCCCACTCAACTGACACCTCTGTCCCTATGGAGGCTGCACGCTTCATGTGTCTCCCGTTAATTGAGCTTGACGACAACGATTGAGGGAATAGCTGACTTGCGCGAGTTTATTATAGCCGCTACAACAACGACAACAAATAAATTTTGAGCCTATGAAATGTTTTCGCTGCTAAGGTTTTGCCCATGGGGGAATAATAACAAGGTGTTGTCAGTACGTCGACGTGTTTGTTGTAATTTTGACAAGATCGGCATGCTTTTTTCAGTGCTTTCGATCTTAATTTTTATACTACTATTCGTTGGGAAATAGTATCTAAAATACTCCATTTTAGTATTTCGTTTTATAGCGATTTTTAAAGAACTTGGTGTTTTCTGAACGATGTTAATATTTAAAATTGCTGGATTTGTATTATTTTTGTCCTCAAAATATAAAATATAAAAGATATTGTGGTTATCAAATAATACGCACACAAAAATCGTATGGAAAGTCGATTTTTTTATATTAAATATCTTTTGCTGCATTGTCATAATATCGAGCCAAATGGACTACTGATACACTAGAATAGAGCGGCAGCACGGTTAGATTACGATTTCGCTTATATTATCGGTGGTTATGTGTTTTAATCTATTTAAAAAATCATATACAGTCTTATAGGAAATTTCTTTATTTTACGGCCTTTACTTTTTCATAACTTACAATATATGTCCAAGCTGTGTGGAGCTAACGATACAAACATATATTCAGGCTTATAAGCTTGTAACTATACATTTTCCTACATTTAATTTGAAATAGTATGCACAAACGGATTAAAAGTAATAAATAATTAGTACCTTTTCTAATACTTTAAAATGCGTGACCGGAATAGACCTGCCGAAAAAGTGAGGTTAAGTTACTGACAACACCTTGTTATTATTACACCATGCGAAATTAGCAAAATGTTTGGTTGTTGGAATTCGAAAAGCCATCACCATGGAAAAAATTTATT
>NW_023458561.1:24183610-24199739 GCF_013731165.1 Rhagoletis pomonella
GTTTGTACACGCTTTTGTTCTTCACTTCTCAAATGCTTTTTCGAAATCAATAAAAATCAAGCCAAAAATTAAAAATTACATGTTGCCTCTGATGGCATTCGAACCCGAACATGCTGGGAGCTAAGACCTAACAGCGAACATCTCTACACGTTCAGCTACAGCCAGACATGCAAATGTGCTTTCAAATGCTCAACTTCAATGACATTTCGTTAAAACACGAGCAGTGATCGGATAACAAACAATAAGCTGGCGCAGAGACACGAGTTGGTCCGATACAGCATGACAGAGGAACACTTTTGTAAGTACTCCAATTTACCACAAATAGACTACATGGTCCAACGATTTTTGCAGGGTAGGACATCCCCATGTCAAAAATACCAGTTGATTGCATGGAAAAAATATATGTGGTTGGCTGACTAGTTGGGCATGCAGTTCATACTAGTTGTGAGTTAGTTTACAACTGGTACATTTGACTGCTGGTCTCTTACACCACTTGTTCATTCTCACATTCTCAACACCAATGGAATGGCACTTGAAAGTGTAATCAAAACTCCTACGCTGCAATTTTCCACTGTAAATATTTTACCGTCAAGGAATTAACTAACACCGCAATCTACAGATACATCGATATTTGAAGGACAGCAACAATAATAACAACAACAACAACAACAGCAACGAAAAACGGATGTTTAACGTCAATGCCGCCGCCGCCATTAGTTAGCTGCCAATGTCCACAAAGCGACGACGCAATTCCTAAGAAAATACTGCTGTGTGGTGATTGTGGTGTGGGCAGCAGCAAGGAAATTGATTGAGTGAAAGAAAAGTCAAGTTGAGTCAAAGCCTGTCCGCAACCCACCAGCCCAATGGAATCGAGCCCAGCACACAGTCCAATGGTGTCCTTTACAAACATGCTTACCAAAGCAGCTGCCTTCCACTTACATGCATACAATGCGAGTGCAAGCGTAGGTGTAGGTTTGGCATGTGTCACAGCAAAGTGGCAATCCTAACACTTTAATGACTTTCTAATATGCAACACGAGCAGCACATAATTTAGTTGCACGTGGCAAGGCTGTATACATACATACATACTACATATGTACGTTTCTCCCTGCCGACGGAAAGTCACTATGACTGAAGACGTGATGAAATTTTCAATGTCCCATTTCTGTTGCAGCAGTTGCATTTTCTAACGGCCGTTTTCTGAACAGTATGTGTATGTATGTGTATACAACTCGGTCATACGTTCGTTTGTGTGCTTCCATGGGGAATCGCAAAGTGCGACACGAGCGTCAAGTTACTGCTCCGACACGTAAAACCGGACAGTCAATACCTTCCTTTGGAGGCCTTTGGAGAGCTCAACGCCACACCTGCATTAAGGTTTGTAGTTGCATGTGTTCGTGATTAAATGCAACCAGGTAAATGTAATGAATAATTTACAAAGGTGTTCGGTGTTAATTTGTTAATTGCTTAAATGTGCACTTTAAGGGTAAAGACCAGGAGCCACATTGTCCTCTTGCTTGCTTAGACGCCAACTACCGCATATATTTGGCGTTAGAACAAATGAGATTTTCATGATAAATTTAGCAAATTTGGTGCGAAAATGTAGCATAAGCAGCACTTTAGCTTTGCAGATGCTTATCTTCGGTGCAATGTGGTATAGGACGGAGTTCAATTTGTGTTAAACTTCATATCCTTAAAGCGTGGATAATTACCTAATTCCCTAAAACTTTTAAATGAACTTTCTATAAGACAGAAGATGACAAAGTAAAAAAAAAAGATTCCTACTACCTAGAAAGGATTTATTACAACTCTTTGATTTGATACTCTTATTTCAATGCATATGTGAGTAAATTCGTTTTTTCAAGAAGGTGGCAATCCTCTTTAAAAATATTTTCGAGCTAACACTTTTCCATATCTTGTTCGCCGGACAGTGTGATACATATCTTATTATATTAAACGAGCAATTCTTGTATATATATATATATCCGTAGGGTTCTCGGAAACGGCTCTAATGATTTTGATGAAATTTTGTACACATATAATGTTTTGGATTTTAAGATTATCTGAATAGGCATTATCTAAGAGAAGACTCGTGTAAGGTTGACACCTATTCGAAATTAGTAAAAAATTAATTAAAACATCATAATATGCGTGTTAAATGGAAGGTATTTTAAAGATCCCTAATTAAAAAATATTTTTAATAGGGTTGCCACCTATTTTGAATCGCTTATTTATTTAATTTTATGTTTAGAAAAAAAGGTAAAACATTACTATTCATGGGTACTAAGATACGGTTCTTAAACAATGCTTTCCCAATATACAAAATGTTATTCCTTAAGATAGTAGTGTACGGTTGCCACTTATTTTCGATTCTACATAATTTATCTAAAACATCGCAATGTGGATATCAAATGAAAGGTATTGTTGAGAACTTTGGTTAGAAAATATTTTCCATCAGGGTTGCCACGCTTCTATGTAAGTAATACAAATTTTTATTTTGTTAATTTCAATCAGCATTTTTTTTAAGTATGCACAGTACATATACACTCAAGATATGTACCATTCATTCCAGCGTATTTCGAAATAGGGTTGCCGCCTAGGATTGCCAACCGTACTATAATGTATAGTATTGTACTATTTTTGGAACTGCGTACTATATACTGTTGGAAAAATATATAGAATGGAAAAATACTATATTTTTTCAATTAGAAAAATAAATATATTTCAGTAATTTGTAAGAAAGAAATGTTTTAACATTGATGACATTTATTCTGATATGTCAATATTAAAAGAAATATACTTTAAAACACAGATAAAAAATGACATTTTTAAAAATACTTAGAAAGATTTACCAAATATACATAAAATTATTTCACTTGTGCTCTCTATTCCTGCAACTTCGGCATTCACAGAAAGAGTTTTTTCTATTAAGATTGTGAAATGGTGAGATGAGAGAAATAAAGCGGCCATCTCACTAATAAAAAAGGAACTTTTAATTTGTATTAATTTAAATATTGATTGCGATAAAGCATATGCTACTTTCAAAGAAATATATTTTTTTATAATGCATAACACAGAAAAAAGATGTACACTTAAAAAACATTTTTACTTTTTTTTTAAAAGTGTCCAAAAATTTTTAAGATTTTTTTTGAAAAAGTACTATACATTTCTTAGAAAATGTTCGCAACCCTATTGCCGCCTAAATTCTGGATTAAGAAATTTACATAATAGATATCTAAATCCATTTTTTTTATTTCCAACATATTTTTTTAAAGCTATCCAACTCTTGAAAACTTCAAAAAGTATGTGAACTCTGGGCAAAGCTCGGTCAACCTGGTACTGTATATAATGTAGAAATAAAGCCCTTTCAAACCCACTTCGATTGATAACCATCTCTTAAATTCCTTTAAATCATTAAATAATTTGAGTTTAATATTAATATAATAACAGATAGTGACCCTTTTCAAGCACATCAAAGATATTCTATATATTCAAACTAAAGATTTCGATTGGTACTCATATTTTAACATCGCAGTCCGGTTGGCAAACTGGACAACCATGTTTTAGCCTATCTTGCGGCTTCCAGTTTAGGCAGAAAGCCTGTTTCCAGGAGACTGATTCGCAGTCTGGTAAGGGCATTGCACTCACATAGGATATATTTCACTGTCTCCTATTTCGTTCTGCATCTCCTCTAAATCTTATCGTTGGTCAGATCTGGTTTAAAGGCATGGGATGCCAAGAGGCAATGCCCCATTAGAACACCCACCAGTAGCCTAATCGCCTCTCTCTTAAGGGATAAAAGAGACTTTGTTAGCAACCTTACGTTTTGGTGCACAACTTCTGCGCCTTCCGATTAATTTACAGGCCCAGCTCCCGTTCTATCGCTTGGATGGAAATTGACAATTCCTCTAACAGCATATTTTCCGACAGGGCGGTCTCCTTGGCCAGTACACATCAGTACCTGCCCTGCACTCCACCGCACTTCACGAGAAAGTGCTGTGCGATAGCAGCGCCTTTATCGCAGCCCAAATGTCGATGACGAAATTCACCTGTTTGTTTACTACGTTGCTGCACAGTAGCTCCGCCACTCTCCTTATGGCAATACTTCCGCCTAGAAAACTCTGCAGTAGTTCAGCAGCTTATGGGATTTGTTGAGACCCAGCTCCGCGCAGACGAATGCTGCCCCTATGCATTTCTCCATTTTCGACCGGTCACCGAACCAGTGGCTTCGAAGTTCGTCCTGCGCACTAACTGCCCCCTAGCATACATCCTGGTGTACAGTTTTTGACGCTATATTCTTGGCCGATAGATCCACCGGCAAGAGATGCAACAAGATATAAAGTGCTGCTTTATACACTATATTATTTTTAGAAATGTTATTTTCTCCACTGCTGCCCACCAACCCAGTACCCCATGAAACAGAATCGGCCATCGGGACTATCGCCATTGGGTATGCGTGGCCACCACTTCTGCTCACTTTAAGTAAATATTTTAGAAGGGCTTCATAAAAGATAGCCTACCAAAATTATCCTCCGGTTATGCATATACAAATTGGCAAAAATTAATATAAAGCACATTGTAAGATGCGTGGATATTTGCTAATGGTGGTAAGGCAAGAATTCAGGACTACGTTAAAGGCGCAACATTTTTCCAAGTAACCACACAGTCAAGAGGAATTTGTTTTTTTATGACGCGGAAATTCAAAATTGGAGCGTTTCATACAACATATCACCATCAATCATTGAGCTCTACGGATTGTGCGACAACCCTGCATGGCTCATAATATCAGAAGTTACTTGAAAATAATGCAACGCCAGAACCAAAGCAATTGAACTTATAAGTAATATGTATTGGCACCATATTCACTTGTAATTTCTTTTTGATTTGGATATAATTATCATACCCAAATATAGTTTTTCACTTTGCAATATTTTCTAATTCGAAGCACCTCGGCACATAAAAAAAGGTCATCAAATGCTCATAATAGTATGGCCGTTTGCCCGTAGGTTTCTGCGAATTCCAAGTACAAAATAAACTGCTAGCTTTTGACCACTCAATCGGATTACCGTTATACCCCTATAATCCCGCTCACCTCTGCTGCTGAGGTTTACAACTGTGCCATTTAAAATTCGAAAAGTTTCTGTGCCATTGCCCTCTCGCCCGGATGCAACGAAGGCTTTTGTTTTCGCCCCACAATTTCACTGCAACTTGAGCGCTGCTCCGCCGGCCGTGCAACACACTGTGGTAGCCTTTTGCTATAAATTAACTTTTGACAGCTCTTATTTTCCTGAAGCTTTTTATTTTTGGGTAGTTTTAATTTAATTTCTAGCTTGTTTAATACTGTAATGGCGGCGTCGCATGTCCATGTTGCTGTGTTGCTTTCAGATTGGGCGCTGTGAGCGCTTCTGGTTATAATGGTAATGTTCACAGCGGGAAAAGCCAACACAACCACCTGTTACTGCTTTAGTAACGGAGGCAATAGCTTTTCTTTAAACATCACCCCCTTATGATGGTTTGAGGGGAGCCGACATTGTTTCTGTGTTGCATGGTATTGTTTGTATGCACGTATACGTATGCATGCACATCAGGGTCGTCCAAAAATGCATGTGGTAAAAGTTAGGTCAGAAATTTAATGCTCTCACCCCCTAGGATTATTCTAAATCGAAAAAATTTACCCCTGTGTTTTTATTTCGAAATCAAAATATATTTAAGGGTCGCTCAAAGCGCTTGAAGTTTTCCATGTATTTTATATGGCAGAAAAATTTTCGTGGAAATAGTATAGAAGTCTTGAAAATCAATATTTTTCAATTTCATGTTTCACTTCCACTAATAATAACCAATTGCTTATTTTACCACTTTTTAATACTGCATTTTTTGGGGTTCTTATGGGTGCAATAAAAATTGGTTAGTATTAAAAAATAGTTAAAGGAAAAATTGGATATCAATATTGAAAGTTTCCTGAAGGAAGCAAAATTTTCCGATCGAAAAATATTGATTTGCAAGAATTCTGTACCATTTCTACGAAAAACTGTTTTTTTTTCATATAAAATACATGGAAAACGTAGAGCGCTTCGAGCGACCTCTAAGTGTTTTTTGATTTCAAAATAAAAAACAGGTGTATAATCTTATTCGGTATGAAACCATTCTATGGTGTGAGAGAATTCCGAGTATACTTATTTTGGACCACCCTAATGCACATACAAATGGGTCAATCCACGTCAAAGAGACCAGCGCTTTTATTTGATTACATAACAAACTTCCGTTAAAGGGGAAAAAATCGAAACTATTTTTTTTCGAAAGTTATGCTAATTTCTAAATTTCGTAATTTCCGAGATTTTGCAAGACTATTTTTTGAATACCTAAACAACTATTATAGCTACAAAAATGCTTTTACGTACTTATATAAAAAAAATCGAAAAATAAAAATATTTACAGAATTTTTGGAAATGTAGAAAATTATTACAGTTTAGACATTTAAATGTTTAGGCTATACTTTTTTTATGTAACACCTCTAACTAATCTTAAAAAATCCTGAAATTGATAATTTTTTTTGTTCAAATTCAACTAAAGCAACTTTAAAATTTTCCTCCATAACTATTTCTCTTCTAGAGGATGAATCACCTAATTATTTAAGTTTTTATCTAGTGCATAATTTGTAGTTTGTACATTTTATTTAATGAGATCTAATATCCACGATTTTTTGAGTTTCACAATTTTGTTATTATTATTATTTTTTTATTAATTGTTTTATATATTTTCATATAGCCCTAAGTATCACCTTTCAACAAAATTAAAAATGGCAGATTGCAACCATTTGTCGATTTGACAAGTATTGACCCATGCATATACATATATGTACGTATATACATATATAGCTGTTGCACCCGGTAGTGGATAAAATTTATGGTTACCAAAGATGTTCGTTTCGCTGTAGTAGTTATAATAGCTAGTGGGCCTCTTAACTCCATGGTGTCGGATGTGTGGTTGGTTGGCGCAAAAACACCTACATATGCACATTAGGGTAGTCGAAAAATGCATGTAAAAAGGTAAAGGCAGAATTTTTATGCTCTCACCCCTTATAATTGTTCTATACCGAAAATTTTTATTTTGAAATCCACAAATATTTAGTGGTCGCTCAGAGCGCTCAAAATTTTCTATGTATTTTATATGGGGAAAAAACAACTTTCGTAGAAATGGTATATAAATCTTGAAAATCAAAAAAAAAAACTATGTTTCTCTTTAGGAGATTCCCAACAATAATAGATACCCAAATATCGTTTTAACCATTTCTTCATAATAACTATGTTTTATAGGTTCGCCAAAACATCCTAGAAAATGCCAAAAAATTCAATGCGGGAATAAAATAAAAATTTTAAGTATTAAAAAATGATTGAATAAACAATTGGGCATTGTTATTGGAAGTCTGCTGAAGAGAACCATAGTTTTCCGATCGAAAAATTTTGATTTTCAAGAATTCCATTCCATTTCCGAAAAAATTTTTTTTTCCCTCATATAAAATACATGGAAAACTTTGAGCGCTTTGAGCGACCTCTAAATATTTTTTGATTTCAAATAAAAAAATAGGGGTTTACTTTTTTCGATATAGAACAATCCTAGAGGGTGAGAGCATTGCAATTCCGACTTACTTTTTTGACCACCCTAATGTAAATACATACTTAGTGCACCAGAAATTTTTTTACACAACTGTGAGGTATCAGTTATACAACGATTGTAACTGTGTGTGTGTGTTCATGTGCGCTATACATTTGCACAAAAGTGATGCTGTACGCGTTCCAGCTAACCCAATTCGCCCGGCAACACCTCCATAACCGAGCTAAGGCTGCACCGTTTGTTTATACGTCAAACAGTAAAGGGTGAAAAAGGTGCAAAACACTTTGAAGAAAAACAATTTGCTCACTGAAAATCATTGGAGCAGTTGAAACGGCATAACTGCTGTGCATTGCATCTGGCGGCAGGAAATTAAGAGGTGTGTGCTTGCAACAGGCGTAGTTATTTCATTATTATTAACTGAAATCGCCGAAGCGCAACAGATTGAAAAACTTAGCGTCTCTCGAATATTATAGAAATACGTTTTTAATTGGCATGAATTTATATGAGTAGTCATAAGAAATTTTGCAGCAAATTAAGTGAAGGAATTTATAATTTTGCAAGTTGATTCGTTTATTTCTTCATGGCTCCTTAAAATTTGCAATTACATATATCAGATTTTTACGATTCTCAAATAGAAATAATTTATAGGGACTGTTGGTTTCTTTTTAGCACTAAACTGGGCTCTTAAGAAGAATTTGAAGGACTTGGCATAAATACATCTGGAGATTTGCCATTTTCTGTCGACTCACAACGGACCGGTTCCATATAAGATGCGGCCAAAAGTAGTAACCGTACTACAAATTCCGATTGGATGCTATCAGTTTGGCTTTAGACCTGGTAAGCCATAGCCCGTCAAACAGCGTTGCCATTTTAGCCGTTTTCCGGCTAGATTTAGCCGGTTTTGATAGCAACTAGCCGGAGAAAATTCGATCTAGCCAGCAGCCGATTTGTTAGCAGCCGGTTTGTAAAAAAAAGTTAGCCGTTTTTAGCCGATTTTACTATTTGCCTAATTTTCAGGTTCAAAAAGTAAACAAGTTGTTCGAAAGCAATAATGCAGACCCAATGAAGATTTTTAATGAACTCAATGTTTTACTTTCGCATCTATGCTCCCTAGTGGTTATTAGCGCGGACACATTTGATCCTATATGCTCCCGTTGGAACCATACCTTGCTCCATTTCCTCAGTTTTATCACAGTTTTGAAGAGTATTTAAAAACAAAAGTAAGCATAAACCACGAAGCCGAGAAAATAATTCGAGAAAATGGTCGCTATTTTATTATCACTTTAATAAAGGAATTACGCCAACCAACGCCTCCCTACAAATATTGCCACACTAAAAAAAATTGACTTTTTTCGGTTGGAAATGCATTAAGAGTAATTAAACCAAAAGTATTTGTTCAACTACAGCAACAAAACCACAAATATAATGCCGACGAAATAACATCCATAGAGATGCAATGGCAACGGTTAACGTTACATACCTCGAGTAATTTAGACTCAAATGTAAAATTTCGGGCCGAAGTTTATCAATTTCGAAATGCTCTAGGAGAAAACCCTTTTGCTGACCTTTGCAACCTAGTTTTTAGTTTTCTTGTTTTGCCTATAAGAAATGCAGAAGTAGAGCGAATATTTAGTTCAATGAATATAATAAAAACTAAACGTTAAACGCTATTTTATATATAAGATACGGTTTAAAACGTGAAGCAAAATGCTGCCATAATTTTACTGTAGATGACGATCTCTTAAAATTAATGAATTCAGGTGATATATACAATAGTGATTCATTTGATGATGCGGAATATACACTCGATATAAATTAATGGTGTTAACTAGTCTTTCGTTTCTTGCGATTTATTTAAATAAAGCATGTGAATTTTCACTAAAACATTTTAGCCGTTTTTAGCCGCTTTTTTTGCCAATCTAGCCCAAAAGTCGGCCCAAAAAGTTCTGGCAACACTGCCGTCAAATACTGCTTCTGTTAGCACGAAGAGAAGCTGCCTCACAACGGTAGGCAATTGAAACGCAGAGCCTTCTATGAACGAACAAAAATTGCGCTGTACAAAATTTAAATCAGGCCCGTCCTTTTTTTATGGCGCAGAAACATGGACGATATCGAACGAAGCTGAGAAGGCCTAAGGAGCTTTCGAGAGAACTATTTTACGTAGGATATATGGCAGTGTTCCCGTTGGTGACGAGCACCCACCGAAGAACGTGGAATAACGAACTTTATGAGGTCTTTAACGACATGGACATAGTTGAGCGCATAAAATATACAGGTATTGCGCTGGCTTGTACATGTTGCGCGCAGGGATGATGATGTTCCGGTGAAAAGATGTTTCGACTTAGCACGCATTGTAGGACAATGTAAGCAACGTTGCCCACTAACACAGTGGAATTACACAGTGCAGAAGGATCTGTCCGAACTTTGTATAAAACTGGCGCAAATCCGCTAAGGAAAGAAGCAACTGGCGAATATTTTTGGTCTCGGCCCAAACCGACAAACGGTTCTAGTGCCAAATAAGAAGAAGAAGAATTTTAGCATAATAAACAACAAGCATTTGATACAGTTTTTGGATTATAAATCATTTTAAATTTTTGAAGTTAAACTTCTTTAGCGGCGGTTGGTTGGTTAGCAAAGGAAATGGTTAGGGCTGAAACAAGTGCTTCTTGAGTGAATGCTCATGGTATTAATTTAACAAAAACTTGCTAATAAAAGGTTAAAGAATAACACTTAGAAAAAGACCAATACAAGAATGAAAGTCAAGGTGAGTACGTGCATAGATACAGAAAAGGATAAAGGCAAAGGTAAAAATAAAAACAAAAACAAAGAGGCGTAAAAATGAAGACCATGGTAAATTTTAACACTTTACTTATATAAGGTCAAAGTTGAAGGGAAATATGTAGATGAAGAAAATGATAAACATAAAAGTAAAAACAAAGATAAATATAAAGATAAAATGAGGATGAGGATACCGATAAAAGTAAAGATGAAGATAGAGGAAGAAAGATTAGAAAGAAAGAAAAGTAATTATAGTGAAAAGGTTATAGATAGAAATACAGAGACTCAATCTGGGAACTATTTTGGGTATTTATTAGGGATTTTCGGAATTCTCCGGACATATCGATATAATAATCGATATTTTTATCGGTTTTGTTATCGATATTTTTATCGAAATTTTTATCGGAAATCATCGATATAATAATCGATATTGTTATCGATTTTGTAATCGATATTTTTAACGATTTTTTATCAACATTTTTCATCAATATCGTTATTGGTTTGGTTGTTGATATTTTTACTGAATTTGTTATTGATATTTTAACCGATTTTGGAGGTAAAATTCGAACCTCGAAGCTTAGAATATCGAATTTACCCATCCCTAGAAAAGACAGAAGAACAGCACATTAAGCCTGATAACCATAGCGTTACCTTTATATAGAAAGGCCCTATCTCACATTGTCGCTGAAATACAAAAAGCCGTAACTAAGTAAAAATCCAAAATTCCCCTTTTAATTGATTATGATGCATTTCGTCGAATTATAAGTCCCCACATCATTTTAAGCAATAAAAAATTTTAGTCAGTTACAGCTTTTTGCATTTCAGCGTCTATATGAGTTAGGGCCATTTCTATATGAAGGGAATGATATGCATGTTTTTCAATGCTTCCGTGAATGCCTATGAGTTTAACGAATCTATTTTTCGTATAGAAAATAAGTGCATCCATATGTACATACATATGTACATACAGTAAAACGCACGTAAATATTTCGTACGAAAAGGACTTTTGTAAGCGACTCTGTCGGTGCGCTCAAAAACCAACTGCAAACAATGCGGTAAGCACATCGATGCTGCGTGGACACTTTCACGTGGATGTGCTCACATGCATATGTGGCCTGTTGACTGCCTGCCAAAACTTTTAATAGTCTCTAATAAATTTAATGCTACAGCTTGCGTTCACTCAGTAATTATGAGTATGTGCATATGAATTTTATTTGCATTCTACCTCTAACTAAATACTCTTTTACATATACACACATATTTTATTTTATAGTCAGAGCTCTCTAATATCCTTATTTTCATAGACAAAAATGGCAGACGCACACACGCGCACTCATATCTATGTAGTATTTATTTCGTTATATGAATATTCAACAAATATGCAGTTAGCCAACAGGCGTTGAAAGGCCGGAGCAGGAAGAAGCACTTCATAATTTATAAATATGCATTATTACTATTTTAATAAGCGCCAACTAACAGCCAACGAATGGCTGACAACCGTTCGAGCGGTGGGAAATGTTGTGGTGCTTCAGCAAGAGTTTGTGGCATCCGAAAGTACGAAGTCCTTTGGGATGTTTTTATTTGGTTTTGATGGCCACAACTTTGGTGATTTTACCACACTGGACGGGTTGGCTTGCGCCCGTTGCTAGAATTTGTTTTTGTGTGCTGCTGTGTAAATGTATATATGTGCATTTTTAGGTATTTATTTATATACATATGTACATACATTAGACCGTACCACATTACGAACTCAAAAAGTTCGCCGTACACCCCTAAGTCTAAAGTATTTTTGCAGGGCAATTAAATAAGTTTTTTAAATAGTTTTACTGGATTAATCCAAAACCTCCCTTAGCAGAAGTTTAATGATTTTTGGAAAGCTTTAACTTACTGACGTTAAGGTGGTACGTTAGTGTGAAAAGAACTGATATGTGGTGAGTCAGTAGATACTAGAACGAGGCTGGAGATCAATGTACTTTAAAAAAAAAAGAAATTGTATCCTCTAAGCAAGAACATCGATATATCGTACTTTAAGATCCGGCTGAAAATGTCGAAGATATGACGAAAAATGTAAAAAGGCGATCCCTACGTTCAGTAATTTTTTTATTCGAATTTGCCTTACAAAAATACTTTAGGTATTAAGCGTGTACGGCGACCTTTTTTCTGGTATGGTCTAATGTACATATTTACTGCCATATATACTTAAGCAATTTTTTGTTGGTCAGAAGATATACTACGCAAATCCATAGGCATTAACTTGCTTAATGTCAAGCCATAAAAACTTAGCAACTTCTACACAATATTTTGGTATTAATCTATTTTGGTATACCGATAGCATTTGAATCTGCACTTAACTCCGAATAGTTTATTAAAACACTTTTCATATTTAAGGGGAATGTCGATTATTACATTTCTAAAGAACAATTATACGAATTCAAACAAAATTCAAAAACACTAATTTCAATTGGAGATCATCACATCCTTAATCAGACTTCTTATCGATCTCGCTGGGATTTTGTAGCAAACGATTCTTTATTATTATTTCAAAGCAAAGTATTTAATTAGCAAATAAATGGTCATATTTTTAATTATGAAAATTAG
This sequence comes from Rhagoletis pomonella, assembly GCF_013731165.1. Taxonomy (NCBI): domain Eukaryota; kingdom Metazoa; phylum Arthropoda; class Insecta; order Diptera; family Tephritidae; genus Rhagoletis; species Rhagoletis pomonella. Next base: position 24,196,598 of record NW_023458561.1, read on the forward strand.
AATGGCCAAGTCTCTCGATGGTTTGAGTTTGAGCTGAGCTTTTTTAAGAATACCGAATTATACTAATTGTTATTAAAATCCTTCATCACATTTGTACTCGTATTTAACATCGAAATCACTTATTTTACATTGATCGATAACATTAGGTTGGATTGTAGTGGTCGCCCCGAGTTAGGGAGACATCTAGACCTTGTGTTACAACGTCATTTTGAACCGCTCTTTATAAAATCGTGGAGTTACAAAGACCGCTAATATCAAAACCCGAGCGTCCTTCAAGGCTCCCTATAGTTGTAATAATAATAATAATAATAATAGATTGGCGCTTACACATATGTTACTGTTTGGCCGAGCTTGGATATTGTCACACAAAGCGGAGGGACCTACAGTTTTACGCCGACTCCGAAAGGCGATTGTATTTTTATGAGAAGCCGTTTTTCATGGCAGATATACACTCGGAGGTTTGCCATTGCCTGCCGAGGGACGACCGCTGTTAAGAAGAACCTTTTCCCTATAATTGTAAGTCAAGATATTTAAATATTATTCTCGCAAAAGCTGGGAAGTCTAGTGAAAGTATTGAAGTGATTCCATCACATCATCTTCTAGATAATAGCGGCAGTACGGATTAGATATGATTTTTAGTATCTTCGCTGGGTGATCTACCAGAAGTCTCACAAGAAACGAAGGCAATAGTTTTGTCAGCATAAGGAGCTCTTATAATTGCGTATATCCTAGGATTCACTTATCGTTCGCTGAGCTGAAATGAGACAGTCCTGCCGATAAGTGTACCACAAGTTTTCCTTACCTGATTGAAGACCGCCGTTAACCAGTAGACAGAGGACAATGTAGCTCCTTTGACGGACTCCATCAGACGAGAACTCCATAAAAAAATAAGTAGTCTTAACTAGAATGCCATGGAGCCAGTAAATTACTTCGAGCAGAGAACCCGTCTCCTATGTATGACTCTTATGCATCAATAGCAAGCAACTGATGCCTTTTTCACTTTCTCCTCGGTGTTCGGTTTCTACGACAGCTTGCAGCCTAAGATAAAGCCTAAATAAATATTTGCTCTTGACAGAACCTGTAGGAAAATATAGATGCTCTAGGAATATTTCTGCATCTAAAAGAAAATTTTGAAAAAAATGTCGCTTAGAAAAGAGTTGCATTGTTCTATCTTGTATTTTCTAGTGAATATTAATGGCAGCCCATTTAATTAGCAGGCTTAACCTTACGCACCAAATCGTTCGCATAAGAAATTAGCCAATAGCGTCACTAACAAATCATTTACAAAGCTAACCTTTTAGATCGCCGTCGCTCAAACTGCTCATAATCACTGCGCCCGAAATTTTAATACATTTGATCGCTTATAAAATACTGCGCTTGACCGGTTAAGTTCTACTAATCGCATTATCATCTGAAGCCTCAGGCTTAAAAAAAAAGTTGTACGATAGGGGTATCCCTGCTAGAAATCTCGTTTGATATCAAACGGCTCGAAGAGGTTCATTATCAGTTCTGACGGAGCTGTTAATATTGCTGAACGACATTTTACACACCCACGTTAGCTTTGCGGGGATACCAGATTCAGACATCGGCGCATGTAGCCAACTCCAACAAAGAGGTACATAGGTTCCAGCCTTCCACATAAAACGCTCGAAAGTGCCTTACACGCGGCATTTAAGCGGCTGAATCGGGATAGTTGCCACATTAGGTTTGTTGCCTCTTTTGTAAAGTAGCCAAAGCTTAATTTAAGGTAGTCAGGGACGCCAACATATTCTGTCTAGGATTTGTCATCAACCACTCGCCGCCGTACTCGAATAGCTCAGCTGTCAGGCCGTCAGCTTCAGCAGCTTTGTGGTTTTTCAGTCGTCTTTTGGGACATCCACTCCGTCGTTCTCGACTTGGGGCCAGCGTAAACCTTCCCTATCGACCTCTGCGCTGTTATTATTCAACAGGGTGTAAAAGATTTCCCTTCATAATCTAAGTAAATGTGTGCTTATAGTGGTAGTTGTTATAGGAATAGCCTAACTTTCCACTACAGTTTTGAGGAATTTTTTCTGTTGGACAGCTTATCTTTTGAGCTCTTTATAACAAACCCACATCGCTCTCGTTGCCCTGTAGGCGGCATTTTCCAAATTACTGAAAGCGTGCCCCTTCCATGTATCACAGTTTGAGGGACTTGGTTTCTCGTCTTTCGATCTGAAGACAGCCATGTGGCGGAACCTAGTGCCTCAGACTACCTAATTTCTGGCTCGGCTTAAATTCGTTATCGGAAGTTATGCCAAGTAGGGTGAATTTTTCGCCGGTAGGGCCAAATACCCCACCAGCATGAATCATGTTTCTCACAAATAAATTTTTTTAAAGCAAAAATGTCCTTGCAGGCGTGACCAATCTCCGCCAGAAATAAATTATATTTGCACGAAGTCGCCCATTTGTCGCTTGTCAAAAAAAGCAACGAATTTGTACAATTTTTGCTCCCAAAAGTATTCTTTAAATCATCACCGCTCTGCACTCCCTCCCCTCTATTACTCTTTTCGCACTGCAATGCAATTTACATTTTGCAACTGAAATGTTTTACGTGATTTTTAATGACAAACGAATAACAATTTTCACTTATAGTTGTAACGACTTTGCGCGCGCAACATTTATTGAAAATTTTTGGAAAATTCGTAATCTCATAATTGAATTAGCAACACGCGATGGCTGTATACGGCATCATATACATAACTACATGCATACAAACATAGTAGTGCTCTAAAATGACATTTTCAAGCTGAAAAGCTGACAACATCTCAAAATCATGAGTAAGTACCGGAAAGCCGGAACGGAGAGAGGCGGGGAAGTGAGCAGCACGTAGCGCTTGCTTGTTGTGCCACAACAATAGTTAGCATGCAACGTGCCATCATGCAACCACTCGATGTTTACGTTGTTGATGTTGACTCTACGAGTGTGTCGGATAAGGGGCCGCTGCCATTGCCACTGCCGCCGCCGCCCAAACGAGGCGAAATGCGATTGGCGTCACAAAAATGACTACAAATTGCTTGTTTGTCCAGAATTATGCAAATTTATTACTTGTGCTGTTGCCGAGTTTCACTACTTTTTTTTTGCCACCGCGATTACTGTTGTTGTTGCTGCCTAAGTTGAATTG
>NW_023458561.1:24199839-24218970 GCF_013731165.1 Rhagoletis pomonella
CAATTCAACTTAGGCAGCAACAACAACAGTAATCGCGGTGGCAAAAACAGTAGTGAAACTCGGCAACAGCACAAATAATAAATTTGCATAATTCTGGACAAACAAGCAATTTGTAGTCATTTTTGTGACGCCAATCGCATTTCGCCTCGTTTGGGCGGCGGCGGCAGTGGCAATGGCAGCGGCCCCTTATCCGACACACTCGTAGAGTCAACATCAACAACGTAAACATCGAGTGGATTTCGCGCACTTTACGGTTGCATGATGGCACGTTGCATGCTAACTATTATTGTGGCACAACAAGCAAGTGCCACGTGCTGCTCACTTCCCCGCCTCTCCCCGTTCCGGCTTTCCGGTACTTACTCATGATTTGGTGATGTTGTCAGCTTTTCAGCTTGAAAATGTCATTTTAGAGCACTACTATGTTTGTATGCATGTAGTTATGTAGACCCGTATACAGCCATCGCGTGTTGCTAATTCAATTATGAGATTACGAATTTTCCAAAAATTTTCAATAAATGTTGCGCGCGCAAAGTCGTTACAACTATAAGTGAAAATTGTTATTCGTTTGTCATTAAAAATCACGTAAAACATTTCAGTTGCAAAATGTAAATTGCATTGCAGTGCGAAAAGAGTAATTGAGGGGAGGGGGTGCAGAGCGTTGATGATTTAAAGAATATTTTGGGAGCAAAAATTGTACAAAATCGTTGCTTTTTTTGACAAGCGACAAATGGGCGACTTCGTGCAAATATAATTTATTTCTGGCGGAGATTGGTCACGCCTGCAAGGACATTTTTGCTTTAAAAAAATTTATTTGTGAGAAACATGATTCATGCTGGTGGGGTCTTTGGCCCTACCGGCGAAAAATTCACCCTACTTGGCAAAACTTCCGATAACGAATTTAAGCCGAGCCAGAAATTAGGTAGTCTGAGGAACTAGGTTCCGCCACATGGCTGTCTTCTGATTTAAAGACGAGAAACCAAGTCCCTCAAACTGTGATACATGGAAGGGGCACGCTTTCAGTAATTTGGAAAATGCCGCCTACAGGGCAACGCAGCGATCGGTCGCAACGAGAGCGATGTGGGTTCGATATAAAGAGCTCAAAAGATAAGCTACAGATATGCCGAAATACATGAGAAATAGAATGCTGGCCAACAGAAAAAATTCCTCAAAACTGTATTGGAAAGTTAGGCTATTCCTATAACAACTACCACTATAAGCACACATTTACTTAGGTTATGAAGGGAAATCTTTTACACCCTGTTGAATAATAATAGCGCAGGGGTCGATAGGGAAGGTTTGCGCTGGCCCAAAGTCGAGAACGATGGAGTTGATGTCCCAAAGTAAGACTGAAAAACCACAAAGCTGCTGAAGCTGACGGCCTGACAGCTGAGCTATTCGAGTACGGCGGCGAGTGGTTGGAGAAAACTCCTGGACAGAATATGGTGGCGTCCCTGACTACCTTAAATTAAGCTTTGGCTACTTTACAAAAGAGGCAACAAACCTAATGTGGCAACTATCCCGATTCAGCCGCTTAAATGCCGCGTGTAAGGCACTTTCGAGCGTTTTATGTGAAAGGCTGAAACCTATGTACCTCTTTGTCGGTGTTTCCTACATGCCCCGCTGTCTGAATCTGTCGCAAAGCTAACGTGGTTGTGTAAAATGTCGTTGAGCAATATTAGCAGCTCCGTTAGAACTGATAATGAACCTCTAAGATCCGTTTGATATCAAACGAGATTTCCAGTAAGGATATCCCCTATCGTACGACTTTTGTATTAAATGTACTAAGGTGATTATGAGCAGTTTGAGCGACGGCAATCTAAAAGGTTAGCTTTGTAAATGATTTGTTAGTGACGCTATTGGCTGATATCTTATGCAAACGATTTGGTGCTTAAGGTTAAGCCTGTTGATTAAATGGGCTGCCGTCAATATCCACTAGAAAATACAAGATACGGCAGTGCAACTCTTTTCTTGATTGGAGGTATTTTCCTACAGCTTCTGTCAAGAAGAAATACTTAGGCTTTATCTTAGGCTGCAAGCTGTCGTAGAAACCGTACACTGAGGAGAAAGTGAGAAAGGCATCAGTTGCTTTATATTGATGCATGAGAGTCATTCATAGGAGACCGGTTCTCTGCTCGAAGTAATTTCCTGGCTCTACGGCATTCTAGTTAAGACTACTTACTATTTTTTATGGAGTTATCGATGAAGTCCGTCAACGGAGCTACACTGTCCTCTGTCAGGTAAGGAAAACCTGTGGCTCACTAATCGGCAGGACTGTCTCATTTTGGCTCAGCGAGCGATAAGTAAAAGCTAGGAGATAAGCAATTATAAGGTTTTTCTAGCCTATTGTGAATCGGAGCCAGTCATAAGAGCTCCCTATGCTGACAAAACCATAGCCTTCGTTTTTTGTGAGACTTTTGGCAGATCACTCAGCGAAGATACTAAAAATCGTATCTAATCATGATGGAATCACTTCAATACTTTCACTAGACTTCCCAGCTTTTGCGAGAATAAGATTTAAGTATCTTGGCGCGCACTTATAGGGAATTTTGAATGGCGCTCAGGCCGTCTTTGTAACTCCAAGATTTTATAAACGGCATTTAGAACCGTTCATAATGACGTTGCAACACAAGGTCTAAGTGTCTACCTAACTCGGGACGACCACTACAATCTAACCTAATGTTATCGATCAATGTAAAACCAGTGATTCCGATGTTAAATACGAGTACAAATGTGATGAAGGATTTTAATAACAATTAGTATAATTTGGTATTCTTAAAAAAGCTCAGCTCAAACTCAAACCATCGAGAGATTTGGCCATTTTAATTTTCATAATTAAAAATATGATCATTTATTTGCTAATTAAATACTTTGTTTTGAAGTAGTAATAACGAATCATTTGCTACAAAATCCCGGCGATATCGATAAGAAGTCTGATTAAGGATAATCACCACACCCGATTGAAATTAGTGTTTTCGAACTTTGTGTGAATTAGTGTAATTGTTATTTAGATATGTAATAATCTACCTTCCCCTTAAATATGAAAATAGTTTTAATAAACTCTTCGGAGTTTAGTGCAGATTCAAATGCTATCGGCATACCAAAATAGAGTAGTACCAAAATATTGTGGAGAAGTCGCTTTGTTTTTATGACATTATGACATTAAATAAGTTAATGCCAATGGATTTGCGTAATATATTTTCGGAGAAAAACAAAAAGCTGCTAAAGTATATATGACAATAAATATGTACGTTAGACCGTACCAGAAAAAAAGTTCGCCGTACACGCCTTAGACCTAAAGTATTTTTGTAAGGCAAATTCGAAAAAAAATTGACCGAACCGAAAGGCGAGCCCTTTTTTAAATTTTTGGTCATATCTTCGACAGGTCCTATCACACTAACGCACCACCTTAATGTCAGTAAGTTAAAGCTCTCCAAAAATCATTAAACTTTTGCTATGAGAGGTTTTGGAATAATCCAGTAAAACTATATAAAAAACTTATTTAATTGCCCTGCAAAAATACTTCACACTTAGGGGTGTACGGCGAACTTTTTGAGCTTGTAAAGTGGTACGGTCTAATGTATGTACATATGTATATAAATAAATACCTAAAAATGCACATATATACATTTACACAGCAGCACACAAAAACAAATACTAGCAAGCCAACCCATCCAGTGTGGTAAAATCACCAAAGTTGTGGCCATCAAAACCAAATAAAAACATCCCAAAGGACTTTGTACTTTCGGATGCCACAAACTCTTGCTGAAGCACCACAACATTTCCCACCGCTCGAACGGTTGTCAGCCATTCGTTGGCTGTTAGTTGGCGCTTATTAAAATAGTAATAATGCATATTTATAAATTATGAAGTGCTTCTTCCTGCTCCGGCCTTTCAACGCCTGTTGGCTAACTGCATATTTGTTGAATATTCATATAACGAAATAAATACTACATAGATATAAGTGCGCGTGTGTGCGTCTGCCATTTTTGTCTATGAAAATAAGGATATTAGAGAGCTCGGACTATAAAGTAAAATATGTGTGTATATATAAAAGAGTATTTAGTTAGAGGTAGAATGCAAATAAAATTCATATGCCCATACTCATAATTACTGAGCGAACGCAAGCTGGAGCATTAAATTTATTAGAGACTATTAAAAGTTTTGGCAGGCAGTCAACAGGCCACATATGCATGTGAGCACATCCACGTGAAAGTGTCCACGCAGCATCGATGTGCTTACCGCATTGTTTGCAGTTGGTTTTTGAGCGCACTGACAGAGTCGCTTACAACAGTTCGTTTCGTACGAAATATTTACGTGCGTTTTACTGTATGTATGTATGTACATATGGATGCACTTATTTTCTATACGAAAAATAGATTCGTTAAACTCATAGGCATTCACGGAAGCATTGAAAAACATGCATATCGTTACCTTAATATAGAAAGGCCCTAACTCATATAGACGCTGAAATGCAAAAAGCTGTAACTGACTAAAATTTTGTATTGCTTAAAATGATGTGGGGACTTATAATTCGACGAAATGCATCATAATCAATTAAAAGGGGAATTTTGGATTTTTACTTAGTTACGGCTTTTTGTATTTCAGCGACAATGTGAGATAGGACCTTTCTATATAAAGGTAACGCTATGGTTATCAGGCTTAATGTGCTGTTCTTCTGTCTCTTCTAGGGATGGGTAAATTCGATATTCTAAGCTTCGAGGTTCGAATTTTACCTCCACAATCGGTTAAAAAATCGATAACAAATTCAGTAAAAATATCGACAACCAAACCAATAACAATATTGATGAAAAATGTTGATAAAAAATCGTTAAAAATATCGATTACAAAATCGATAACAATATCGATTATTATATCGATGATTTCCGATAAAAATTTCGATAAAAATATCGATAACAAAACCGATAAAAATATCGATTATTATATCGATGTGTCCGGAGAATTCCGAAAATCCCTAATAAATACCCAAAATAGTTCCCAGATTGAGTCTCTGTAATTCTATCTATAACCTTTTCACTATAATTACTTTTCTTTCTTTCTAATCTTTCTTCCTCTATCTTCATCTTTACTTTTATCGGTATCCTCATCCTCATTTTTTTCTTTATATTTATCTTTGTTTTTACTTTTATGTTTATCATTTTCTTCATCTACATATTTCCCTCACCTTTGACCTTATATAAGTAAAGTGTTATAATTTACCATGGTCTTCATTTTTACGCCTCTTCGTTTTTGCTTTTATTTTTACCTTTGCCTTTATCCTTTTCTGTATCTATGCACGTACTCACCTTGACTTTCATTCTTGTATTGGTCTTTTTCTAAGTGTTATTCTTTAACCTTTTATTAGCAAGTTTTTGTTAAATTAATACCATGAGCATACACTCAAGAAGCACTTGTTTCAGCCCTAACCATTTCCTTTGCTAACCAACCAACCGCCGCTAAAGAAGTTTAACTTCAAAAATTTAAAATGATTTATAATCCAAAAACTGTATCTAATGCTTTTTGTTTATTATGCTAAAATTCTTCTTCTTCTTATTTGGCACTAGAACCGTTTGTCGGCTTGGGCCGAGACCAAAAATATTCGCCAGTTGCCTCTTTCCTTAGCGGATTTGCGCCAGTTTTATATAAAGTTTGGAAAGGTCCTTCTGTACTGTGTAATTCCACTGTGTTAGTGGGCAACGTTGCTTACATTGTCCTACAATGCGTGCTAAGTCGAAAGATCTTTTCACCGGAACATCATCATCCCTGCGCGCAACATGTACAAGCCAGCGCAATACCTGTATATTTTATGCGCTCAACTATGTCCATGTCGTTAAAGACCTCATATAGTTCGTTATTCCACCTTCTTCGGTGGGTGCTCGTCACCAACGTGAACAGTGCCATATATCCTACGTAAAATAGTTCTCTCGAAAGTCCCTTAGGCCTTCTCAGCTTCGTTCGATATCGTCCATGTTTCTGCGCCATAAAAAAAGAACGGGCCTGATTTAAAATTTGTACAGCGCAATTTTTGTTCGTTCCTAGAAGGCTCTGCGTTTCAATTGCCTACCGTTGTGAGGCAGCTACTCTTCGTGCTAACAGAAGCAGTATTTGACGGGCTATGGCTTACCAGGTCTAAAGCCAAACTGATAGCATCCAATCGGAATTTGTAGTACGGTTACTACTTTTGGCCGCATCTTATATGGAACCGGTCCGTTGTGAGTCGACAAAAAATGGCAAATCTCCAGATGTATTTATGCCAAGTTTTTGCGTCTTTCAAATTCTTCTTAAGAGCCCAGTTTAGTGCTAAAAAGAAACCAACAGTCCCTATAAATTATTTCTATTTGAGAATCGTAAAAATCTGATATATGTAATTGCAAATTTTAAGGAGCCATGAAGAAATAAACGAATCAACTTGCTAAATTATAAATTCCTTCACTTAATTTGCTGCAAAATTTCTTATGACTACTCATATAAATTCATGCCAATTAAAAACGTATTTCTATAATATTCGAGAGACGCTAAGTGTTTCAATCTGTTGCGCTTCGGCGATTTCACTTAATAATAATGAAATAACTGCGCCTGTTGCAAGCACACACCTCTTAATTTCCTGCCGCCAGATGCAATGCACAGCAGTTATGCCGTTTCAACTGCTCCAATGATTTTCAGTGAGCAAATTGTTTTTCTTCAAAGTGTTTTGCACCTTTTTCACCCTTTACTGTTTGACGCATAAACAAACGGTGGAGCCTTAGCTCGGTTATGGAGGTGTTGCCGGGCGAATTGGGTTAGCTGGAACGCGTACAGCATCACTTTTGTGCAAATGTATAGCGCACACGCACACACACACACACAGTTACAATCGTTGTATAACTGATACCTCACAGTTGTGTAAAAAAATTTCTGGTGCACTAAGTATGTATTTACATTAGGGTGGTCAAAAAAAGTAAGTCGGAATTTTAATGTTCTCACCCTCTAGGATTGTTCTATATCGAAAAAAGTATACCCCTATTTTTTTTAATTTGAAATCAAAAAATATTTAGAGGTCACTCAAAGCGCTCAAAGTTTTCCATGTATTTTATATGAGGGAAAAACTAATTTTTTTCGGAAATGGAATGGAATTTTTGAAAATCAAAATTTTTCGACCGGGAAACTCTGGTTCCTTTCAGCAGACTTCCAATAACAATGCCCAATTGTTTATTCAATCATTTTTTAATACTTAAGATTTTTATTTTATTCCCGCATGGCATTTTTGGCATTTTCTAGGGTTTTTGGCGAACTTATAAAACATAGTTATTATGAAGAAATGGTTAAAAAAATATTTGGGTATCTATTATTGTTGGGAATCTCCTAAAGAGAAACATAGTTTTTTTTTTTTGATTTTCAAGATTTCTATACCATTTCTACGAAAGTTGTTTTTTCCCGATATAAAATACATAGAAAATTTTGAGCGCTCTGAGCGACCACTAAATATTTGTGGATTTCAAAATAAAAATTTTCGGTATAGAACAATTATAAAGGGTGAGAGCATAAAAATTCTGCCTTTACCTTTTTACATGAATTTTTCGACCACCCTAATATACATATGTATTTGTTTTTGCGCCAACCAACCACACATCCGACACCATGGTAGTGGGCCTCTAGCTGTTATAACTACTGCAGCGAAACAAACATCTTTGGTAACCATAAATTTTATCCACTACCGGGTGCAACAGCTATATATGTATATACGTATATGTATATGCATGGGTCAATCCTTGTCAAATCGACAAATGGTTGCAATCTGCCATTTTTTAATTTTGTTGAAAGGTGATACTTGGGGCTATATGAAAATATATAAAACAATTAATAAAAAAAAATAATAATAATAACAAAATTGTGAAACTCAAAAAATCGTGTATATTAGATATCATTAAATAAAATGTACAAACTAAAAATTATGCACTAGATAAAAACTTAAATAATTAGGTGATTCATCCTCTAGAAGAGAAATAGTTATGGAGGGAAATTTTAAAGCTGCTTTAGTTGAATTTGAAAAAAAAAATATCAATTTCTGGATCTTTTAAGATTAGTTAGAGATGTTACATAAAAAAATATAGCCTAAACATTTAATTGTCTAAACTGTAACAATTTTCTACATTTCCAAAAATTCTGTAAATATTTTTATTTTTCGAGTTGTTTTATATAGGTATGTTCCTTTTTATGGCCCCAAAAATTACCTTTAAAAAGCTGATAAAAGCATTTTTGTAGCTATAATAGTTGTTTAGCTATTCAAAAAATAGACTTGCAAAATCTCGGAAATTACGAAATTTAGAAATTAGCATAACTTTCGAAAAAAAAAATAGTTTCGATTTTTTCCCCTTTAACGGAAGTTTGTTATGTAATCAAATAAAAGCGCTGGTCTCTTTGACGTGGATTGACCCATTTGTATGTGCATTAGGGTGGTCCAAAATAAGTATAGTCGGAATTCTCTCACACCATAGAATGGTTTCATACCGAATAAGATTATACACCTGTTTTTTATTTTGAAATCAAAAAACATTTAGAGGTCGCTCGAAGCGACACGGAAAACTTCAAGCGCTTTGAGCGACCCTTAAATATTTTTTGATTTCGAAATAAAAACACAGGGGTAAATTTTTTTCGATTTAGAATAATCCTAGGGAGTGAGAGCATTAAATTTCTGACCTAACTTTTACCACATGCATTTTTGGACGACCCTGATGTGCATGCATAAGTATACGTACATACAAACAATACCATGCAACACAGAAACAATGTCGGCTCCCCTCAAACCATCATAAGGGGGTGATGTTTATAGAAAAGCTATTGCCTCCGTTACTAAAGCAGTAACAGGTGGTTGTGTTGGCTTTTCCCGCTGTGAACATTACCATTATAACCAGAAGCACTCACAGCGCCCAATCTGAAAGCAACACAGCAACATGGACACGCGACGCCGCAATACAGTATTAAACAAGCTAGAAATTAAATTAAACTTACCCAAAAATAAAAAGCTTCAGGAAAATAAGAGCTGTCAAAAGTTAATTTATAGCAAAAGGCTACCACAGTGTGTTGCACGACCGGCGGAGCAGCGCTCAAGTTGCAGTGAAATTGTGGGGCGAAAACAAAACCCTTCGTTGCATCCGGGCGAGAGGGCAATGGCACAGAAACTTTTCGAATTTTAAATGGCACAGTTGTAAACCTCAGCAGCAGAGGTGAGCGGGATTATAGGGGAGTAACGGTAATCCGATTGAGTGGTCAAAAGCTAGCAGTTTATTTTGTACTTGGAATTCGCCGAAGCCTACGGGCAAACGGCCATACTATTATAAGCATTTGATGACCTTTTTTTTATGTGCCGAGGTGCTTCGAATTAGAAAATATTGCAAAGTGAAAAACTATATTTGGGCGCAGCGACCAGGTATGATAATTATATCCAAATCAAAAAGAAATTACAAGTGAGTATGGTGCCAATACATATTACTTATAAGTTCAATTGCTTTGGTTCTGGCGTTGCAGTATTTTCAAGTAACTTCTGTTATTGAGCCATGCAGGGTTGTCGCACAATCCGTAGAGCTCAATGATTGATAGTGATATGTTGTATGAAACGCTCTAATTTTGAATTTCCGCGTCATAAAAGAACAAATTCCTCTTGACTGTGTCGTTACTTGGAAAAATGTTGCGCCTTTAACGTAGTCCTGAATTCTTGCCTTACCACCATTAGCAAATATCCACGCATCTTACAATGTGCTTTATATTAATTTTTGCCAATTTGTATATGGATAACCGGAGGATAATTATGGTAGGCTATCTTTTATGAAGCCCTTCTAAAATATTTACTAAAAGTGAGCAGAAGTGGTGGCCACGCATACCCAATGGCGATAGTCCCGATGGCCGATTCTGTTTCATGGGGTACTGGGTTGGTGGGCAGCAGTGGAGAAAATAAGATTTCTTAAAATAATATAGTATATAAAGCAGCACTTTATATCTTGTTGCATCTCTTGCCGGTGGATCTATCGACCAAGAATATAGCGTCAAAAACTGTACACCAGGATGTATGCTAGGGGGCAGTTAGTGCGCAGGACGAACTTCGAAGCCACTGGTTCGGTGACCGGTCGTAGATGGAGAAAGGCATAGGGGCAGCATTCGTCTGCGCGGAGCTGGGTCTCAACAAATCCCATAAGCTGCTGAACTACTGCAGAGTTTTCCAGGCAGAAGTATTGCCATAAGGAGAGTGGCGGAGTTACTGTGCAGCGACGTAGTAAACAAACAGGTGAATTTCGTCATCGACATTTGGGCTGCGATAAAGGCGCGGCTATCGCACAGCACTTCCTCGTGAAGTGCGGTGGAGTGCAGGGCAGGTACTGATGTGCACTGGCCGTCGTCGCGAGTAACAAGGAGACCGCCCTGTCGGAAAATATGCTGTTAGAGGAATTGTCAATTTCCATCCAAGCGATAGAACGGGAGCTCGGCCTGTAAATTAACCGGGAAGGCGCAGAAGGTGTGCACCAAAACGTAAGGTTGCAAGGTATCTAGGATCATGTGCAGAGCGTATGACATAAAGCTAACAAAGTCTCTTCTAAGCCTCTTGGCATCCCATGCCTTTAAACCAGATCTGACCAACGATAAGATTTAGAGGAGACGCAGAACGAAATAGGAGACAGTGAAACATATCCTATGTGAGTGCAATGCCCTTACCAGACTGCGAATCAGTCTCCTGGAAACAGGCTTTCTGCCTAAACTGGAAGCCGCAAGATAGGCTAAAACATGGTTGTCCAGTTTGCCAACCGGACTGCGATGTTAAAATATGAGTACCAATCGAAATCTTTAGTTTGAATATATAGAATATCTTTGATGTGCTTGAAAAGGGTTACTATCTGTTATTATATTAATATTAAACTTAAATTATTTAATGATTGAAAGGAATTTTTAAGAGATGGTTATCAATCGAAGTGGGTTTGAAAGGGCTTTATTTCTACATTATATACAGTACCAGGTTGACCGAGCTTTGCCCAGAGTTCACATACTTTTTGAAGTTTTCAAGAGTTGGATAGCTTTAAAAAAATATGTTGGAAATAAAAAAAAATGGATTTAGATATCGATTATGTAAATTTCTTACTCCAAAATTTAGGCGGCAATAGGGTTGCCAACATTTTCTAAGAAATGTATAGTACTTTTTCAAAAAAATCTGAAAAAATTTTGGACACTTTTCAAAAAAAAAGTAAAAATGTTTTTTAAGTGTACATCTTTTTTCTGTGTTATGCATTTCCTCTATAAAAAAATAGATTTCTTTGAAAGTATCATATGCTTAATCGCAATCAATATTTAAATTAATACAAATTAAAAGTTCCTTTTTTATTAGTGAGATGGTCGCTTTATTTCTCTCATCTCACTATTTCACAATCTTAATAGAAAAAACTCTTTCTGTGAATGCCGAAGTTGCAGGAATAGAGAGCATAAGTGAAATAATTTTATGTATATTTGGTAAATCTTTCTAAGTATTTTTAAAAATGTTGTAATTTTTTATCTGTGTTTTAAAGTATATTTCTTTTAATATTGACATATCAGAATAAATGTCATCAATGTTAAAACATTTCTTTCTTACAAATTACTGAAATATATTTATTTTTCTAATTGAAAAAATATAGTATTTTTCCATTCTATATATTTTTCCAACAGTATATAGTACGCAGTTCCAAAAATAGTACAATACTATACATTATAGTACGGTTGGCAATCCTAGGCGGCAACCCTATTTCGAAATACGCTGGAATGAATGGTACATATCTTGAGTGTATATGTACTGTGTATACTTAAAAAAAATACTGATTGAAATTAACAAGATAAAAATTTGTATTACTTACATAGAAGCGTGGCAACCCTGATGGAAAATATTTTCTAACCAAAGTTCTCAACAATACCTTTCATTTGATATCCACATTGCGATGTTTTAGATAAATTATGTAGAATCGAAAATAAGTGGCAACCGTACACTACTATCTTAAGGAATAACATTTTGTATATTGGGAAAGCATTGTTTAAGAACCGTATCTTAGTACCCATGAATAGTAATGTTTTACCTTTTTTTCTAAACAAAAAATTAAATAAATAAGCGATTCAAAATAGGTGGCAACCCTATTAAAAATATTTTTTAATTAGGGATCTTTAAAATACCTTCCATTTAACACGCATATTATGATGTTTTAATTAATTTTTTACTAATTTCGAATAGGTGTCATCCTTACACGAGTCTTCTCTTAGATAATGCCTATTCAGATAATCTTAAAATCCAAAACATTATATGTGTACAAAATTTCATCAAAATCATTAGAACCGTTTCCGAGAACCCTACGGATATATATATATATACAAGAATTGCTCGTTTAATATAATAAGATATGTATCACACTGTCCGGCGAACAAGATATGGAAAAGTGTTAGCTCGAAAATATTTTTAAAGAGGATTGCCACCTTCTTGAAAAAACGAATTTACACACATATGCATTGAAATAAGAGTGTCAAATCAAAGAGTTGTAATAAATCCTTTCTAGGTAATCCTTATGTAAACAATTACCGAAATCAGTACACATATGAGTAGGAATCTTTTTTTTTTACTTTGTCATCTTCTGTCTTATAGAAAGTTCATTTTAAAGTTTTATGGAATTAGGTAATTATCCACTCTTTAAGGGTATGAAGTTTAACACAAATTGAACTCCGTCCTATACCACATTGCACCGAAGATAAGCATCTGTAAAGCTAAAGTGTTTTATGCTACATTTTCGCACCAAATTTGCTAAATTTATCATGAAAATCTCATTTGTTCTAACGCCAAATATATGCGGTAGTTGGCGTCTAAGCAAGCAAGAGGACAATGTGGCTCCTGGTCTTTACCCTTAAAGTGCACATTTAAGCAATTAACAAATTAACACCGAACACCTTTGTAAATTATTCATTACATTTACCTGGTTGCATTTAATCACGAACACATGCAACTACAAACCTTAATGCAGGTGTGGCGTTGAGCTCTCCAAAGGCCTCCAAAGGAAGGTATTGACTGTCCGGTTTTACGTGTCGGAGCAGTAACTTGACGCTCGTGTCGCACTTTGCGATTCCCCATGGAAGCACACAAACGAACGTATGACCGAGTTGTATACACATACATACACATACTGTTCAGAAAACGGCCGTTAGAAAATGCAACTGCTGCAACAGAAATGGGACATTGAAAATTTCATCACGTCTTCAGTCATAGTGACTTTCCGTCGGCAGGAAGGCGGGTAAATAAAACGAGTGTGTGGCTAAGAGAAGTGTACATATGTATGTATACAGCCTTGCCACGTGCAACTAAATTATGTGCTGCTCGTGTTGCATATTAGAAAGTCATTAAAGTGTTAGGATTGCCACTTTGCTGTGACACATGCCAAACCTACACCTACGCTTGCACTCGCATTGTATGCATGTAAGTGGAAAGCAGCTGCTTTGGTAAGCATATTTGTAAAGCACACCATTGGACTGTGTGCTGGGCTCGATTCCATTGGGCTGGTGGGTTGCGGACAGGCTTTGACTCAACTTGACTTTTCTTTCACTCAATCAATTTCCTTGCTGCTGCCCACACCACAATCACCACACAGCAGTATTTTCTTAGGAATTGCGTCGTCGCTTTGTGGACATTGGCAGCTAACTAATGGCGGCGGCGGCATTGACGTTAAACATCCGTTTTTCGTTGTTGTTGTTGTTGTTGTTATTATTGTTGCTGTCCTTCAAATATCGATGTATCTGTAGATTGCGGTGTTAGTTAATTCCTTGACGGTAAAATATTTACAGTGGAAAATTGCAGCGTAGGAGTTTTGATTACACTTTCAAGTGCCATTCCATTGGTGTTGAGAATGTGAGAATGAACAAGTGGTGTAAGAGACCAGCAGTCAAATGTACCAGTTGTAAACTAACTCACAACTAGTATGAACTGCATGCCCAACTAGTCAGCCAACCACATATATTTTGTCCATGCAATCAACTGGTATTTTTGACATGGGGATGTCCTACCCTGCAAAAATCGTTGGACCATGTAGTCTATTTGTGGTAAATTGGAGTACTTACAAAAGTGTTTCTCTGTCATGCTGTATCGGACCAACTCGTGTCTCTGCGCCAGCTTATTGTTTGTTATCCGATCACTGCTCGTATTTTAACGAAATGTCATTGAAGTTGAGCATTTGAAAGCACATTTGCATGTCTGGCTGTAGCTTCGAAAAAGCATTTGAGAAGTGAAGAACAAAAGCGTGTACAAACTACAACAATGCCATTGTTAATATGTTGGAGTAGTTTTGTGCTACTCTGATGTAATGCAGGGATGGAGTATATGGTCCTGCCCTAGGACATCGCAATGTTAATTGGACCATATTTTTTATATGAATTGTGGTTAATTTTGGAGTACTCCTTGATCCTTAGTGAGTACTCTTTACACGCATGCATGGAGTAGTCGCGATTTTTGCAGGGTACGAGATGGCAATTGTCAGATTTCGGTCAGAAATATACCGGTCTCATACTAGTTCAAATTAGACAGAAAAATACTACTCCAATCATGCACCGAAACCACTACTTTGGTCGTCCAAAAATAAAATGAATTCATGAATATACAATAAAAAAACTTTTGATTAGGTACACTTTAATATATTAAACATTTTTATATAGCAGCCTTAGATTTAGCAATAAGTAGTGTTAAATTTTTTTAGTATTAATTAAAAAAGGAAAAATAAATACATAAATATTTCAAGTTTTCGAACATAAATTTAAATGCATTTTTCTGCGAAAAACTTAATTTATCTTATCTTCTTCTATATACATATATAAATGAAATGTCTTTCGTATGAGCGCGATGCCTGACCAAAAAATGGCTGAACCGATTTCAATTATGTAAAAAGTACTATTTTAGATCTTCTGTGTGGAAGGATTTTCGATTAAAAAAAATTCAAAACTTGTTGTTGTTGTTGCCAAAATATTAAGCAAGCTGAGACGTAGCTAGCCATATTACAATTATTTTAATGAAAGAAAAAATCTGAGTGCATGTAATCCCCTACGCGCTGTAAAAGTGAAATGTCAGATTCTTTAGTTGAGGGTTATTAACAATGGGCTCACGTAGTAAGTAAATAAACCTGTCATGCATGGGCGTGTCACTAAAAAAAGGCGCTAGCTTTGTATAGTGATACATTTGTATAAATAGAAACAGACTTACGGTAAAAAACTTGGGATGGCGGTGACGGTTGCAGTGATTTCCGTATACGAGTAATATGTAAGAAAGAACTCATCCCTAAAGTGAGATTCATATGGATGTTCAAGATTCATTGACGAGCTTTACTATTTTCGAATTTAAAAATTATGGTACAATTTTGGATAGATACCGGAGTTTTCAATGCGCTTCGATGTGATTTTTTACAAAAAGAAAATTCCAATTGAATACGTTACTGCCTTTGGTTCACTGCGTATAATCTGCGTCCTTCACCTTCAACGTTCGTTTAACCTACTCATTCGGCACAGTTAGCTTTACATATATTAACCCTTTAGATAACACCTTCACCTTCATCCTTGCATTTATTTAGCATCGTTTCTTACATCTTTTTGGATGGTAAAATTACTTGCAGTATTTTTTCTCTCTGCCCTTAGCCTCTCAAACTACAATGGCAAGTGTCACCTTGAGTGCAGGCAATCAGAAATAATCGAAAGTTCTTTGTCACCGTCGATTTCTCGACTACAGACAAATGCAACACGCATTGCTCAATGGACCATTGATACTGACTGCAGAGAGCAACTTCAATCGGCTGCGACATTGTACAACTCGTGCTGCACTCAAGACGAATGCAAACGATTTCATTTCAATTTCAAATTTAACGTTGCATTTAAAAAGCGACGTGTGCAATACTCAAACACACACGCACGTGCACTCAAATATACACATTAGTACAGGCGTTCCCAAACGTCTTTTTCAGCGCGGCACCCTTGTGGAGCTAAAAAAAAATTCGCGGCAGCCCTACTCTTCAAATGTCTACGGAAACAAGAAAACACAATTCAAACTTTATGCTCCTTTAGCTTTAATGTGAGGACTGAAATTGTTTTGATGAATGATTTCATTATTTCCTTTAAGTTTATTGGGAGCTTTGACAATTTTACCCTGAAATTATTAGACGCTGAAAGCTTGCTGGTATATTTGTTTTTTTTTATGTAAGCATTTGTTGAAACTGCAGTCTTACATAGAACTGTATAGGTAAAAGTCACTAGTATTTTTAATGCAATCTTGCCAAGAGCAGTCTTTTCTGCATACACTTGCATCCAGAACTCTCTTGGCTCCCTCCGTAGTATTTAATATTGAAATTGCGGTCTTCACTGATGTCCATAAGGTTTTTAATACCATAATTTGTCATCCCAGTAGGTTTACTTTTCGGGTCACATGAAACGGGTTTGTTATCCAGCTGTAGACATCCTTTGAGCCAATGTTGGAAAAATATTCGACAGTGGTGTTTTTTTAAACCTTCCAAGTTAACGCTGGTAATGCGCATTAACACTAAGTAAATAATTTTTATCAATTTTCTTGGTGTTAACTTCGAAGTTACATACGTTTTTCTGATTTACTTTATTTATTTATGGGCTTTTCATGCAAATTGCTAGTAATTCTAAAATATAAATGTCTCAAAAAAAGATCTCCACGTGCTAGAAGAAAATATGTATTTTAATTTCGCAGGCCTCTGTTATCTTCGCAGCGCCATCCAATATCCGTTTTAAATCTAGTGGCGGCATCTTCGAAGTCGGCTGGGAATACCGAGGGATCACACAGAGACTTATAGTGGCGTTTTCTGCCAGTTGCTTCATCCTAGACATCGCTCCTTTCGTTTTTACAACCACTGGGGCTGCTCCATCACGGCACAAATACGCACACTTGCTCCATTTGAAACCATTTTTCTGTACAAATTTATCCATAGCTTTAAAAATTTCGTCGCTAGTGGTGTAAGTCTCAAGTACTGCGCTCATCAAAAGTTTTTCTTCGATTTGCATGGCGAATGGGTACCTCAGTAACACAAGAAGACTGCCTCTAAAATCATGTTGATTCGCCCTTTCACAGTGTGATTGTGAAATTCCAAAGAATAAGTAACATAAGAGAAAAGCCCAGCCAGCAAAATATCCGAAAATTAATCCGAAAACGGGAAGAAAAGTGGATGAAACGCGGATTAAGTTTACAAAAGTACCGAAAATGGTTGTGAAAATTGTACGTTTTCGGCTATTTTTCTGGAAATTTGCTGAGTCAATTTTTCCTACTACGCTTAAGAGCGAAATACAGCACACAAGCGGCTTGAAAAACCGAACGAAATATCCCTTTGCTGGAAGCCATTTGTGTTGTATATGGTGTTTGACGAGGCGCTGAAGGCGATTTTAATAAAAATCAAAATTTTGTGATTTACTGGCCGCCATGTCGAAGTTTGATCAGACCGCTTGCGTTGTTTATGGAAACTTTCAAGAATTTACCCGCACCACTAATATACTTTAGCCACTAGCGGCACTCCAGGCATACGCTCGCGGCACCCACTTTGGGAAAGCCTGCACTAGTACGTATGTATGTAGGTCTTTCCAATGTGCAATAAGCTGTGCGCCTGTGAGTATGCTTTAAAATCTGAGCGGTGTTTTTGCGGTGCGAAACGAAGCATGAAATGTAAACACAATACACTGATACAGCGCTCATTCCAAGGACTCACTCCCACATGCAACGCTGAGGCAGGAGTTGGTGCTTGCCAGACAGGATACACAAGCGAATGCAGCGTAACTAAGTATCTAATAATACAAATCAAGTAGTGTGCGAAGATGTTGTTCAGGTGGGTATTTCGATACGTATGTATGTAAGTGCATACGTCGGGTGGATATATGTACATATGTATGTGCTACACACATTGTTCTCCTTGCAAGTATTGAACGCCTGAAGGCACACCTCACTCGTATCGTCGAAAAGTAGCTTTGCATATCTGCTTGTGCGTCCATTGCTGCAGGGCAGCACCGCGCTCCAGTGGAGTGTGACAGTCGCATCAATTCAGATACATTTGAAGTGCATTCGAAGTTTCGTTTGAGTTCCGTTCTATTGCTATCTGCTTTGAACTACTCTTTATTGTATTTTTTTTATTTTTTGGTTGTTGGTTCTGCTCACTTCATGTTTATTTTTTGTGCGTGGTTAATTGAGTGGAAATTATTTGCATTAATATTTATCTATGTACATTAGACCGTACTAGAACAAAAAAATCGCCGTACACCTCAGAGTCTAAAGTATTTTTGCAAGTCAATTTCGAAATTTGTTTTTTCTTTGGCCGAACGTAGGAATCGCCTCCTTTCTCTTCATTACTTCGGCATTTACAGTCGAATCTTAAGGTATGATATATCGACGTTTTTGTCTCCATGAGAAAAGATTTGTGTTCCAAAGTTCATTGACCTCAAAACCCCGATCTAGCACTTACCCAACAGATCTCAGTTTCTATCCCCCTAATACGTATAGAGGGGAACAACTCAACTAACATCGAAGAACCAGCATTCAACTCCTGCATCCGGGCAGTACTAGACTTAAAAACGAACTTCTTAATGGTACAAGTTAAGAGGGGTGCGCAGGTTAACACCAACCAAGACACCATGGCCTAATGTAAAAATATTCTTAACATTTGCATGTGCTAATGTGGGGTATGTATGTTCGGCTGAGTGCGGTTTAAAATGCGTAAAGAAGGAAGTCTTTGCCACAATCTTATCGGTTGGTTTGTCACAGAAGTAAAAGTGAAAATTGGTGCACTTAAATTCACATGGGTAAAAATATATACACTCCAGGAAAAGGGCGATAAAAATAATAATTTCAAGATTTGTAAGTTTGGCGTGGCCACGAGTGTATGTAGTGATTATTTAATGGTGTTTTCGTTGCTAGCTTTTGATTTCCCCTTTCTCTTTTCGTTTTCGATTCTAAAGTAATGGCAAGCAGAGAGAAAATTTTGTGTTCGCCTCTTAAAATTTCACACTCTTGCAAAGCAAAACAAGGCAGGGGAGATGGTTGCCCTGAAAATCACCATACGAATTGTATGCAGCTCTCAACAAAAAAACACAAAATGCTTATACATTTTCTTCCTTAAAAATTTGCTAGAC
>NW_023458561.1:24219070-24224111 GCF_013731165.1 Rhagoletis pomonella
TATATTCTGTTGTGTTAAGCGTCAGATTCATAGCCAGAGCTTATCTTGTAGATAAACAGATTAGGTGGACATGGAGTGCATTGCGCATTCGTCTAGGACGGCAAATTATGTAAAATGCTATGGCGATTGCATTCCACTGTGCAATGATGACTATTTATTAGTACGGTGAAGTTGTTGAGCAGTGCTATTTTGTGTCTAAAAAAACTACAAATATATACTTATGTACTGTAAAAATCAGTGTTGCCAACTTTTGAGTTTCAAAAAGCACCAAAAGTCGGAAAAAAGCGTTTTGCCATATTAAAAACACAAACTTTTTTTAAATTAAAGGATACTTTTTTTCATAACAGTTTGTATTTAACAAAAGTAAAAAATAAACAATATTTACAAGTATAAATCAATATACAAAACTTTTTCGCACAAAATAAATAGTAGGAGGTCCGACAAAGGCACGCTCTTTACCCATCTGTTTAACGAATGAATTCTACTTTATCTGAAATTTAACGTGCTAGGAAATATTTCGCCGTGGGTTGGCTGAAAAAATCCTGGCCAGGATATTTTTAATTAAACATACAAAATTTATTATATTTTTTTTAATTTTGCACTCATTTGTTTAATGAACAAATTACATTCATATACATATACCAATCGAAAGTATAAAGCCCAGAGAAATAAATATTACAGGAGAAAAGACTAAAAGTCAATCAATAATAATTATATTAAGATAAAAAATTTTTGAGTCATCTATAATTATTGTTCAAGGACTTATATTATAAAAGTCCTTTCATAATAATTATGTGTGAGAAAATTTGTTAAGTCCTCGATAACTATTATTTTAAGACTTATGTAATGAAAGTCTTTTCAAAATAACTATCAGCGAGATAAATATTTTTAAGTCTTCAAAAACTTTTATTTTGAGACTTATATTATAAAAGTCTATTCATAATAATTATGAGTGAGAAAAAATTTGTTAAGTTTTAAAAGAGGGGGCTTAGTCAGGACAATTTGGGGATTAGTTGGGAACCAGTTCGGGTATAGTTTGGGAGTAGTTTATCAGGTGGCAAAAAACAAATCAAAATTTATCGAACTGTGTAATCAATCAAAATATGTACAAACAATTAGAAAAAAATAAAAATCTTTTAAATTCAGTGCACCACACCTATAAATATTTAAAATTATTTCATGTTTTAACTATACATGAGAAATTTGAGTTCAGAAAAAACCCTAAAAAAAGGCACTAGGCACTAAATCATTTCTTTTGACGTTTTAATTTTCAAAAAGCACTAAATCAAGTTGTCAACTATGGTAAAAATAAACAAAATAAATAAAAAATTACAAGCTAAGTATTTAACTAATACGTATGAGCTTAGTATATGTTTTTTTAAGTTAGTAGAGAAATATTTTAGTACAATTAAGTGTGTATGTATTATAAGTACTTAAAAAGGCAGCCACGCGCATATTATAACAGCGCCAAGTTAGATCCGAAAACCGCATACACCAGCCCAGCTTGTAAAAACGACCTAAACAACACTTCCCACCTATTTGATTACCCTATATAACCACGTGACACCACTGGCGCTCTGGACTTAACCATAGCTAACGGGATCTGATAAATTGCATTAGCTGGGCCCGCTAATTGAAGTCACTATCCATCAGCCTGATGGCTTCATCACCTCCATAAATCGTACATCTACGCATCTCTAAATTTATAACCTCCTCTCCACCGGAGCTGGAAAGCTATAGGACGGTGAAATCCCTCTTCAACCCGAAACCGCGTAAGGAGAGAGACACTTCGTGGTCGTCGGACGCAATATTGTGGTGCATCAAGATAGGGGCAAAGCACGACGCATGATGGCACGTACAGCGTATCAACACTGCACCCGAGGCATACCGCCGTGCTTCACTAGTTGAGAAAACGGCTGCTGTTATCAACGCCAAAGGTTCTCAAGCGCTGGGCCCGGGCGCAAGAAAGGAAACATATCGTCGACAGAACGGTCCACTTTGCTGTTAACTCACCAAAAGCTTTTTACCCAGTCGACAATGCTACGATCTTTCAGAACTTCCAACGACTTTCTACCTTATCATCAGTTATATGTGCGCACGCTACCAATCGGGTTGTTGTTGTAAGAGCATAAAATTGTCCCAAGGAATTTTCAGACAATCTGCTGTAGATATGAGTTATTCCTTACGTTTGCCAGACTACCGTGGGGAGTCGTCGATCGAATTCAGCGACGCTTGCAGGAAACCGCACAGGACTAAAAAGGGAATTGTTCCCGATACTTAATTGATCAATGATTAATTGAATTTCATTTTCACTATCACTATATGGTTAGTGATAGTGCATTTCAAATTTCACTAGCACTACATAGTGATAGTGAAATAGATAATTAACTATCACTATCTGGTTAGCGGTAAAGGAACGAAAATTTCGCTACCACTGACTTGTTACACTGGTTTACAAATTTAGGACAATTTGGCGATCTTTGATTTTAACACCCATCTCCTTGCAACATGTTTGTTCAAAAATGTATAGCCACTAATCATATAGTGGAAATGCATTTCAAATTTCACTACCAATTTTGTGGGAAAACGCCATGGCGGAATATACAGGTTAAGTAATAAAACAGCTTTCTCGCCTTATTTTCTGAAATTCGGCTGTCTTATAGTCAAACTTTTATAAATAAGCAGTGGCAAAATCTTTCTACGCGCTCTAATTGCTTCACCTGGTATGATTCCACGAAGGGCAAACACAATCAAAGTTGTATTAACTACTTATGGGTCATTCCAGCGAAGACGACACCTCAGGTAAAGAAATAAATAACATAAATTGTGTTTAAATCTGTAAAAACAGTAAATCAGGTAGAATAATTCTTTATTAATTGATTTTTATCGATTTCTTTTTCACTATTTTCCCTATTTTATTGTTAAAAATGCATATATGTATAATATGCTGAAATATTTTTGGATCAAGTTTTCAAGGCATTCCTCATGTACTAAAGGTGACAATGCAAAGAATAATTATCAAAAAAGAAAGAACAATTCATGAACTCTAAAATGGTGCTAAGTTATTAGAAAAATACATACATTTATGGTGAGAAATTATAATCGTTCAAAAAACATGCTTATTGGATGTCACACCAGTCACAGCAAAATTCTTAAGTTTCCCATTTGTTGAATGAAGTAAGTCCCTTTATTAAAAATATAATAAATATTCACATCAAACCAGCAATATTGCATTTTACTTCCGAACTATGTGTCCTCAAAGGTGACTCATCCCACCCGTCACCAAATGTTGTCCCACCCATAAGAAGCTAAAATAGGTTTTTTTTTTTGTATTTTAAAATATTATAATGCTATTAAAGGATAAAATGGTACTTAACATTCTGCTATGAAAGAAATATTTCTAGTTCTTCTAAAATTGGGAAACGAATCCAACAATGTTAAATTTCTGTGTAAATTATATAACTAAGTTTTATACATTATCAATTTCGTAATAAACTGATATCTGACGTGAAGTGTTAACAGTTTGACACTTGTCAAATCAACAGTTAAAAAGAATTTACTAAAAGTTTGAGCATAAACGAGTTAAAATGTCCCACGCGTCACTTTGGAATGTCCCTTATCAACTTTATCAATTTCATCATGAAGTCCATAAAAACCAAAATTTTGAGTTACATCTATATACTACTCAACGTGCGATGTTTGGTTATCCTGTCGGTTAAATTAAATAATAATTTCATCTATGTACCTACACAAAATACGTTTCAAGCTTTGATGTTTTACAAACTGCATGTAGTACAATAAACGCAGCATCGCTCTAAAGTAATTTAAATTCAGCAAATAAAAAGTTCAAATTATGCAAGTGAATTTTTTTAGCTTGGCAGTTGCATATGCGTTGTCAACTGTCGTCTAGTTGGCTCACTTATGGAATTAACTCTACACAGATTTTATACGGCTTGTATTTGTGAACTCCGTTTTGTTTAATTCAAAACAAAAGTTTTTAGTTTCTGCACACATTGCATATTTTACCCGTATTTTAACGCTGTTTATGTGCTGTAGCAGACGTAGGACTGTTACTCAAGTTGCACTTGTTGTGCACTACCAGCTTATTTGCAGATTTTTTATTGCAATATTTTAAAAGTTTTTATTTGAAATGAACAAAGGAAATCGTAAGCCAGTGGAGTTTGTTGTGTTTGCAACGGAATTGAAAGGTTTTGAAGCGCTTAACTTGATGTACACAACTGCCCCACATTGGCTATGGCATTGACGCCTGATGCGCCCGCTGCATTGGCTAATGTGGTTTGTGAATTACTCAGCGGTTAGTTCGAGTTCAGTTCTACATGCTACATAGTTGAAGTGGAAAGGCAATGTACACTGGAGTAGTTGACTGAATGGGAGTACGAGGTTACATGGCGGTGGGGCGGAAGCTTCAAAATAGTATGCTTCTCGCTGCTACGAATGCAGCATAACTACTTATACTTGAAAATGCTCTCAATAAATCATCCATACTTACTGCGCGTTATTTAATGCTTTTTAGTTCGTAGTATAATCAATAACTTTTGGTTTTTAAACTCGTAGCACACGATTGTAAACAATTATTTTGGCTTGCAACAAGTGCTACACCTTTTGTATTGATTTTTACACTCGCACTGTATCAGTAGATTATATTTCTGCAGTTAATTTATTTAATGCACTCACTTGTTAACTTGTATTCAACTAAAAATAGCTTTTAAACTCAATTCAAAGCTTGTTTTATTAAATTTACATTTCATATCTCAAATTTTGATGCGATTGATTTTTCATTCCAGCTGTTTCTTTTGTTTACGTTTTATCAGCTGATTACCGGCATTTGTGCACGTCGGTGAGTGGTGAATATACCATGTGGTGAAATTCGGTCAGTATTGCATGTACGGGAAATATTTACATAACGAAATGAAACGGGCAACTTTTTTTAATTTTTTAATAATTTAAATTTTGTAGAACCGCTTTTTCATAAACGAATAGATAACGTTGTAAACGTTGTACTGCCTTAAAACGACATTTT
>NW_023458561.1:24227111-24232376 GCF_013731165.1 Rhagoletis pomonella
TTTTTGCCACCGCGATTACTGTTGTTGTTGCTGCCTAAGTTGAATTGAATCGGAACCACTACAGAGGCGACTACTTATGCTGTATGTGTGTTGCTTTATTTGCGCAAATGCATTATGCTCGGTGTCCTATTGCAACATTTTAGCGATGTTTTTGTAACCAGTAACCAATATACGCCATGTTGCACACAATGCTCAAAACTTTGCTTGTTTGCTCCCTGAGGGTGCTGACGCTGACGCTGACTCTGTGGAGCTTCGAGTAAATGTTGAATTGGAAATTTATGCTTTTAGCTATTTACTTTGAGGAAATTGAAAAGAAATTATTTTTGATATTTGCATAATAGCACTCACTGCCTCCTGCCGCTGTGCACTGACCCACTTCCTCGACTCAAGGATAAAAAAGTTACACCCTACGCGCAGTAGTTGTAATGGCACGACGGTGACATTTGTCAACGACTCAATGATGGAAAAGTTAGTTGCTTTGCTTGATGACTGGACGACGATGTCGACGACGACTCCTTCACAAGTTTGTAATTTTGGTAAATGCATTTCGTGAATGTGTTTTAGAGTTGAATGGCTTGGAAGCAACTTAGATTAAAATTCTACAGTTTCGGTTGCTTCAAGCAGCTCGACCATGGTAACTTTGCGCTGAGCGGAGAAAGTTTTTTCTTCAATACTTTTGCACTCTCTTTTTTTTGTTGCTTACGTACTTAGTTAGTTGTTTCTGCTGTGTAAGGGGTAATGAAGAGATTTAGAATGTAAAAAGTTCAAGTTTTGAGGTTACCGATAGTTTCAACTTGGATTATTTTCATTTTGAAATTGAAACTAAGGGAAAATTGATAGCTATTGCACGCTTTTTGAAGTCAAGCGATGAACTGTAATTAATTAGGGTTTAACACTTCCTAAAAGTTTCATAAAAAGCGTCGGATTCGTACTTTTGAAAACCATCGTTGTTGGTAAGGGGGGAAAGGTAGCTTCGGTGGTTTCATTGTGGTGTCAGATAATTATTTAATAATGGTAATGTTGCTTGTAGTGCACCCGCATGGCATTAGTGCACCCGCATGACATTAGTGCACCCGCATGGCCTTAAAACGCCCTAACGTTCATTTCAAAACCCCAGAAACTATTCCAAATGTTAGTCAGATTTATAAACGATCGGAGTGCTGTATTTCATATAAATCCGTGCAGCCGTTTCCGACTGAAGAGAGGTCTCGCATTGTGTCGGTTTTTAATAACGGGTGATTTTTTTGAGGTTAGGATTTTCATGCATTAGTATTTGACAGATCACGTGGGATTTCAGACATGGTGTCAAAGAGAAAGATGCTCAGTATGCTTTGAAATTTCATCATGAATAGACTTACTAACGAGCAACGCTTGCAAATCATTGAATTTTATTACCAAAATCAGTGTTCGGTTCGAAATGTGTTTCGCGCTTTACGTCCGATTTATGGTCTACATAATCGACCAAGTGAGCAAACAATTAATGCGATTGTGACCAAGTTTCGCACTCAGTTTACTTTATTGGACATTAAACCAACCACACGAATGCGTACAGTGCGTACAGAAGAGAATATTGCGTCTGTTTCTGAGAGTGTTGCTGAAGACCGTGAAATGTCGATTCGTCGCCGTTCGCAGCAATTGGGTTTGTGTTATTCGACCACATGGAAGATTTTACGCAAAGATCTTGGTGTAAAACCGTATAAAATACAGCTCGTGCAAGAACTGAAGCCGAACGATCTGCCACAACGTCGAATTTTCAGTGAATGGGCCCTAGAAAAGTTGGCAGAAAATCCGCTTTTTTATCGACAAATTTTGTTCAGCGATGAGGCTCATTTCTGGTTGAATGGCTTCGTAAATAAGCAAAATTGCCGCATTTGGAGTGAAGAGCAACCAGAAGCCGTTCAAGAACTGCCCATGCATCCCGAAAAATGCACTGTTTGGTGTGGTTTGTACGCTGGTGGAATCATTGGACCGTATTTTTTCAAAGATGCTGTTGGACGCAACGTTACGGTGAATGGCGATCGCTATCGTTCGATGCTAACAAACTTTTTGTTGCCAAAAATGGAAGAACTGAACTTGGTTGACATGTGGTTTCAACAAGATGGCGCTACATGCCACACAGCTCGCGATTCTATGGCCATTTTGAGGGAAAACTTCGGAGAACAATTCATCTCAAGAAATGGACCGGTAAGTTGGCCACCAAGATCATGCGATTTGACGCCTTTAGACTATTTTTTGTGGGGCTACGTCAAGTCTAAAGTCTACAGAAATAAGCCAGCAACTATTCCAGCTTTGGAAGACAACATTTTCCGAAGAAATTCGGGCTATTCCGGCCGAAATGCTCGAAAAAGTTGCCCAAAATTGGACTTTCCGAATGGACCACCTAAGACGCAGCCGCGGTCAACATTTAAATGAAATTATCTTCAAAAAGTAAATGTCATGGACCAATCTAACGTTTCAAATAAAGAACCGATGAGATTTTGCAAATTTTATGCGTTTTTTTTAAAAAAAAAGTTATCAAGCTCTTAAAAAATCACCCATTATCATCAAATTTCAAATCACCCTGTACCGATAAAAAGTTCTGACTTCAAAAATTAAAATGCTATCGCACATCTAGCGGCCAAGGTCTTTACTTCGATCTCTCATATGTGAAATTCGAAAGAACGGTACAAATAATCATATTTTAATGTTTCGTAAATGTTCCTTTTGAAAAGAATTTTTAAACTAAAACCTTTTGACATCTCTTTCGTCTAACATTGTGATAAATATTTCAATTCAGGTAAAAATTAAATTGAATTTGATTTTTAAAACACATGGCAACCCTCCTAAAAAAAGTTCACAAATAAAAACTTTCCAACCACATTACGATTTATATCCATCTTTTAGTAATTCATCCAACTTTCTAAATAATTTAATGAAATTTTTTAAGCAGGTGGCAACCCGCTTCAATCATTATTAATGTTCAAACTAAAGATTTCTTAACACTCTTTGGTTAGACACCCACATTTTAATACTTAATATAATTTATTTATTTTATTTATTTATAAGTTAATTAAATTCCACACTTCAAATAGGTGGCAACCCTCTTCAAAATATTTCCAAGCTAAAACCTTCTTGAATAAGCTTCGTCTGACATCGTTATAAATATTCTAATAAACTGATGAATTAAGTTGAATTAGATTTTTGTACATGTGGCAACCCTCTAAATATCGTTCAGAAATAAAGCATTGTCAAACGCATTTCGAGTGATATCAATATTTTAATAATTCATTAAAATTATTATACAATTTGATTTTCACTTTTTAAACGGGTGGCAACTCTCTTTAAACACCTCAAAAATATTCTTAGTGTTAAAACTAAAGATTTTTTCGCATATTTTAATATTTCATTGTTTATAAGTTAACTCAGTTCGACTTTTCAAACTGGTGGCAACCCTCATCAAAATATTTTCACACTATTACCTTTTTAAACTAT
Source organism: Rhagoletis pomonella (assembly GCF_013731165.1). Taxonomy (NCBI): domain Eukaryota; kingdom Metazoa; phylum Arthropoda; class Insecta; order Diptera; family Tephritidae; genus Rhagoletis; species Rhagoletis pomonella. The sequence continues at coordinate 24,230,583 of NW_023458561.1, forward strand.
TTTCGGTTGGCGTCCATATGGTGACACATATTTTCATTACCTAATTCCCGTTATTCGAATTGAATTTGATTTTTTTAACAGTTGGCAACTCTCTTAAAGTTAAGTTAAGAAACAAGCCTTTTCAAACCCATTTCGCTTGATAAATGGTAAATTTTTTTTTTTTTAATTTTGATTAAATTTTTTAAAAGGTGGCAACAATAAAACCTTATTGCACATATACAGCTCAAGCCCTTTAATTTGGGTTGCCAATTGTTTGAGAAGTCGAAGTTAGCTGGCTTATGCACAACATGAACACGAATACTACTAAGGGGACCTAAGCTCACATTTAAGGCCGTTTTCTAGACTGCCTGTTTAAGATAATCGGTGCTTTGACTGCCTGTCAAATTTGTCGCTCACATGCTTATAACAGGTATTCTATAAAAAGTCGATAAAGCAGACCGGCAGTCAATATTTAGCAGGCAGTCGGGAAAACGGCCCTAAAAGTAATTAGCCTTTCTTCAGTATGAAATATAATAAAATGAATCGAAGTAATGAGAAATGGCGCTGGTCAAATATTAACTCACAGAATATACTCTTCACGCCATATATTTATTAGCTGATGGCACATATGATTGCAGTCATTGTGGGTCTCCTTCTCTACTTGTAACTACACTGGTTTGCAGCAAAAATGTTTTGTGGATGACACTATCCAATTCTTATGTAGAATTGCTCGTTGATTCTGAAAATCGAGTTAATTTTTCCCCCCTATGGATAAGTTTTCGAGATATTTTCAATTAACCGTTATTGAGCTCAAAACACAATCGTTATCAAAGACGAAGAACGCGTTCCAGTTTTGATTTAGTTCTGCATGAGAACAAAATGTAATGTCAAGAACGTTCCTACAAAAGAACTAAACGGGGACAAAAATATTGAGAGCAGTTTGAACGCGAACCAAAATGAGACCAAAAGGTTTGCGAAAATTTCCGTAAAGAACACAATGCGAACAAAACTCTCGGGAACGATCACACGGAGAACAGAATGTGAACTAAATTCCCGGGAACGTTTCCAATGGGAACGAATGTATCAATAACATTTTCAAGGAGGATCAAATAAGAACAAATTACTGAGAAATAAATGTTTGGGAACTTAACTTTAAGAATGAGGGGGGTGTCTGCGTGTTGGGATTAAAAATCATTTAAGTGAGAACCACGAGGAAATCTGGTTCATTTCAACTTCCAGATCGCTTAATATCATGGTGAACTGTTCATATATTGAAAAATTGTTCATATTCTGTACAATAAAAGCTCGCGTCTTAAGTCTTTCGTTCACTTTATCGCATAATTATCTTTCAGTCCTTTTTTGATTAATTTTAATATTCAAACAGTTCAAACCAATGAACGGTATGTGAAAAATGTTGGTTTCGCTGCCATTCTTCGCGAATAGTTCAGATACGATTTTTTCCCGTTCATTTCACATTCTCTGTCAGAAAGTTCCTGAGACTTTAGTTCCCAGATTGTTCTTCGAAAGAAAGTTCCTTTTTCGCCCGTTTAGTTATTTATCATAACGTTCCGGAGACTTTTTTTGCATTTTGTTCTTCTAAAAATGTTCCCGAAGGTATTATTCGTATATTTTTTCTCTTTCTAATCATTCCACAGGGTTTTGTTCTTATATAATACCTATTGAGAACGCTATCAACAGTTTTGTGCTCATTTCGGTCTTGATTTTGAATCGCTCTTGGAAACAAAAATACGGGAACAAAAATATCGAAACTAAAGATAAAATCCTTTGTTCTCAGTCCGAGACCGTAATACGTAA
>NW_023458561.1:24232476-24233952 GCF_013731165.1 Rhagoletis pomonella
TAGTTTGCATTAAAGCCTCTTCTTTGCGGAAATGCGCAAGAATTTTTATACCCGAGCGCACTTGTGCACAAGGGTATATTAATTTTGTTCACATAACGGTTGTTTGTAACAGCCAAAACGAATCGAGATAGATATAGACAAATGTATACATAAATGATCAGGATAAAAAAAGAAATCGATTAAGCCATGTCTGTCTGTCCGTCCGTCTGTCCGTCTGTCCGTCTGTCCGTCTGTCCGTGTACACGATAACTCGAGCAAAAATTGAGATATCTCAACGAAATTTGGTATGTAGGTTTCCCTTAATCCAAGGTAGGTTGCTATTGAAAATGGGCGAAATCGGACTGTAACCACGCCCACTTCCCATATAACGGTAATTTCCAGAAATACGAAAACTGCGATATTTTAGTAACTACTGAAGATAAATCACTCAAAATTGGTATTTACAATAATTTTTTGACAAAAAATAATAATATTATACATTTTTGGAAAATGGGCGTAGCCACGCCCACTTATGGTTACATGTGTATATCTTGGTAACCGCTGTACCAATTTCTACCAAACTTGGCACAGTTGTCGGCCTTCGTACAGCATACAAAATCGCCTAAAATTTTTAAAATCGGACGATAACCACGCCCACATGCCATATAACGGTAATTTAGAGAAATACAAAATCTTCGATAAATCAGTAAATATTGAAGCTAATTTATTCAAAATTGATGCTTGCAACAATTCTTTACCAAGAAATACGTTTGTGATAAATTTTTGGAAAATGGGCGTGGCACCGCCCACTTATGATCACATATATGTATCTCAGTAACCGTTCTACAAATTTGTACCAAACTCAGTGTGGTTATTGTGCTTGCCACATATAAGCAAACCGTTGAAAATTATTGAAATCGGACTAAAATAACGGCCGCTTCTCATATAACGGTAAATTTCAGAACTGCTTGAAACTTCAAAATTTCGAAATCTAAGGACTCTAATTTACTCAAAATTGATACGCCCCGGCTTACCATATAGCCGTAGCTTTCGGTAAGGCGAAAAACATATATTTAATACGTGCGCCGGGTATTTAATGTTCGGCTCTGCCCGAACTTAGGCTTTCTTACTTGTTTATATGAGATTCGAGCAGAAAATACTGTACTCAGGTGTACATGGCGCATGAGTAACATTCCTTCCTGCTCATTTTTCTTACACAAAATCTTTGCCATTTTTATTTGATCACTCATTCCTACTTTATTTATCGATCGATTTTCTTTATTAGGGGCTTGATTTTTATGCAACAGAAGAATCTTTAACACAAATGAAAAACTGACAAAATATGTTGTTATTATTTTTTTTTTAATTTTAAAAAAGTTTGAAATTTTTTCATGTTTTCATAAAAAAAAAATAAAAATCTGGAATAGATTTTTAATTAATTAGCTTTCATTTACGTATTACGGTCTCGGACTGAGAACAAAGGATTTTATCTTTAGT
>NW_023458561.1:24234052-24278370 GCF_013731165.1 Rhagoletis pomonella
AAAAATTCTTGCGCATTTCCGCAAAGAAGAGGCTTTAATGCAAACTAAAAAATATTGCAAAATAAACGTTTTTTTTTATTTTCCCCTGTTAATGTTTGAAAATTTTAATTTTTCATCAAAACAACAAAAAATCTGGAATGATTAATTAATTTCTCAGAAATTATCAAATCTTTAAAAAAGTGATGTATATACACCGTATGGAGAATTTTATTAGCTTTCATTTGCCGTTCTCATATTAACCCTTTGTTACTGTCGTGACCGAAATTTCCCTTTTTACTGACGTGTAGTTTCAGATCAAAATGTATATGTTAGATATTTGTTAATAATCTTTTCATACATTTTATCAATAATTTAATTACTCATAAATTATATTTCAAAAAACAGGCGTTTTAAGTAATCAATGCTATTGAAGCTCGGGAAATATGTCGAACCTACGGCGTCTGTCACCCACCCTACCACATCAGTCGCATAGGGTTCAAATTGTTAAATTGGTTCTTCCGACATAAATAAAAATAATAAGTAGAAATACTTTTTTTAGAGCTGAATAACGGTAGAGAAAAAATTAATTTGATTTTCAGAATCAATGAGCAATTCAACATAGCGATTGCATAGAGGTATCCAGTGAACAAAAAAAAAAAAATAAAAAAATTTTAATCCAGTGTTATTTACATATATTCAACCGAATATTGTACACGTTTTTAACTTGAAACTTATCTGGCACCTAAGGCCAATTCAATACACGCCGCTCTTTAGTGTAACCAGCAGCAGAACAACTTCCAGGTGAACAGCAATTAAAAACTTTCTCCTTCTGTGTGATTGTCTACATAGGTACAGAACTAACCTCTAAAGGCAGAAGTATTTATATTTGAAGTAGTGAAATAAATTGCATCTATATACGCTCTAAATACTATATTATTTATACTATGTAGACAAAAGTTTCCATTTCAAATTAATGCAATTCAAAACCACCGCCGCATACTAATTTCATTTTAAAAACTATTTACTTTTCGTGGTTAACCGATTTGCATGCAGCTGGCAACTCTGCTGACCCCCAACCGCAACCAGCTGTCGACACCAACTACGAATAAGTTAATGCAATTCGATAATGTGAAGGAACGAAAGTAAAAAATGCGGACTGAATGACGACAAAAATTACAACAACATCCACAGCAAAAACTATACCCCCGAAAGTTTTCTTTACTTTGAGTTGCAGCGATGGAAATCTCTTTGAATGCATTTTCATCAGAATAAATAACAGCCAAACAACAAACAGAAACTTGCACTGAATTTCCCAACTTTCTCTCCGACGCCGCCAACGCCATTAAGCCAATTCCGTCGTTTTTTTTTTTTGTTGGTCTACGTTACGTTACTTAAACAGCCGAAGGCAGAAGAAAAAGAAAATAAGGGAGTTCATTTTTTTTCTTTTAACATTTCATTTTATTTGCTTAAGCCACCCGACGCCTCTTTCCTGGCTTCTTAGCAAAATACAATAGGGGTATTCACGATCCGGTGCATAATGTCTAGCATGTTGCATAGATAGCATAAATGGCATGATTGTTGTTTTTTCATGTGATCAACAACAACAACAAAATTAGCCAATCATTCTATTTATGCTATCTATGCACAATGCTAGACAGTATGCACCGGATCGTGAATACCCCTAATATTTTTGCTTGCACATATCTGAGCATGCATGCCTTCATACTTGCGTGTGTACATATGTGTATGTGCACGAGTGCAAGGACCAAGATTTTAATCCGAAAGTCGAATGCTACAAAGTAAAATGTCAAACCTGGCAGCCATGCTCATATAAGAATGAGTGCATCCTATATGGAATGGTCAGTCTGGAGACTAAGCGTTGGAGAGCGTTGAAAATATATAAACACACATACAAACATATGCGTACACATTTTGCACAGGGTCAGTTTCATGTGGTAAGTTAGTGAAGGTGAAAGTAGAATTTCTGGAAATTACCTTCATGTACTTTTAATAGTTGAATTGCCCTGAAAGCTCGAACTTTCAATGGAGACAAACTTAGTCTGTCTTTTTCAATTTGCGTCAATTTATTTATTTTCTCTTTTATATACAAGAACTTAACTGTGAAGACGAGAGATGAAATTAGCCTTGTGAAAATGGAAGAGGTAACTGTCATATAACATTCGACGACATGAGATGGCACACATGCATATACATACATACAAATGTATTTTTCGATACGGCAACGGATGTAATATGACAGCAAAAAGTACAAAAAAAAAAATCGAACGCTATTGAATAGCGCCGAGGCTGTATGAGTTGATTGATTGGCTGATAAATAATGAAAATTAAAAATTTTCGCCGGTGGAAATGGAAATACATACACATGTATATGTATGTGTATGTACACTAGCAAATATCCGCCGTACTTCATAGCGCCTTAAAAGTATTTTTGTGCTGTTAATCAAACAAATTTTCGATTTATGAAGTGTTATTTATTTTTTGTAAATGTGGGCGATACTTATTTTCGAAGGTATTTAGAAAATAGGTAGAGTATCGGCTTTCTCATGGAAATTTAATTTATAATCTTGTAGCTCGAGTCCACATATCGCGCATTTTCTTCAAAGATGTACTAATTCAATACTGACTGAATTAAATTTTTCAGAGAGGTGGCAACCCGCAGCAAAAATATGGCAGACAGTAAATTTTCTTTAACGGTTTTTATTTAACATTAGTATTGTGATATGTATTTGATTTTGTTTATCAATTTAAATGAATACAATTTTTCAAACAGATGGCAACCGCCCTAAAAATGTTTTTGGCAGTAAACCTTACAAAACCTATTAAGTTTGATACCCATATTGCAATATTTAATTTATCTTGTCAATTAAATTAAAAGTTTTAAAGAGGTGGCAACCTTTTACACAAAATTTTTCGGCTTGTAAGCCTTACTAACCTCTTTCTTTTGACAGCCATATTGCAATATTTAATTTATCTTATAAATTAACCTAAAGAGCAATTTTCAAACAGGTGGAAACTCTCTAGAATTTTATCCTATATTTTAAGTTAAACCTCAAGCAAGTAAGCCTTACTAAACCTCTTTCTTTTGACAGCCATATTTCAATATTTAGTTTATCTTATAAATTAACCTAAACAGCAATTTTCAAACAGGTGGCAACTCACAATTTTTTTATTCTTTATTTTAAGTTAGACCTCAAGCAATACATCGGCGAAAACTGCATTCGATTCCATTCATTACTTTTCGGGTAATGCGCGACAAACATACAGACCGAAAGACAGACAGATAGACAAAAATCCTAAGGGCCGTTTTCTCAAGTAACCTGTAACTTTAAATCTGGGAGGAAAAGTGAAGTGATTATCGAAGTGACGATTTTCAAGCACAATTGGGGGTTTGGGGTTTTTCGATTAGGCTATTTCTCACCCGATTGGGTTAATCGATTATTTTTTTAAAACAATAAAAGTAATCTTTAACCTTTATTTATATATAATTTATTGTGTTCCTATGCAAATTTATGGCAGAGATGTCCAATTATGGACCATTTCCTATTTCAGGCAAAGTGTAGCGAATTTTTTAATGAAATTCGCAGGGGGTGTTGAGGAAGTGCTCATCTCACACCATATGCTCATCTTCAACATTTTGTATCAGGGACGTGAACCGGTTTTGAACCGAACCGGTTTTGAACCGGAAAACCGCTTTTTTCTATTAATTAACTGAACCATTAACCGAACCGAAATTTTCCACAAATGTTTGATCCGAACCGAAAACCGAACCACTTTCTGTAAAGGTTTAAAGGTTCGTTTCAACCAATTTTCAATAGATAAATGTACCCACTTTTTCTTCATTTTGTTAAACATGATGTTACCTACCATGTTTTTTACCATGTGACAATATCAAATGTAAACGCAGTACGTCTCACTTGACCCTTAACCTTGCGCGTTGTTGCACTTGACACTTGACACCTAAATTTGCGCCTTATTTTTTTGTTTTTCGAACCGTTGAACCGAACCGAAACCCCGGTTCAAAGACCAAAAAAACCGCTTTGACGAACCAATCCAAAAGTGCAACAACGGTTCGAACCCCTGAACCGAACCGACCAAATTTTTCATCCGGTTCACGTCCCTGTTTTGTATAGAAATGCTAATAGTTTTCATTTTCATTTTATTTTCATTTCATTTCATTTTATTTTTAAGGACCATCCTAATGTGCATATATATGTACATAAAAATATTATTTTTATTTTTAAATTCTTAATGCTTTTACCAAGCACAACTTTATCTCGCAGTTTCAAAATTTTTCAAAAGCCGTAGGAAATGTAGAATCAAGAATGGAGTCAAATAGAGCCAATCAGCGGGTTGAGAAAAGTTAGAAAGTGAAAAAAGTAATTTTAATCCAAACCACATGGACGGACATGAAAAATAACCCACTACCGTTTCGTTCAACAGATGCACATACTTACATATACATAAATATATGTTTGTACATATGCAGCAAAGGAAGTGAAATTGTGGCGGAAAAGAAAGTTTCTTCTACGACTTTTTGCACTTCGCTACGCTACGCCGGGTCTACATATATACATACATATCGTCGTTTAAAGTACAAAAGCGCGTATCGTCATTCTGCAAAACCGCGTAACTGACATTGGCTGCCAAAAATTGGATTTGCTCACACAAGCTCTTGGCTCAATCCTTATCCATTCGTCCTGAAATATACTAGCCAGAAATCCGATTTCTTTATAAAAAAAAAGGAACAGTCCAGCGCCTTCGTCTATATTTAAACGTAGAATACGTGGTATGGTTAAGAGCATATCCAAGTCAAAAACGAAATCACACACTAAGAAAAACCAACAAAATATCGATTATATCGATAAGTCCCGAGAATCCCTAAAATCCCGAAATAGTTCAGAGATTGAGTCTCTGTGCCTTTATCTATATCCGTTTCTCTACAACTACCTTTATTTTAATCTTTCTTCCCTATCTTCATCTATACTTTTATCGGTATCCTCATCCGCATCTTTTTCTTTATATTTATCTTTGTTTTTATTTTTATGTTTATCATATTCTTCATATACATATTCCCCTTCACCTTTGCACTTATACATATAAGTAAAGTGTTTAAATTTACCTTGGTCTTCATGTTTGCCTTTATCTTTACTCAACTTTGTTTTTGTGTTTATTTTTACCTTGGCCTTTATCCTTTTCTTTATCTATGTACGTCCTCACCTTTACTTTTATTCTTGGATTGGACTTTTTCTAAATGTTGTTTGACTTCGAAAAGTCTTCGCGTATTATGCATACATGTGTTCATATATGTATGTACATATATAATATGTATGTACATATGTATGTATAGACATACATAGATTACTAAAAATAGAAACATTAACTGCAATCAACATATGTACGTATGTATGTATTTACATATGTACACCCGCTGCGATTAGGTTATAAATAGCGCGCCTCTGTTTATCAAAAGCCACATTACATACGCATACATACTTTTTGTCTCCTTCCCACACTTCCAACATATGCACGTGTTTGCAAAATGATGACGAGGTGATTTTGTATGGAAAATCATTTATGCCCATATATTTGAATAAAATAAACATATATAGAAGATATCAACCAATACTTCCCATATACCAAACGAAAGGAAAACTCTTGAATTTTTGATTAAAGAAAACAAAAACAAAATCATTCGAGCGGTTTTCGAGCATTTTGGTAATGAAAAAAATTTGCAAATTTTTTCAACAATTTTTTGCCTTAAAATGCTCAATATTTGTTAAATTTATATAAAATTTGTACCCGATAATATTTCTACTGCTCCATAGAACCTATATCCCGAAAATGAAAGTTATATATGCCAACAATAAGTTGCTAGAGCACTTTAAAGGCTCAAAATTGACCCCAAAATAAGGCAATGTTTACCGTTGTTTTTACGACAGAAACCGAATTGGTTATTTACAAAAATGAATCTGTCGACAGGTTTGGAATTTTATCTTTGAAACGCCACACTTTTCTTTGAAATCGCTTTATTAGTTCTCGTGCAATAAGCGTTTTTGTGAAGCTCTAAAAATTACAACTACAACATTTGAACATAGCCCCCATACCTTAAGGTAAGACGTATTCTACGTCAAAAAGAGAACCATTGTGAAATATGAGTGTTTTTACTATCTAAAAAATAATTTATGCAACCTCACATACGTGGTTTTGCATTTTCTTGATACGTGGTTTTGTACTTTAAACGACGATATGTATGTACATATATAGCTCCTCAAGTCGGCGGCTTTGTAGTCGCAACTGAATCGAAGTCAACGGCTCAGGCACTTGCGAAAGTGAATAAGTTTGCAAATGCTGATGTCCACATGCAGATGTGTATGTTGTTCACGTGAGTAGGTCCATCGTTGGTTCCGAAATCAATTTCCGACAACAGTTTTCTAATAGTTGCAAGTAATTTCAAAGTGAAGTGCGTCGATACGAATTGTTGCAATATTTTGATATTAGTTTACTATTGAAATATACATACATAACTAAATATATGTACATATGTACACAGTCGAGGGTTGTTTTGTAGTGTAGAAAATGTCCCACTTAAGCGAAGAAAATGCAAAAAAAAAATCAATATAATCGATAATTCACTGCATTACTAAAGGTATACTAAAGCAACCCTGCGGAGAAATCATTTTTTAAAACTACATACATAATGCTCTAGCTAAGAGTAAAATGTTTCCTTTAAGTCTACTTTTTCTCAAAATTATATTCCAAACCAAGAAGCAAGATTTTAAAGGGATCGTTTTTTCAAAATATTGAGCTACTTTTTTTATTGCTAACCATTTCTGTTCAGTTATGAAAAAAAATTGCTATGTCCAAAATAGTCATAAGTCCCAATGAATAAAAAAAAATCATAAGAAATCTATATATATGGCGGCGAATTAGAACTGGGTCGGAACTATAGAAAATTAATGCACAGATATGAGTTTGGCGGGTTTTTCCTTCAAATACGCATGACACTTTTTTCCTCTGTCCATTTTGGAACTGGTTCGGAACTATGGAAAAAGAGGTGCAGCGGGAGGGGGAATGGATGGGGGCAATTGACTCTTTGTAGGACAACGCTAAGTTAAATCCCTCAGTTGCTGGCATGCAAAAAGAATTAACGAGCACTCGTCATGATTGTAAATGGTCTAGTACAGAACCTTTTCGGCAATGATGCGTTTCCCGACAGGGTATGCAGTGTACTCGTATATGCCCCTGTGCGTGTTCGTGTATTCACATTTGCTATTCTTCTGAATTAGTTTATGCAAGAGGAAGTGGAAGAAAACATGTATGCAAATAAATGTGAAAACTCAATTTCACAGCAGAAAAGTTTTTGAAGTATGCTTTATAGACATTTATTGGACATTAGATTAACTTCAGCGATAGAGAAGCACAAAAACATTTTGCATATTTTTATTTATTTACGAGTAAATACATATTTCCGCTGGTGCATAATAAAAAAAAAAACAAAAAATATTTACTTTGTCACAATGTATTTGCAATTTGATTTTAAAAGTAAACCTTTTCAATGAGGAATAAGAAGATATTTTAATTTACATATTTATTAACTAACAAGTAAACTGGTGAAGATGTTGCAATTTTCATCTAAATTAAGTTTGTAAAGTTTTGAATCAGTATTTTAACTTGGAGCAGAAAATTTTTAATTTTTTTTTATATACATACATTTTCTTCCATGTATGTATTTTGCAACCGCTGCCAAATACATACATACGTATGTATGTATATATGTATGTAAACATTATTTCTTTCAGCGGCAGCTACACCCACTCATTACACTGTGCATTGAATTGCCAAAAGTGTATAAACAAAGCCATAAAGCTGCATTTTTATTAGTCCGAAATTTTGTTGCCAAAATCAGGGGCAGACACTTATAAAAATGAAAATATGATAATTGACTTTCGAGTTAAGTTCATTAAAAATGAAAGGATTGTAGTAAAGTTTCTTCAGCTGCTGATATAACTTTAATATGAATAAAAGAATTTAAAACTTTTTTTTACAACATTATCATTTACTGAATTTCGCAAGTAAGATTAAAGCGTCGTTAAAATGGTTAAACTTTAGGAGTACCAACAGCTAAAAGTGGCTATAAAATATATTTTCGCGAAAAAAACCAGCCGCTGCGGAAGTTTGAAACTTGTGCTTTAGTGGTTGACATCTTCCCGAGCTTTCCCATACGTGTAGAAACGTAGCGTCCTATTCCACTGTAGAACTATTCCACTGTTCGGACCGGAGCACTGTAGTCTGAATAGAGAATCTAACAGGACAAAGCTATTTTAACAGATTGGCGTTAATGGATTTGTACACCATTTCGTATCCACTAAACAGGTTTCAAAAATCCAATATGGCGGATACATTTTTAAAAATTTATTGAATTCGCTCGAAACTTCTTACTCGGGGGTTTTTGGTAGTATTTCGGAGTTTTTATGGTGGCTGATTACTAATTTGAAAGCAGGTTTCAAAAATTCAATATGGCGAAATTTTTTTTAAAAATTTATTGAATTCGCTCGATACTTGTTACTCTGGAATTTCTGAAAAGTGAAAATAATTGTATGGGTGTCGCTAAAGCGCGTAAAAAGAGTTCATTGTATCTTAAAGCCAACACTTCACAGAATAAGATTTTATGAATTTCGATTTTATGAAGTCAGCGAAAATATTTAGTTTTTTTCTATTTAAATATTAAAATAAAATAATTTCTAGCTCAATTTACAGAGCTATACAAAATTCATTTATTAAATTTTAGAAATTATGAAAGATAGCTGTGGCTTTGGTACCTAAGAACTAGTGTTGCCACAAACAGATTACCAAATTCCTCAAAAACAAATGAAAAATCCTCAAAATCCGTATAAGTTACTCAAAATTTTCTTATTACAGATACGTGTATTGTGTACAACATACTATTTACAGGTATACGTTCTATTGAAGCATTACAAAAGGGCTATGTTATAATGCAGATAAAATTTTTTTTTAATTGTGAAACTTATATGAACCTGAAGAATCTTTTAATTCAAAAACTTTTTCCCTGAAATTTTCTGGATCTAATGAAGAATCAATATGAATATTCGTATGATCGAACAATGCGAGTTCTCTCCATTCGTTATCGAGATTTTGCAAGATCAAAATAATTTGAAAATATAACGATGGAATAAAAAAAAATTATCGATAACAGCTTGAATATTTAGCAGCAAATCCAGATGAGGTTAAACGTGAAAAACACCACAAAAGCGGTCTGATAAACCAAAAGAAATATCACTTTGCTTAAAGCTATTCCATCCAAAATTTACATAAAAATTTTTTTTTTCGTGCGAAACATTTTTTCGTGTTCTTTGAGGCAAAATATTAGACACGTATTTTTTTATTTCGACACAATATAATAAATTTTGGAATTATGAATCTTCAAAATTTTCATGCTCGAATAAAATACCTCTAAACATTTGCGAATACGAAGAAAAGTATTTCATTATAAAAATAACTAGCCGGTCTAACGTTTACGTTTTTTTCTTAGCTTTCCAATGAAAAATACTTTGAATTTTTTTGACCTATTTTTTATAAACAAAAGGTACAAACAATTTTTTTTCAGTTTTGAACTATTTTTCAGTTATTTTTATTGAAAAATGTACATCAGACTATTTTGATCACATCTTTCGTATATTCGGAGCGCGGAGGTTGAAATTAAAAAATTTATGGCGGACGGAGTTTTAAATGGCCCATTCTCAAATTTATACAGTCGTGACTGAATAGTCTGATGTACTTCTTTCAGTTGGCAACCCTGATTTGATGTGATAATCTACAGAAACCAAATACGATTATACCTGTGGCTGACCTATCGTCGTTTTCGATGGATTTCCGGCGTATTCTTCAACAAATCTAAATCGTCCGTCCTAAGCGGAAGTTTGCGATGGTTTTGTGACTCGATCATAACGGTAAAGTTCTATATTTATCTCACGTTATAGTCAATGGGCGTCAAAGTCTCCAATAGGCTTACATATCCTCTATGCTTTTTTCTCGCATAGCCAAACGGCGCTTAAGGTTTTAGAATCTATAGCCCAATAAAACAGTGCATAGAAGAAGTTATGGGTTTAGCTGGTAGGTATATCGTTGCACTGATTTGCGTACAACGGAACAGCAGCATTCATGAAGCCAGAAATGGTTCGGTTCTGTACATCTCAGCAAAGAGTTATTGCCAAACCGGACTTTAGTTATCATTAAACTTGACAGGAAGGATTTGTCTCGACCAAACACTGGGCTCTGGGTACTGCATGCTGCAAGGCCAGGACAGCAACACAACACTTATTTTGCTGGCTGTTACTCATCAGATGCAGAGAAATGGTATAGCATATCCTGCGCAACTGGTCAGCACTGGCCAGGACTAGAATGAAGTTTCTAGTTAAACCTTTTTTGGAGGTTCAACAGAAATAATTGATGCTAAGTAGTCGACTGAAATTTTTTTTGGTTTTCAAACTTGCAATTGACTTCCTTGTTGTCTCCTTTTCAGTTGTACTTGCGAGTTGTGATTTTAAAACGGCACGGAGTGATGATTGATGTCATCAAATCCAACACTTCAACCAATCGACTAACCAACTAAGCAATCAATCGCTTGAATTTTGCCTCAGTGCCTGACCAAGGCGACATCCATGCATATTTTTAGCGGTCCCCTCTCGGCAGTCAATGACACTGTTCCACGTGTATTTCTGCCATATAAAAGGTTCACTTAAAATCTGCGTGCCGTTCGGACAAGGCGTTGAACTGTAAGCCCTTAGGTTTGTGTAAAAATGTCAGCACGTGCACCACAAATTAGAAGAGACGCTCGTGCGAACACTTAGGAAAATATGTGAGCGCCAAATGTTTATGTGAATAAATTTTTTGCAGTCATACATATTTTTCGTATAAATTTATTCTGCGTGCTGAATTTTGTTTAGCTTTCTAATGAATATTTAATACTTGGATATTTGGAATGCCAAAATCTCTCCGTTACATTGAAATAATTCTTCTTTTTGTCAGGTGTCATTGTGCAAATGTGGGAGTGACTAATGGTAGTTGCAGTCAAAAGGTTGTGCAAATATTGTTTTTTTTTGTTTTTGCTACCTACCATCCTTTTCAATATCAAACAACCGAAGTCCAGCAAACAAAACCAAAGCGAAAAAAGAAACGAAATATTAGAGAAAAATAAAAGGTATGCCCGCTTTGTAGCATTCTCTGCGTAGCATTGTAGGTTAATATGCATACATATGTATGTATGTACATTCATATTTACGTAATACGTACACAGTTTATTTTTGATAAATGAAATGTTTGTTAGAGTATGCCTGAACGAGCGCAATGTACACCTTTAACCATTTTCTGTGTATTTTTATATTAGAATAGGCAAAATAAATGTGTGGCAGAAGAAAGCGAAATAAATTATTTCTACATACATAATATCTCTCGAGTTCTTACAAACGTGTTTTTAGTCGAAAATGGAGGCGCACTTATTTTAGAAAAAGCATTCTCTTCAATTTGTATAATGAACAAGATTCCAACGAGAAATTGTATTTAAATGAAAATTTGGAAAATATATACTAACAAGTAATTTTTAAGCAAAAATCAAAACCGACTTCAATTCTTATATAAAAATTTAAGATTACCGTTAATTTCTTCACGATCCAATTATCGAATTATCGGAATTATCGGCGGTAACATACATAAAATATATATATATATATGTTCCGACGAACTGATAACTTCCTGCTTTTTTGGAAGTCGGTTAAAAAAAGTAAAAATAACCACCCGTACTTGCGTATGTAACGCATACGCCCGCCCCGTAGCACCAAACGCAGTCAACTAGCACGTACATGTATAGGTCGCCTTAACTTAAAAGGTCATATTATTTGAAAGTAATTAAATATTGGCGTGGAAGATTTTTCCACAGCATTCCTTATGCACATACACATACATATATTACGTTCTTCATGTATATAACAATTTAAGATTGAATTTCGTTTGTTGTTTGAATTTTAACATTATTAAGTATCTTAAATTATTAAAATTAAAAAAAAAAAATCGTAAAATTTCAAAAATTACGACATAGCTGCGGCATATATTCTGCGTGCTGCCATTTTTTTTTAAATTTGGTGGCACACTCTTGAAACTTCGCAGGTATGCTGTATTTGATGCCAACTTTCATTGCCTCTAATATGAACATTCTATTTAAAAAGTTCCCAAAGTTACTAAAAAAACTTACGAATTTTTCGAGTGGCAATGAAAAAATTAGTTATGTTGGTCCTAGATAAACATTTTAAGGCTAAAATCGTTCAAATGCTTGATTTTATTGTTTTTTTTTTGCACTTATTTCTGGAACTCGATTGATTGAAATATATGCAAGAAGATTGGTGAATGCTGTTTTTTTCTGGCGAGAGAAGGAAGTGACACTAAAAATCAACTCGTGAGATTTGCTCATATGCTAACATATGACAGGTCGTACCAAGGCGAATTTATACAAGGTGGTGTTACTGGCGAATTTAGATTACAACAACGACAACCATATGTATTTTGTATGGAGGGTGTTATGTCAAATCTCAATTCGCTCCAAAGTTTACATGTATTTTGTTTTTGCTTTTTGATGAGTGTGCTGTCAAATCAGTAAAAGCAAAAACAAAATACATGTAAGGCGAAGAAATCAGCTGATTTTACAACACCACCTGTATAAATTCGCCTTGGGTAGTACCTAACGAAAAATTCAAAAATTGTTTATTTGTTGCAATGAAAAACTGAAGAGAAAATAATTCGTAAATTTAAAATTTGTGCACGACCTTCTTATAATTTTGGTAATCCGAATGAGAAAATTTTCAAATGTCAGAAAAATGAATTACAGTGTAGAGCTAGAAAACTATCGATGGTACTATCGATACAATCAATGGTTTGCCACTTATTGCCACTGTCGATAGTGTCGTTTTTAGATTGTTACTATCGGTAGTTTTGTACAAACTTTATGATATGACGAATAGAAAAAGTACGTTAAAATACAAAATGCTGTTGTAGAAATTGTATTTAAATGCGAGATATGCCGTTTTCGAACCAGCTGCCGAAATATGTCGATCTTCCACTCCGCCGTCGATGTATAGATATGTATATACGAATGAAAAATATTGAACAAGTTTATGTTTTTATTTTGTTTTGTTATTAAAAAAAAAAACTTAAAATTTTTATAGTTAGTTGCTTTCTGACCTCAACAAAATATTTCTGCGGTTGTACGAATTGGGTTGACATTATATAATTCGTTTTATTACACGTCGACTGTAAAAGTGAAAATATTTCTAAAAAAAAAACACTTTATTCGTTGCCTGACAACTTCATTCCCTTATCAACCGATATATTTTCATTTTTTTTTCTGCATTCAAACTAAAATGCGCCGATCTGCATGAAAATATTCCCAACAAATTAATTAAAAAGTGCATTCAAAAAACGTTTCGTACCCCCTACAGTTTTGAGGACAATATGTGCCAACGCGTTTAGAATTGCCACCGTTATTGTCATGTGTGCGCCCGCATGGCCACGCGTACAAAACGTGCCACACATTAGGTGCACCACCAGTAGCATTTAACAACAACAATTTGCCGCAGAGCGTGACTAACTTTAACTTGGACAAAACAAAAAAAAAAGGAAAAGCAAAAACACCACGCGACTGCTGTGCACCGGTGCGGGCGCGACTTTGGGCGCAGGTGGCCGGCCAACAGCACGTTAGACCTCAGAGTCAGCAGCAATGCATCCACCGAACTAACAACGCTGCGTGGAAAATACTGCAAATACGACTATAACAGCAATATGTGCAGTGACAACGAAACCACCAGACGCAACGTGGCGCGACGCACAGTCAGCAGTGACAATACGACGCATGTTGTTGTTGGCAAGACTACCCAGCTGGAAATTGCTATGTTGGCGAAATGTCTGCTATTCTTGCTGACAATCTTTCTTATGTAAATGTTAGAAGCAAAGGATTTTAAAGAAATAGCAAAAATTTTCCAAATCCATGATCAAAGTTACTCCAGGCCAAGAGCTCAGCCTTCTGGACAATAATTGGGGAGCCATTCGGATAAACAATTTAGATGGCTATTCAAGCAAGGGCTTCTGTTAAGGTGATCAAGACAATGGATACACCTAGACCATTAGAATTGTCCATTTCTTATACCGCAATCAACGCTAGCTGCCAAGTTATAGCGAAAAACACTGCATGTCCCAGGAACCATGTTTCACTGTAACGGGCCCAGGGCTATCTGAGAAGATAATTAATGCTCTTAACTCCCTTGTGCGTATTAACAGCCACGGGACTATTTCTTTGATATAAGCTACCTGATGAAAAGTTCCCAGGAAAAGCCACTCCACCGACCTTCCGTCAGATTTCGACTCATTCATGTCAAAGACTATCAATGTCTTCTTCCAATTACAGCTCAGGTCCTGAATCCCGGTTAGGCCCAGAGGAAATGATTTCTCTAAGACCTCACTCTGATATTTTTACGAATCTAGATAACCCCTCCAATGGCACGATGCAAAGCTATTCAGGATCTCGAAGGACTGTTTCCATAGAAATCTCGGAAGCGCTCTCTTTTTAGTGGAGGACGTTCATACTACGAGTACTTACAGACTCCTCCTCGTCTTAACAACTTCTACTGAAAGTAATATATGGCGTCTACAACCTGAGAGCCATGTGCTCTATAGCCTCTATTTCAGGAGGGGAGTTTATGTTCCACTAATCAAGGCAAGCCCAGGGCTGTTGCGATACTCTGAATGGGTCCAGTTTACTCCACCTTCCTTAAGTAGCCACTCTCGACTCTCCATCATCCCTGCCAGCAGAAGTCTCAGTTAGGATAGTACACCGGTTTGTAGCAGAGAATATTTTCTCTCCCTTTCCCGAAACAACACTACTGAGAAATGACAGGAATTTTGGATATTCCTAAAATCAGATTGAATTAGTCCTTGCCGCTCCGAGAGCCTTGATGACAGCCTGACTGTCTTAAAACAAATGCGAGTTTTGTGTGAACAAGGCCCATCATGTTTAGCAGCAATGAACAGATAGATCTCAGCCTAAAAACATTACAGTAATCTGGAAATCTGTAGGACAGATTGTAATCTCTGCATTGAGTGAAAGCGTCTCAGGTCCTCAGTCTCTGGGGTAACTTGGAAGTTATGGCCAAAGTCTCCGTGATTTTTTAGTTAAACAAAGATGAGGCATTTAATCCCAACTCTGTCTGAGATGGATGCAGCTCGACGCTCTAAGTCTTGGAGGCCTTTTGGCACCAAGGCATTTGAAATTTTTGGTTATATCGATGGCTGAGTGGAAGATGGACCAATCTGGGCAGCCGATTTGAAAACGCCCTATCTCACAAAACTTTTCAAGAACGCCCTACTTCAGAATTTTATTAAAAAATAACCTATTTCAGAATTTTATTGAAAAATACTCTATCTCACAATTTTGTTGAAGAACGCCCTATCTGAGAATTCGGTTCGAAAATGCCCTATCTCAAACGAAAATACACAGAAAATAATCTGAGATAGGGCGTTTTTGAATCGGCAGCTGAGATAAGATTTTCAATCAAATTCTGAAGTAGGACGTTCTTGGAAAATTTTCTGAGATAAGGCGTATTCGAACTGGCTGCCTAGATAGGTCGATCTTCCACTCAGCCATCGATATAATATACAATATGGGTCACTCCACGTCAAAACGCATGCAAAAATGGTGGAGAGATCTCGTTATTTTTAAGATATTGAAAGTTGGGTATTTTTTATGTAGAACCGAAAGTTATGTGGCGCATATAAAAAAATAATAATTCGGTACTAAGTCACCATTTTCCGACCAGTCTCCCGAAAATCTTCCCATGAATCGTAACAAAAGGTCACTATACATGTTTTTGGGGTCACTGAACCCGAATCCAGGGTCAGTTTCGTCTCAAGAGGTCGGTATCGAGGTTATTTGAAGGTCAAAATGAGAAAAACACACTAAATAGGAGGCTTCTACCGTATCTATCTATTTCTTGTTTGACCTTCAAATTACCACTTTCGCATGCGTTTTGACATTAAATGACCCATAAATGTATGTAGAGAAGTGCGTCTGACGCCGCGTAAAACCCCGGAAGCTGTTGTATCCTTTATAAGCTGAGCAGATAGAACTTGGTGTCAACTGTCTTCAAATAGACCAACGCAACGTAGGGCGTCAGGCCAACTGAAAAATATATTAGAGGGCGTGTCTAAAAATTACGCAAATCAATTTTCTGCGGCACTGCTTTTCTTCTTCAAAAAAATTAAATTTACTTCACAATGACGAAAATGGCGGCAGAATTCGTCGTGTCTCGATTTAATATTTCCTAAAGGGTCGCGTCAAAGATATCTGGTGTAGGCGCTCTTGAAGAGTGGTCGCGGCAGCGCGCGCGCGCCATACAAAGTCAATAAACGCTGGCACGCTGGCAGTTAAGCCCTGGAGCTATGTGTGCACATATTCGCGTTAGATAATCGTAGGTTAGATATGGGCGCACATGTGTGCGCATAACATTTCGTACACATTACCAAAATTGTGTCATGCTGCCGCCGGTCAAAACGTTTTCAATGTCTATATGCAGTTTTTCGTTCACTCGCCTGTGTGCCAGTTTACAAGTTTACAGTTGTGCACACTATGCGGCCTAACGTGTCAGATTGTCATGTAGCATCGGACTGTGTTTTAGTGTTTTTTTTTTCCGTTACAAAGCTCTGAGATCTTTATTGTTGTTGCCTGTACTAAATTATCACTAAACCTTAACCGGTTCGCGTTGCGATTGTCACCGACTGGCTGAAATGGAAATACAGACTGCATTGCCCACTCATCTATCGCTTGAAGCTTATTGCTTTGACTTTAGCGATTTTTTACAAAACCAAAACGAAGCGAAACGAAAATTTCCATTTTAGGTTCACTTAAAATCCCATTCATTCATTGCCATCTAGCGGCAGCAGTTTGTGTTGCAAAAGTCGAGTGCGTTGCTGCTTTTGCTGTTGGCTGTCGGCTGTTGGCTTTTGCAGGATCTAGAGCGCGGCGGAAACGCGCTGCGTTTTATCAGTGTCTCCTTTTTAGTTTTTTGTGTATTTTTTGTTTTTGGATTTTCCGGTTGACACTATTGCACTGGTCATTACTAGATACTCGGACGCAGCTGTTGCCCGCGGGCGTTGTCGCTGTTGTTGAACCTTACCTATTTTTTTTTTAGCGGTGGCTTGAAGCTTTGTGTTTGTTGATTTTATTTAGTGTTTTTGTCTTTGCCTTTACTTTTTCTATTTCACCCACTGCTGTGAGCGGTTATGCAGCCTCTATAGACAGCAACAATTTTTGTTATTTTGCTATTTTTGTACAAAGCAATGCTTGTTGCATACACTAAGGCGTTTTGGCTTGGCTTCGCCGCAAAACACGTAGCAATACTGCGTTTAATTCACTTACATATTTCAAAGTGTGCTTTTAGCCATTTGGAGCAATCTAAAAGATGGGTTAGTCGCCTAAATTGTTGGTTAAGGAAAAAAAATGTCAGTGCAATTAAGGAGCATTCAAAGCGCGAAATGCATTTGCGATTCAAGAGAATTCTAAGTGAAAGAGTAAATTCGGAATTTGCTATAAGGAAATATGTCTTTTAGGAAAATGTGTCCTTTGGATAAGGGCTATCCAAAGTGTAAATCGAATTTCAATCTGAGTAAAGTTTCGGGCATTTTGTAGTATTAATAATTAAGAGTTTTATGTGCGTCCTCATTTGCGCACTCTGGGCAATGTGAGCAACCCATGTGCAAGATGCGCTAACCAATCCGAGTGGAGCCTTGGATCAAGGCATAGAGAGATGTAGCTGCGATGGGGCCACTCCGACGTATTCGATTTAAGGGCTCACTGAAGCCTGCAGCGTCTCTTCACCAGTAGGTGGCGCTGCAAGCGTTCATCTGATTTGGGGCAAGCGGCTTGCTATCTAAACGTCTATTCGGTTGAGAAACCACCACCACTTTCCAGAAATGGGTTGTGTGCTGAGTTTGGAACCGGTCACGTCAGAACCACTTCCAGTGAGGAATGACAAAAAACCTCAGATGATACCCCCTTCTTGCGATGACGACCACGGCAAAGATTTATAAAACCACGATTTGGGCCACGCACCTGTAAATCCCGAAACCTTAATGGAGAAGGTGCCTCTGCATAGCTGGTTGATGTCTTAGTGAAGTGAAAGGCTGACATCACCGCCATCCAAGAACGATGATGGACCGGGTAAATCAAGAAACACTTGGGACCTTGTCGTATCTACTAAAGCTGCCATGTAAAGAAGCGCAAATTCGGTGTCGGATTTGTGAGGGAAGAGAGACTCCGACGCCGAGTGCTACCGTTCACGCCGGTGAAACGGTGTCTAGCCACAGTCCGCATCAAAGCGTAATTTCTTTAATCCGATGTTGTAGAAGATAATAAGAGCCGCGGACTGAATCGCTAAGGAACAATTTGTTACAAGAACATGCAAGGACACGTCTGTAAGTAAACGAGCTATGTTCTAGATATCGTTCACTAGGTCGTTATGGTTGTTCTTAGGGGAATTCGCTATTGTCATAAGAACTTACATAAGTCAGCTAATTTTCTCATAAATTTAATATAATTTTTCCTGTTGGTCATCATTCCTAAATACGTCTCGCTTGCCCTAATGTGCAATTTTTCGGGATACTGAACGACATGTAAGAATAAGCTGAATTGAAGTTTTTGGTTCAATTTAAATTTTACTATGTATTCCAAGCAAACGATAAATCAATTATAGCCATGACGCTTGCATACATACATACATACCTACGTGCGATAAATATTCAACATTTGTATTTAAAAACTTGCTGGGAGTAACATAAAGAATTTTGCATATCCTAAAACTCAATGCAGCTTGAATGGAATGAAATCAGCTTAGCACAACAAAACACAACTCGAAGCCGTTGAGGTTTCACTTTCATTCCTTTGATGCTGCTGATGCAATGATAACTCCTTTTAGTACCTACTAAGGTCGATGGATATGCGTATAACTAAACCTGTGGCTAAACAGCTTCCGACAACAACTAAAAACTATCTACATATGTACATACATACATGCATAAATGCTTAACATGACCGCACGAGTAAACTATAAAAATGCCATTGATTTTGCTCAAAGGCATCTCGGCATTTTTGCATATGAATGAAGTGTAGTTGAGGATTTAGCAAAGCACCTTAACACTCCCATACATATACATACATATATGTACATACATTTGTACATACGGATATGCAAACATTTGTGTACAAAACGATAGTTAAACAAAATATTGCAGCAGCAACACCTAAAACAATGGAGCTACATATAATAACAACAATGCCAGTGTGTATGGTGTGGAGGAGTAAGAAAATGAAAAATTGCAAATTTCCCAGATGGTTCAGCTTCGTTTTAATTTACTTACATGCCTACAACGAGCGACGGCAGCTGCTACTGCTTTGGCGGCAGAAAGGGGTCTACTTACACACATGTGTACATATGTACATATATAGAAACGTTGTTTATGCGCAAAAGGATTAAAAATTGTAACAAACGCGTGCCATATAGCCGCACAAGAAAATACATATCTGCACACCTATGTATGCATTAGGGTGACTCAGAAAAAAAGGGGTATTTTTTTGTGCAAAGTGGTTTGCAAATCCTAAATTTTTGCATATGATATACAGTTTTATTGCTATAGGGCATTTTTTATAAGATTTAACAAGGTTTATGGAATCTAAATTTAATAATGTAAAAAAGATTTTTAAATAAATTTTTTTTAACATGTATTTTTAAGGTAACAAAAAGCTAAATGATAGGTGTGTTATATTACTTATTTTAGTGAGCATGTTAAATAAAAGCTTGTTAATTCAGTATTCCCCGCTTAATTGTCCCCCGGTTAATTGATTTCCCCGTTTATATGAATAGAAATATACCTTCGATTTTCCCTGATTAATTGTTCCCTACGTTTTTCTTTTAACAATTATCTCTGCAAATATTAGGACAATATACATATTTATGTATGTTCATTGATAAATATACATTTTTTATTCCCTTATTTTTCGTTTAAAGTTTAAACCAAGTTTAAACCTTTTCTTTTAATTGATTAGGTTGTCCAATTAAGCGGAATTTAAATAATTGAACGAACTGTTTAATTAGACGAGTATCGGTTAATTGAACCGAAAATTGTGCGATTTTCGAAATGCAATTAAGCGGGGACTATTTAGTTTGACTAACACAAAAAAAAATATAATAAAAAAACACTTTAGTTTGTGCTAGAATTTTATTACATTTTACTACAGTGCAAGGCGGATGTGTTCTACGTAAACAAAAAGTTCTATGTGTGATTATTTTAACAATGGAAAATCATACTAATGGTATGTACTATTGACTGTAATAATTGTGACTTAAATAACATTTTTATTTTTGAAAAATTCACTGTTTCAAAGGCAAGTTATGATTATACAAATTTAAACATATAGCGCTTGTTTCGTGGAGTGTGAGTTTTTCTGTCCCATCTCGACCGATATGATATATATATGTATCTAATAAAAGGGCATTATGCCTACTTTCATTTGGTGCAAGTAATCAAGTTCGAAAATGAACAAATATTCAACGTGTGGATGCACTGGAGGTCCATTTTTACAACGCTTTTATCAACTTGCAATATTGTGTGTCCATACCACATACTATAAATATAGCAAAGGTATTTATGGCAAAGTCTAGATATCAACCTCGTTGAAGATATCATATCAAAGACATACAATTAGAATACCCTAGATGTCGCCGGCCAGAAGAAGTTAAATATTGCGAATAAAAATATGCACTACATACGTTAAAGCGGAAATGGACGACACGCCATTTGTTTAAATGAAATTAATTAATAATAGACTTGAATTGATATGAAAAGTAATATATGTATGTATTTATGTGGATATATAAATAACCCCCGCTTAAAAGCGATCTCAAATTTGTACTTTCTCTGTAGAAATTTTAGGTAAATGTTATGTAGTTGTTAGTTGTAGTAGTTTCACTACTGTTAATTAAATCTAATGTTTTGTATCGCATGCGCCCCACGTTTTTCATTTTCAATCTCATAAATGGCTTATGATGACGTATCTAGTCTCAAAAAAAGTCACTAATTTGTCAGCTGGCTCTGAGGTGGTCACAAAAAGAAAAATATGGAGGAGTATATAACTGCTTTCTGTTTTATTAAAAAAAAAAACGCGGAAATGAATCGAAGAAATATACCGTACTACCCTAATGTCAGGAAATTAAAGCTTAACAAAAATGATTAAGTTTCGGCTAATAAGTATATTGATTATTCCAGTAGAACTATTAAAAAACATTTTGCCAAATATGAAGTCGCTAAAAAATATAAAAACTCGACCTTTAGGTTCAACCAAAAAAATTAAATATTTGTTTCAAAATTGTTTTACAAAAATACTTCAGGCTCAGGGATGTATGGCGAACTTTTTTTTTTTTATTGCAAGGTGGTACGGTCTAATGTACATACATACATACTTATGTATGCTAAGCGTGGTGATACATAGAAGTGTACTAAATAAAGACATTCAGCCGCACATGTGTGGCATGTGGCAAGTGTGTTGTATGAGTTGAAATATGTTTGTATTCTGCATGCGATTGCAGCCGGTAAGCACCGGAAGGAGTAAAGCAAAAGTAATAACAAATAACAACAAATATTGGAAGAAAGTGCAGAAGAAAAGTATGAAAACTAGATCATCTTGCTCGTTAGGCAACTTACACCAGGTATGCATATCCATGGATACGTAAATTGTGTCCGCATGCATATGCATACATGGGTGTGTGTGTGTGCGTGTGCTGTGATGGCATATGCAAATTGCGTATAAATGGGCGAAAAATGCAAATCCATATTTGAAAAGTTGTTTTCGGAGTTTCTTGTTCTTCTTCGGTTGGTTGCAGCTGAATGGCTATATGCTATACATATGTATCTATGTTTGGGTATGTGTGCCTTTGTTTGTCAATATGCACCTACAAATATATGCATTTATGCAATAAAGAAGTGTGTATGGATGTGTTTACATACCTGGCTTAGTTTTATTGTGCACGTGCATGTATTTAGAAAAAAAGTGGATACACATGTAAATACATATACATATGTGTGCTCTTACGAAAAGATTCAATTTTGCATCTATCTATAGTTAAATCTGCTTTTTGTTATTTCTTTGATTTTATTTTATTCCATTCCGTTTTCCATAGAATATCATATGTGTAAGCTGTTTGCTCTCGCAGGATTATACAGAGGCGATATCGCAAACTCAGATAGATTTCGATAGAATTCATTCCACCTTCTGCTAGTTTGGCACAAAAAGGGGAAACATTTTTTATTCTTAAGCGGAGGAATATCGCTTGACGCATAGAGTTTAAAAATAGTATTGATTTATGAGGGATCGAAAGTTTGTGTAGCGAAATCGGGTCACTTTTCACGCAAAATTTGACAGTTACTTCGTCAGTACATATGTAAAGTTTATATTTATATTGTCATTGTCAGTGCAAAAGGCCCTAAGTGACAAATTTAAACATTTAACCCTTTCAGGGCCAAGGGAAGACGCTTCCTAAAAATGTAGTTTAATATTTCTAGTTTAACATTTCTATCAAAACTAAAAAAAAAATTTAACATGGATAGAAAAAAATTATTTTTTGAAAAAATATAAGTCAAAGATAGACAATAGATTTTTGAAAAAATGTTAGAAAAGAAACATTTATGAGAAAAAACTTTAAGGAAAAAAATTTAAAAATAAATATTGTTTTGAGCCGCAGTTTTAGATGTCTTCCTTTTAAACAAAGCTTGAAACGATAAATTCAGGTAGTTTTTAATGTATGCACATACCGTCACCCCAATGCCAGAAGCATGAATGTGCAAATTTATCACTTTTGAGTTATTGGGTTTAGAAGAAAATGTATTTTATTTTTTTTTTTTTGAAAATTATCTTTTTGAAATAATATTTGTTTAGGAAAAAATTTATTCCTTAGAAAAAGGAATTCTTCTAACCAAACTAGGTGTGATCCAATTAGAAAAAAATTCTAGGGAAGCAATTTTTTTTGGAAACAATTTTGAGGAAATTTAATTCTTTCCGTTATTCTTAGACTTACAGAAAATGAATATCTATAAAAAAATATTTTTTTATCCATACAAAAAAAAATTTGAGGGGAAAAATATAAGAAAGTTGAGTTGTAAAAAATTATTTTTAAATAACTTTTTTTACTGACCTTGAGAAATCGAGAAGAAATTTGCTGCCTAGGAATAAAAAAATCCTTCAGTAAGATGACGCGAGTGCAACCTTAACGGAGTACGTTCAATCATATGGCGCATTAGACGCTCCAAATCAAGAGCGGGAGCAATCTTCTTGCCAAACTTCAAAGAACAACCGCCGAGTGCTGTACGCGAGCTTTCTTTACAATTCCTGGTACTAAGCTTGATGCTCTGTTTATATTTACAATGGCCCTTTGCTGAAGATATTCTACGGTGTTGAGTTCCCTGACCCTGATTTTCAATAATTTATGTAGGTAAACAATACCATTTGCCTCAGTCCAAGATTGCCAACCGTTAAAAAATTCGTTGATTTTTCGCTCAGCACTGACTGAAAGGCATCGATGGGCTTCTGGTGGGCAAAAACCATGTTCCCCTCCATCTCGGAAGGTAAATCTAAAAATTTGCTGAATTTTAGCTGATGCGTCTACAAAGAACTGGTGGAGTGTTGCGATTGCTGACTGGTCACTTCTCGTGATACCTGATTGTGTCCTAATTACATAAAAATCCCATTTGCCTTGCTGCCTTCAAGATGCTTCTGCCCACCTTGGCAAGAGTTTGCTATAAGTAAAAATGGTTCTTAGATGCCCATCAAATATGCTTAGGTTTACAAGAAGTAAATAATATTTGTAATTGGAGTCGTTTAAGTAGCGAATCTTTTACATTTTGTCTATATAAATATACATTAAGCCCTACGACCTTACAAGCAAACAAAAAACGTTGGCTGTACATCACTGAGTCTAAAGAATTTTTGCTAGAACGACCCGGCTGGAGCCACATTCGGCAGTAAAAGTAAAATTTGCATTGTTTTACTGGAACAATAATAAAACTTCTTCCTAAGCCAAAGTTTGATTTACTGACATTAGGATGGTACGTTGGGGTGATAAGAACTGAGATCTTGTAGGTAAGTACTAGAACAGGGTACTTGAGGTCAATGAACTTTGGAACAAAAAATTCTCCTCGAGACAAGAACGATCCGGCTGTATATGATGAAAGATATGATGAAAAATGTAAAAAGCGACCCCTACGCCCGATCAAAAAAAAAAATTGTTTTCCAAATCAAAACCTATATTTTTTCCAATTGTTAATTTAACCATTTTTTAACCAACTTCAAAAAAAAGAAGACGAAAACAATTTTTATATGTGAATTGAAGTCGGTTTTTTTTTGCGTAAAAATTACCTGTTAATATTATCTATTTTATATAGGACAACTAAAGCCCCGAAAAATGCTATGGAGAAACCCCTAAAAAATCGATAGTATTAAAAAATGGTAAAATAAATAATTGGGTATTATTAATGGAAGTCTTCGGAAGAGAGGCAGATTTTTGTGTTCGAAAAATATTGAGTTTTAAAAATTCTATACCATTTCTACGAAAAGTTGTTTTTTCCCATATAAATTACATGAATAACTTGGAGCGCTTTGAACGACCTCTAAATATTTTACGATTTCAAAAAAAAACAAGGGTATAACTTTCCGGCATAAAACAATCCTATTGGGTGAGAGCATCAACATTCCGACTTTACTTATTTTAGACCACCCTAATGTACATACATACCTCTAAGAGAGTATATTATGTACTCGTATTATATTTATATTTATTATGTATATATGTATGTATGTAGGTATTTTGATGCAAAAACGCTTATGAATACTAATCTAATGCCACATCGTGTTGCAAGTCGCAAGTTGAAACTAAATTCAAATCAGTTTGGCTTAACCGTAAAGACAACATTTGCAGTCAGCAATAGTTTACTGCAATATTGGAAGACAAAGGATATATATATATTTTTTTTTTGCTTTACAGTATTCCCTCTTTTTCAATGGCTAAAGCGTGAACTCCCTGTAAGCCATTGTAAATGTTTAGCAAAAAGGATAATACGATTGCTTAGTGGAATCCCTTTTGCATCGATTAAAAACATAAATCGCTCCAAGCCAACACCTACTCACACGTATAGTGCTTATTGAAATACGTTTGTACCCTGTAGGAAATAAATATATGTACATATGTATATAGTAAAATCATGGATTGACCCATACCCGCATAGAAGAAATCAGTTAAGTCTAGATTTTTTTCCAATGAACGCGAAACAAGTTGGATGCAACATTACATTGGATTGCTTAGCCTTAGCTGGACCCATGAGTATCATCTTTGAAGCGCACTGAATTAGAAATACTCATGCTAGGATACACTAGCTAAGTCTAGGCTTAACTAGGAGAACCAGTCGGACTTGGTTCAGATGAGTTTGGTGCAGGTATGTACATTAGGGTGGTCCTTACATGTACGAGGCTCAACCTTTACGTTGATGCTACTCCCCATTGGAGACGATTAAGGTGTGTCGCACAGAGGGCAAAGTTCAGATTCCTCTATGAAGACTCAAAAAATTTAAATTAGCTTTTTTTCGTCTAGTACCCAAAATCGATACTACTAATGTCGAGTATATCACATATAAAATTTTGGTCCCGATTGAAGTCGTTTAAGGCGTATCGCACAGTGGTCAAAGTTCAGACTACCCAATGAAGACATCTTAACCGACTCCAATCGGGACCAACATTTATAAATGATATTCTCGACTTTAGTAGTATCGATTTTGGATATTAAATGAAAAAATAAAATAAATTTTTTGAGTTCGGCCTTTGACCCCTTTGCGACACGCCCTGACCCACTCAAATCGGGACCAAAATTTATATGTGATATCTTTGACCGTGGTATTACCGATTGAGGGGGTGGGACTGAACAAAAATATCGTTCATTTTTAAGGACCACCCTAATGTACTTAGCCTAAGCAAATCTAGTTTGTTCGAGTAACAGGTTCGGCCTGTAACAGTTAGAACATAGCAAAGTTTAAAGTTGGTTTCATTTCTTGCGGGGTCCAAGGGCAAAAACGGCAGCCTGTGTACGGTAATGCTTATTCGATTTGCATCATTCTTTCCTCTGTCTCTAGTCGTGCATTCTTTACAAAATTTGCATTTGAGATTTGAATTTAAATGCATCCAATGTTTTTGCCTTTGCTTTTTCTTTAATCTCCTCGCCGACGATGCTGCAGCTGTTGTTGTTGGCGTTGCCACTGCATATTTGCTTTTAATTATTCACTTGTTGTGCATCGAACTGCAACACACTGCGCCCTCCGCCGCTGCTATTGTTTTCCTAATCTCAACACTTTATGCGGCTTATGTTTTATGCATTTATGTTTTTCGCACAACCTGAGCATTCTATTTGATTTCTTTTTTTTGTTGTACATACATACATACATACTTACATCCGAGTATCTCGCTCGCTACACACCAATCACTTTTGTCATTTATGTGTTGTTGTTGTTATTGCTGCTATTTGTTGTAAGCGTGTACGTCGTGTATTGCTTAGAAGCAGCTCATCCTCTTTGACCTATTTTTGCAGAACTTTGTGTTATTTTCTAGTTCTGCTGCAGCGATTAATTTCGCCCATGCTAAGTAAGAACTCTACTCCCATTCAACCAGCCAGCTAGCCAGCCAGCGATTCATTTCACTCTCTTAATCGTTCACTCGTTCATTCATTCCAATAGTATTTTTTGTACTGCTTGTGGCCTGCTCAACTGTAAGCGTATTTTGCATTTTCTCCATCCATTCAAAGTTTTGTTTGCTGCAAGAGCATTAGGCTGTTGTTGTTGTTATTTTTATTGTTCGCCTGTTGCAACGCACCGTTAGGTGTTAATGAATGCAAATCTAAGCCACACCTTCTTCGTATTCAATTGACACAAAAATTAAATTCTTCAGCATCCCTTCGGAGTAAAAGTATCTAGATGGGATGGATGCACAGGCTGACGTTGCGTTGGCGTGGAAGATTAATTTCTTTCCTTTCCATTTGGCGCGTGTGCCGCCAGAATATTTTGCCTTCCGCGCGTGCAGTAAGTATACTTGGTTTGTTGTTGTTACTCTTGTCTCATGAATATGCAATTCATACTCCTAGATAGTTGTTACATCTTCTGTTCCGTCACTGGTTGTTTTTGGGCGTTTTGCTTCTATTAATTTAAGCTGATTGCTATTTGGGTTAAGCGCTCCTTTGGCTACACTAACCGCATTTTCCGCAACACCATTCCATTTATGTTTGCGTGTAGGTAGATATGTGTGTTTTTGTGCACCTTGTATGTAGTACATAATTGTGTCTGTATGTATGTATTTAAGTAATTGTGAAAAAAAAAGTAGCTTTTCAGATAGGTTCATCTGGATTTGCGACACATTTGTAAAAAAAACATATTTAAAATGTCAACATGAGACACTCCTTTACTTCGTTCTACGCAGTGTCGTTTTTTTTCTTAAAAAAACTGTAAATTTCAGGTAAATACTGTATTTTCGACCAAAAAACTGTAACCTTCAAAAACGCAGAGTTTAAAAAAAAATAGTTTTCCAATTATACGTACATTAAAGATATTAAAGAAAAATTAATATGCAGGGGGGATATTTATTAGAGCAATAGAAGCCAAATCAACATTTTTAGAATTTTTGTCTGTCTGTTTGTACGTGCATCACTCGAAAACTAATGCAGGAAAATGAATGCAGTTGTCACCAATGTATTGTTAGAGGTCTAACTTAAAATATAAAAAGAAATAAAATTAGAGAGTTGCCACCTGTTTGAAAATTGCAGTTTAAGTAAATAGATAAGATCAAGTAAACATTGCAATGTGGCTGTCAAAACAAAGAGGTTTAAGAAGGCTTATAGCCGAAAGTATTTTTGTTGAGGTTGCCACATGTTTGAAAATTTTAATTGATAAAATAAATTAAACATTGCAATAAGGGTATCAAACTGAAGAGGTTCTTCCGAGAGCTTAGTTCCGAAAATAGTTTTGAGGAGCGCTGCCACCGGTTTGAAATTTTTTTAAATTAAATAGATAAAATAAATGAAATATTACAAAACGGGTAAAATACTTCTAAGGCGCATAACATAAGCCGTTTAAATTATACTCAATTTAACCAAAAAAAAATTATTAAATGAAACATTTTTTTTAATGAAATTCAGTTTCACTATTTTTTGTAAATTGCTTTGTGAATTTTGTTTAGCATTTGAATCGGTACCTCAAATTTAGTATCTCCTGAAGCATTTCCTTAAAAAAAGTTTTAGTTCTTAAAATACCAGAGTGCTGGAATTTCCAGTTTTTTTTATTATTTGATTCAAATTGATTTCGGAAAACATTATTTCCACATTTGCCGTGGCGCATAAAATGCAAAGGGCAGTGGAAACCGTTTCCTTCAATTGAGGAAACGCGGCTCTTTCATTGTCCCCTTTTATCTTAATCAAATCAGGAATTTCAAACTCACTACGACGAAAATTTCAAAATTTTGAAATAATTTTTAAGGGTCGCTACCAGGGTTTGAACAAATTTAAATCTGATAAATTTTACCTTTTTTTGAAAATAGTTCAAGTAAATTCATAGTCATCGCAAATGGGTACTTTTTTCCAAAAGGCTTACAAATAATTATCTGCAAAATTATGTAGAATCTCATATATGTACATATATGAGAGAGTTAAATGGACTTCCTGAAAAGGTGACCAATACAAAATTCAGGTATTAATATTTTTAAAGGGCACCCTAATATACATATTTCGAAAATATTAAATGGCTCGTTCGATTTGGAATTGCAAGGAACTAAATTTATAATTTTAACAGGCATTGGTATTCAATTTACGTGAAGAATGCAAATTCTATAAATGAAGGTACAAAATGTTTTCAGTTTAATCAAAATTCAAATGCAAATTTCTCCATAGAAACGATTCAAGCTTACACAGGGCAACACTGATTTTGGTGCGGCAAATGTTAAAGCTGCTTTTGTTCGAATTTTTTGTGCTGATTACGAATCCGTAAGTATAAAATTTCCATCAGGTCCAGATTTTGAGAAAAACGGTGTAAAAAATTCGCGAAAGCAAATGTGATAAAATCTTTCACTTAGGCTTAAATTAAAGCTAGAACTCTCGACTACTGTCCCTGCAAATACCATCTTTGCACCTTAACCGGATGGTCACTTATAGTCATATAAGTACATAGAAGGTTCTATCATCTATTGTTTCTTTGCTAGAGCTTCTCAAATATAACACATTGAATTACAAAAAAAATACAGTTATATGGAAATTGGCGCATTTGATTATATCAACATCTTAAACTAATATTCACTAAAGAAGCTTGTGTTTCAAATTTGAAGCCTCTAGGTTAATTTCTACTATATATGGCCTGCTTTTTTGTGATTTCTCCCACTGTGGGTCCCCAAGTAGAGACCAACTCCGATCACTTGCTCCATTTTTGAACCATCAGTATATGTGGATATATCCCCCTCAAACGTCCCATTCTTATCTGGTCGGATATCCACTTAATAGATATCTCAGCATTAAAGCCCCAAACCGGCTTGAGAACATCGGTCCTGGCTTATATGTCAGCTTTAATACCAATACTGCATGTTCGAAATTTGCTGGGTTCCACGTACATGCTTCCCTGATTTTGAGTGAGCTTTTTATGAAATATCATGTTAAGCCCATCCTGAAGTACGCTACTCGCTGCTGCCGATATGCTGAGCCATGCGTGTTTTTGCACTTTCCCGATTACTTTCCTATTATTTGCCTTGTCTAGAGCTTTCCCCTGACTCGGTCAGATGAGTGTGTTGTACATACCTTAGGTGATGTACGATGACAGTCCCAATTGCTTTTCAAATGAGTTTGAAATCAAAAATAATACCAAGGTATTTTGCCTCGCATGAGAGATTCAAAGTGGATCACCACAATCTGGCAGAGAAAAAAGTGGAAACTTTCCTTTAAAGGAGTAAATAGGCGACAAACTATGTTATTTTAGCTTTGAATGTCCTCATCATTTTATTATTGGTACAGGTAACTATTTTCGGGTTCTAGTCTTGGTATCATATGATCCGCACCAAGGTTTAGCTAGGCTAGTCTAGTCAGCAACGGCGAGATGCGGATACTAGGCGGCCTGGAGCTAGTCAGCTTAACCCGGTTTTGGCGGAACTTTATGCGGGACGCCGATGGTTGGCGAGGCCTAAAGGTTTGTGGGGTACACCCATTGTAACTGTTGACATAGGTTCTGATGTACACCCCGACGTTTTGATAACCTCCAGAGGGGCCAATGATTTCACTAGAGTACCGTCCTGTGAAGACGCCCATGAAAGTCGACGTACCTATCGTCGTCTGGCCACATCACGAAATGGGGTTTATGCAGAGGCATCGAAACGAGTCACAACGTTCACAATATGGACTCCGATCTTTGCCATGATATCAAAAGAAGATTATAGGCTCCGCATTTGGGATGAAAAGATTTAAGAAAGAGGCCACTTGCGAAGATTTTTGGTATCGGCCCAAACCCACAAAAGGTTGTAGTGCCAAATAAAAAGGAGTAAGAAATAAAGAAAGAATAGTCCCTAGGCAGTCCGTAATGGCAAAAGTATTGCTGCAAGTCTAGCAGGATAATCCAGATTTGTATTAATTATGTAGAGAAGCTGGTTTGCTAATATTAAATCCCAGGCGCGTACGCTCAAATAGCAGGTCTTCCGTTTGCCATGGTCGTCGTCAAAAGAAGAGGATTCTTATATTGGAAGGGGATTTTTGTTTTTTGGTGGCGAGTCAAAAATTATATTAAATTTGGGATCAGTGTTGGCTGAAATCAGTTTTACTCGTAAACCAGTGATTCATTCATTCGAATTGCCAACAGAAAGTCTATTACGGAGCAACAGTTTTAATAGAATTTTTACTAGCTTCTTGCATTTGCAGACACGAACTTAATCAAAAGATGCAATGAATTTGAATCGTGATTGAAATGAAATCGCAAAATAAATGCCAACGAGGATACAATCGATTTGACACAGACACTTTGAGTGTACGCCAAAGGAATTAATGATCGCTGCAGTGAGTGCTAGCGAGCGAGTACGCAGCGGTAGTGTGTGTAAGTGTGAGTGTCGGAATTGATAAAATGCTAAATGGCTACTTGGTCAGAAGGAGACATGCTTGCTGTCTTGCTGTCACTTGGTGTTCGCAGTCAATTGAATGTCACAATAGGGGAATTGCCAGTAATTTGTCGTCGACGATGCCAATGTTGCACACTAGACAATTTGTGCAATCGATGCAATTGCCATTACGGACAAACAATCGTAAAAAAATAAATTATTCAGTAGACAGAATACATACATATGTATGTACATATCGTTACCAGTGACGGATCTACTGGGGGGGTTAAATAGGGAAAATTCCCTATTATAAAGCATACGATTTGAATTATATGTTTTTGAGAGAAATACACCGTAGTAATTTGAAAATTTCAAAATTACATTTCTCGACTAAAAAATAAGATATTGGTGTTAACTCGACGGCACACAGTGTGCTTTTTGAACACTGCATGCGAACTAATCGTAGCGCTTTTGACAGAAGCAGCATTTTGATACGCAACAAAATGGTTTTGAAAGGTAAAGTAATTTCCTTAACGAAAAAATATTGCCATTGAGCCACAATTACTCCTTGACCTTAAAAAAATTGGTCAAAAATAGTGTTCTTTGAAAAAAAACATGCAACATCCACCGGATTTATTCCAAAACAAAAAATTTATGTATTTTTTATTACACTAGTATTATAGATTTTGAGCAACACGATTCCACTGTTCATAAATCGAAAAAAAATGTGAATACCTCAATTTAAAAAGTGCATTGAGCTGAAATTTAAAGGCAAATTCATTAGGGCCATCCGAAAAAGATGGTTTTCCAGATATATACGCTAGGCGACAAATGAAAGTGTACAACTTGTTCTTATATAATTATCACAACTATTTTCATGAAACATTTTTTCTTTTATTATTTTTGAAAATATAGTTCATTCTATAATATAAACCATATAAATCCAAATTTCACACTTTATATAAAGTTCACAAAAATTCAAAAAAAAAAATCATCAAGAATTTCAAATTTTTTGGAATATTTAAGAAGATTATATGAAGTTTGATTTATACGGTTTGTATTATAGAATAAAATATATTTTAATAAATAACTAATGCAAAAATTTACATTTACATGAAAATAATTGTGAATATATTTATTAGAACAAGGTGTACACTTTCATTTGCCGCCTACTGTATATATGTATAAATGCGGTTTATTCGATATCCGAAATATCAAAATTAAAAAAAAACGCCTAAAGATTTTGAAAAAAGCCGGCGAAAACCGGTTTGGAAAAACCAAGTCAGTCTCCTTACCTGGTAGCGACCCCTAAAAGTTATTTTAAAATTTTAAAACTTTGGTGGATGTCTTTTTTATTGTAAGTGGAACAAAATAAAAGAGTGCCCCTACAAAATTCAGATGTTGATGTACACCTCGCGACAAACGATAGCACATCAACAATTTTACCAGTTGCGATTACTTTTGTATTGCTTTTTTTAAGGTTAATTACTTTTCTATAAAAGTATAGCCCTTTATCTAACAAATACCATATAAATCTAAGATTCAGACTTTGTACGAAAATTTTAAAAATTCCTCAAACTTTTCATCGCAATTCCAAGCATTTTAGTTTAAATTTCTTGAATACTTTTTGGTATACAGTTTCATAGCTTATGAAATTCTAGTATGATAAATTGCAAGTTTTAGGTTTCTAAAAAATCGCGTCGATTTTTGGTAATTTTTTGGCTTACGGTGATATGCACTCTTTTCCATATAAAAAATTACTTGGTATGGAAGAAAATGCGTGTACATATGCATAAATTGCATTCAAGTCATCTGTATATGCTTTTATGAAAATTTAACTATTAATTAAATTAAAAAATAACAAGCCTTCAATGGTTTTGTGTCCTTTTAATTACTTGCGCCAACACCCGCTTTCCTTGCTGCATTGCTCAAGCACAAGCAAAACCATGTTGGCGTTGGCTAACAAAGCAAAAATTAAATGCGGCTTATAGGCGGATTATGCCTGCATGAACACACACACACACACACAGGGATAGAAATGTAACAAACAGTTTTTATCTTACAACTTTCCACCATGTTATACTTAAAAAAAAAAGTTTAATTAAGTTGCTGAATGCATATCATCAATTTTTTATTTTTATTTTGTATTGAAAAGGAAATCGTAATCCCAATACCAAACCCATGTGTATGCGAGAGTTGAAATTGCATAGCATTAACCAACATTAATCAGATATCTTACAGGCATTTATTTGGTACAGAGATGCGCACCAATACTCCATAGGTTCAAGATTCGACCCTAGGTACACACAACAGCCAATAAATAAAAGAAGAAGTGTTTCATAACTCTGGTCTGCTCTCCGTAAGCAATGGGTAAATTCAAGTGTGCACCTTTCTCATAAAACTGGTATCTGTCGTTCGGCGGCGGTGTGAAAGTGTTAGTCACCAAAAATTTTTGTAGAATAGCATTAAGCAAAGCGTTAGAATTTTGAAAATCAGCCAACAATCTAGGTTGCCTATGAAAATAGAGGCACAATTAAAATTTTCCTTTGGCATACCATTTAAGGATTGAGAGAGAAGCCAATTAAGAATGGGATAAAAGAGTGAAGGAGCAAGGTGTTTATACCATAAGCACTCGTCAGCTGGACATAATTATCGTTTTCCACGCAGCTTTTACAGTATGAATTTGAGGGGATGCTGAACCTTACCGCATTGATTCCAATCGAATAATAGCCTAACACCAGTTTCGAGATAGGTATGTGGCTAGCCTAGTTTTAAAAACTTCTTGCCTGAAGGATCAAAACCACTTGCATTTCAGGATTTTCGCCCAGCGATCGATAAGCGATTTTGGCCGAGTCCAAAACAGCACGCCAGTTGTTTCTCTTTTGTGCCAACTGACGCCAATTGGCAATCTCTAATTAAGCCGAGTGCTTCCTCACCACTTCTTTCCAACGCAGAGGAGGCCTTCATCTCCGTCTGTTGGCAGCATCGGCCTTTCAGTTTCCTGCTATATTGATGTGACCTGAAATCCATGTAAGCTTGATAGCGAAGGCAACTGACAAAAACACAAGGGTCTAAGGCCGAGACCGCGCAATGAGAAATTTAGAAATGCCCCTCACAGGCCGCATATTGCATAGTATATTATGTTTTAATTTGAAGCCGCTCGACGCTTTGCCGCTCATTGCGAGGCCTCGGCCTTATAATGGCTGACCGGCTGAAAATGGAATGCCGCCAAATCAGGGAGTTTTAAATTAAACTTAAAACTTTACTACAGAATAATCTCTAAAACTGAATACAGAGACAAACCCACCGATCCTCCCTTTCAGTAGGTAGGATGATTTTAGGAGAAGCGGGGTCTAGGAATCCTGTTAAAAAAGCTCTGTTCGCGGGGCGGTGCCTGTCATCGGCTTTAAAGTAGCTTTGAGTACCACCCAACACTTTGAGACCTACTCCTGCCTTACGATCTCGCGTACCTCGAAGTAGTAGTATTCGAAAGAAGCTTTAAGGTTGGTAAATAGATACGGCGAGCAATACCTCTATTATATAGAAACAACCCACAGGCGAGCACCGTACAGTGATAGACAGTGTCATTCCTACGACAGTGGAGTCTACGTAACCGGATGAGATAGAAAAATATCAGTTTGAGGGAATTGCAATGTCCAAACACCAGATCCAGGTTACCCATAAACTCCCCAAAAGGGAGACTAGGAATTATTACAGCATTCACGGGTCATTATAGGTGAAGACGTCACTTACATCAGCTAGGTATCTGGCCAAGCGATCTAAGCCGGTTTTGTCATTCTGCCAAAGATACATCATTGCACCTCCCCCTGGAGTGTGAGGTAATTTCATGGCGGAGCTACTGATCGCAGCGTATCTATATACTACTTATATATCGACTGCTGAGCAAAAAACTCTTCAAGTACGCTCTATTTCAGAATTTGATTGAAGAACACAATATTTCATAATTCGTTCCAAAAACGCCCCATCTCAGCTGCCGATTCAAAAACATGGGGCGTTTTAAACTCATTTTCAGTACATTTTGAAGTGAGCTAGGACATTTTTGAACATAATTCTGAGATAGGGCGTTCTTCAACCAAATTCTGAGATAGGGTGTTTTTTAATAAAATTATGAGAGGACATTCTTGAATGGTTTTTTGAGATAGGGCGTTTTCGAACTGGCTGCCGAGATAGGTCGATCTTCCACCCAGCCGTCGATATATGTATACCCATGACCTTTTTCTTCCCAACATTATTTCCCTGATAGAAGCTGTACCTTCTATAGGTCTATAGGTACCAAGCTAAAAAGCAATACACAAAATCGGTAGTGGGGGCTTCACAATTCGAGAGTGTTTGAATTTATTAAGGACTATTTATGACTGTTTATGGCCTCTAAGAACGTAACGAAGTATTTTCGCAGTAAAGGTATACAAATTTACATTTAACTTAAAACGTTAGCAGAAGTTTTTAGGGCAATGCATTCGTAGGTACTTATGTACATATGAACGTGCATTAATTTGCTTGCCCATGCTTGGTAAGTTAAACAAAACTAATATCGTTTCTCGTAACTCGCCACCATAAAGGTCGAAAACTTTATTTTTATCCATAAATTCGAACAAAAACTCTTTACCCAGATGCTTATGTAGTACATACTTTCACAACTTAACTTCCGTCGAGATAGCATGCACTCACATGCATTCATACAAACATTTACTCCTATTTTTGTATGCAGGAAGGTATCGGTAGCCAAACTTACTTCAACTGCTTGTCAGCAAACTTTTCTTTTTACATTTCTGCACGATTTGTAAGACATTTCCTTTCACATTTCTTGCACATTCCCTTTCATATCTTTCCTTTTACCTGCCTGTTAGTTTCCTTGATTGACAAAGCGACTTCGCGACGACTCCTATCAATTGACTGATTGACTGACTGACTGACTAACTGACTCGCTCGCTTGCTAACGACTGCAACAGGAGATTGTCGTGGTATGGATAACTTGAAACCCACTGCGGGCAAAACCTGCGACAATTTCCAGGTATTACATCTTCCATAGTACACAGCTTTGCCATTTTCGCTTTTATTCCTGCAAGACTTTTTCGCTTCGCACGCTTCATTTACAATGTTAGGAAATCGTGCGACGCGCATAGGAATCAATTTTGAAATTCAGTAGATGTTGCAACTTTGTGATTTGGAAAAGTCAAACGATAACTCATCGCTGTTCCCGAACGACTTCACGGAAACTGATTGGTGGTAATGCAACGACATTCTTGAACTGCAGTTGGTTTGTTGGAGTGGAATCGAATTATTGTGTGTGTTTTACTAGCAGAGAGTGCAGCGATGTATTAGGAAGGAGCATGTGTGTATTTTTACATATGTATCTATGTATGTATAAAGGTATGGAGAGAATTAGCTGGCTTCGAATGTCCTTGTTCGTTTTTTATTTTCTTTTTCTTATGCAATCTGACTTATATTTAGTTTGCTTCTTTACGGCAACAAGGATTCCACACCACATGATCACCTTGTTGGTTCATCAATACAATTTTT
This sequence comes from Rhagoletis pomonella, assembly GCF_013731165.1. Taxonomy (NCBI): domain Eukaryota; kingdom Metazoa; phylum Arthropoda; class Insecta; order Diptera; family Tephritidae; genus Rhagoletis; species Rhagoletis pomonella. The sequence continues at coordinate 24,270,843 of NW_023458561.1, forward strand.
CGAAAATTGAAAGTTATAATATAAATAAGGTGGACTAGTTAAAGTAATGACTAAACATCGAATTTGTATGCCAAAAAATAAGTCCCTATCTTGTTTACTTATAGTCTTGGTGCAAGATATAAGGGGGTCTCTTCATAAGGTCAAATCGCGAAGAGACAGCTTTGGCGACCTCAAGTGTTTAACAGTTTTACCTGGCTATATTGGATTTCCGTCTGGTCGGAAGGTCGCTACAAAGTGAAAAAACTCCTGAAAAAAGGCAGAAAAAAGCAACTACCTCCGCCTAAACTAGAGTATCGGCACCACCAAGCTCTTCTACGATGGAAATCCCTTACAACGAAAGTGCACAATAGATGTTACCTCACCCACAAGCATTAATAGGTTGCTACGCCCTGGTACGGAGAGTCCAAACGCTTATGCATCCCATCATCCAGCGGGCAGTGTCTGTTTCAATTGCTGCAGATGGTCTGCGTAAATAAATCTGCATCTCGACATCTAATCGTATGAAAAGAACAGCTCGATCAGAGTTGCGCCTGGGCTCGATCATTTTCCCTGATTGCAAAAAGTCATAGCAATCATTGACGTAATCGGGCTACAAGTAAATCAAGAGAATCTGAAAGTTGATTTTGATTTGGATGAATTTTGGTCAGAACGTTTCTTTTATCATAGGTATAACAAAGTTGTGGAAAAAAAAAAATTCGAAAGTGTTGCAAAATTCGCAATTTCAAACTTTTCAAAATTTTGCTAGTTTATTTTCTGAATATCTCAAAAAATGTTAATACATAATTGCAAAAATCGTTCCTGACTCGTCTATACAAATATTCGATATATTTAGGGTTATAAATAAATATTTATAAAATAATTCGATAAATAAAAGATGTACTTAATTTTAAAATTAAACAAATCGTAAAAGCAAAAATGTGTGACTCAATTTTTATATACATATATACTAGTTCCAACTAATATTAAAAGATGCTGTAATTAGAAAAAAGAACCTGTTTGTTCAAAAATAACATTTTTTGTACTTTGAAATTTTTTTCCAAACTCTAAATAAAGATATGTTAAACAATCTTAATTTTAGTATATTTTTAAATTTAAGTATATAAACATATTTTTTAAGTTCAAATTCATATTTGTTAAAAAACACCGTCTAGAAAATTTCAAGTTCTTTTAGGATCAGTACTAGGAATATTATAAAAATCTTGAACCAAATATTTATATCAGTTTATGCTTGAAAAATGTACAAAAATTTAAATTCGATAATTAAGATTTTTTATATATACCCGATATCACTTTTAAAACGAGACCAGAGCCATTTTTGCCATTACATATAATAGTTTTTGAGATATTCATAAAATAATCTGCAAAATCCGGAAATTTTTTTTTATTTTTATTTTTTTGTTTGGCAGATGTGCCTTATATGAAAGAAGAAAAGTTTTGACCAAAATTCATCCAAATCAAAAACGGTTGATTACATGCATTAGTCGATTTCACATGGATTGACTCAGTGATTTCAGTCCACGTGGGGTTTAAGTTGAACGGTTTAGTAGGTTGGGGTGTTTGCCTGCGAAAAACGTTGACTTACTCTTTACGGTAATGATCTTCAGGGGTAGTTCGCCGACTGAATAAAGTAATGTTCGCGAAGGGAACAAATTTTTATTTAACGGCTGCTTGGTATTTAAAGCCTTAAACTCGCTTATGATATGATCGCAACTAGTAGTCGGATATTTTCTATCATACACTTCAATTGCTTAGCTTTCGTTTTTCTCATAAAAAAAAAAATCAACTGACTATGAGTATCTTTCTACCTTTCATTTCTTTTCACTTATCTACACATAACCTCTAACAATGGATTCCTCTTCTTGGGTGGAACCTAACCTTATTTCAGCTAACTTATTCTGTGGGGCATACTTCCTATATCTGCATATTACACAGCTCAACAATTCATGCGAAGTGGTAAGCGCTTACGTCACACCAATTTACTTTAAAAACGCTTGCGCAACTTCTTAAAATATTATGCAAAATGTTCTTCAAGTGAAAACATAAATTAATTTATAATAGCGAGAACAAAAAAAAAACGAAATGCCAGAGCGCATAAAAGTAACAATTTACTCTCAATGCTATGGGAAAAGAAACACGGACAACAATTTCAGTTGTCAGTAAAAGACACCGCAACTTAAACCGAGAACCAGCAACAAAGTTTATAGCGCGCACGCACATACATACCAAACATGGCAGGACATGACAGAGCTGTACAGTGCAGAAAGCAGGGAGTGAATGGTAAGTGCCGGCAGAAAAAAGAGAAATTGCTAACTGCGAAAAATGCGCTAAATACAAAACAAAATGTAGCGATAAAAAGGAAAGGCAAAGTAAAAACTTTACTTGGTTGAAAAAATTGCGGGTACAAAAATAACCGCACAATTTACTTGCATTTTTTTCCTCACAACTACGCTACATCACAACTAGTCTACACATACACATAAGTATATCCCGGTGAGCTGTGTATTATTTTTTATTTTCCAGCACTGGCGTTATGAATTGCTTTCGTTAGTGGCATTGCTAACTGCTGTGGTCGTCCATGCAATCTTGTCGCAGTTGCTTGAATAACGCAAAACATAGAAAAACTTTTGGACGAATGAAAAAAAAAATTGTATTAAAAAAAAATCGCTAAATAGGTTACGCTTAATTAGGCGATTATAAAATAAAGCTAGTGCAAGTAACAAATCTTAATGAATTTCGAGAATCAGTATGTGTGCGTAAACGGTTAAACCGTTACCTACATTGGGAGAAACTTAAGTTGGAATAAAACTTCAACCATAAAACACTGTCCACTTCCAACAAAAAATGCGTAAAAAACGTCAAAAAACATATGGTGCGTTATTTTAAAACGTCGCACCACATTGGATTTTTTAGCTAAAAGAACGTATACAAAAAATTTCAGACATGTGTGTGTGTGTGTGTGTGTGTGTGTGTGATCACGATTTAAGAATTTTTTTTTTCACAAAAACATTCGAAGTTTGTGAGAATTGCCCGTATAGTAAACTATTGTTAAATGTAATTGATATTGTCAAGCCCTAAAGAGAAGCTTTTTTTCCTAACACCTGTCACCTCACCACAGCCTTTCGAAGGCAAAAGTCTTTCGTAAGACATTTTTCTATTCTAGCAACTATCTTAGAAGCTCTTTACTGTCTTTCTGTCGAAAAACAAATTGAAAGATCTGCTAACGAGGAGGTCTTAGCTTTATGCAGTTCGTGTTTTAGCAATACGTTTTTTTGATGAAAAAATATATATATACATATATTTCTTTTTAAAACAATAAAAAGTAATAAATAAAAGCAATTTAAATAAAAAATTTTGAAAATAAAGCAAATATATTAAAAAGGAAATATTTCTAAAAATTAAATGAGATTAAAATAAATTTATTTCTTCTTAATTTATTAAAAAGAAAACATTAAGATTAAAAAATAGAAAAAAAACCCGCTGGCCGAAACTCGAACTCGGAGCTTTTGAGCGTCACGCCTGTGCTCTGTTCACTCGGCTATTGCGACTGTTGGAGCGACGCGAGCTAAGTGATATACAAGTACTTTCTCTCAAAATAGCTTTTCACCACGAGTGGTTTTTTCTAAGACGTTTTTGTTAGAATAACAAAAGGCCTTTATTATTAAAAAAACGTTGTTTTAAGTTGATTTAATTTCTCAGAATATTAGTTTATTATTTTCTTTTTTTTTGTAATTTTATTTGTGTTTCTTTTGTTAATTTAAATTTTTATTCATTTTGTTGTAATTTTTATATTAAACTATTTTAAAAAGAAAAAGATATTTGTCTTATTACATTTAATTTTTAAGATCTTATTTAATTTTTTTGTATTTTTTATTTAATTTTCTTCTAATTTTGAGATTTTGCTTTAAAATAAAAATATGTCTTCAATTTAATTTTTAAGTACTACGTTCTTTTTTCTTGACTGAATGTTTTCTTTTTCTAATTTAATTTTAAGATTTTATTGTTTGAAAAAAAAATATATGTTTTTTTCATTTAATTTTTAAAAATATTTTAATTTATTTTTGCTTTAATTTTACTTCTAATTATACTTTTTTTTATCCAGTCTTCTTGTTTTTATTAGTTTTTATAGTTTTTGTATGTGCTTAGCATAACGCTAACACCTGCTCGTTATTACTGCACTTCACTGAACATTCGCGAGTTATTAATTTCACATAGAATTACAATTTTTTAACCATTCAATCATTTCATTCACTTTTGCATGAATTTGCTCTCGGTGCTAATCTGCTGTAAAGCCGCTGGCTTAGCAAACAGTAAAATAATTGGTCTCCTGCTGTTAGAACTAACTGCTTACAGGCAGCCAATAACAGCAATAGCATAAGTATGCAAGTAAATATGCACATACATACATATGTATAGGTATGTATGTAGTGTGTCTGTTAGATTATAGCATCACGCCTTAGGCATCAACAATTAAAATATCCAGCAGAGACGAAAATAAAAAAAAATGAGAAAAAGTGTGCGCAGAGAAAAATCGCCAGCAACTCGCTAAAAACTTTTGCTGTCACTCAATCATTTTAATTAAGTAATTTTTTTTTTGTCGCCTCGCAGTGAAAGTTTTCATAGTTGGCTAACAAACATACCAATAAAAAAGTCGCACCAACCAAATCATATCTATATATATACATATGTACATATGTACATACATACATTTGCAAGCTTGCGAGTGCTAACCGCTGCGCTACTTCCGGTTCGGCATAAAAGCGGAAGCGGATGCGGATGCGGAAGTTACGCCTTTTGCGCGACGCCAACCCCAACGCTATGTATGTATGTATAGGAACGTTTTCGGCCAACTACATACATACATACATACTTACATACGTATTTCCCCTGTGTGTTGTGTTTGTTTGTATGTTTGTTGGTTTAGCGAAACCAAAAACAAAACAAAAAACACAAACACAAACATCGTAGTTGCCGACAGATTAAGATCAAACAGTTGCTCGGTTAGTAGGTCAGATTTCCATCAGAGACGCATATGGACAAATTTTTGTGGCTACATATAAATAGATATTTGTATGTATGTATGTACGTAATTGTGGTTAATTATAGTACCGCTTTAGGCGGAAAAGTGCGACATTTACTCTACCGGCATTCGCAGCGCCTTCGGGCGCAACCATGGTTGAGTAGCCCAGTTCAAGATTGTCGCATCTTCTAGCTACATACATACGTCTTGCGTCTTCTTCCTTTAGTTGGTTGCGTCAGTCGTTGCATGAGCATTAGATAAATTTCATTGTTAATTGCTGAGATTTGCGCGCATAGTTTCTGCCACAGATTACGCGGTGTTTAACGAGCTCGTAAACCGGTCGAATAAAAGTTGTTAAAAAGTTTTTCCCTCGTCGTATTCGACTCTGTCTTCCGCACTACATTTTTTTCGCCTACTCGTATTTAATTATATTTTTTGGTTCTTCGTTTTGTTATATGTTTGTTTTTTTTTTTTGCTGCTACTGAGGCAAATCATTTTTGGCATTGCGTTTTTGTGTTTGCACTTTGTTAAAGTACGTAAGTGCTTGCGGGAGTTTTTCGAACTTGTAGAATGGGCATGCAATTTGAGTTTGGTAATTAATTAAAGTTTTATGGTACTATGAATATGCGCTAAGCGTCGTCAAAGAACGATAAAATCTGAAAAGTATTTTTTTTTCTTTGGACATAGTACTTCTAAACTTGTTGTGTACGCAAGTAGCAAGAACATTAGATGAGAGAACTTTGATTACAATACATTTTACTGGCAGATAATTAAATGCTGTATATCCCGAAATAGAAGAGCAAAATGAATTAATGGAAGATTAACTACACTGAGTATCCTTAAATACAAAGTCAGTGCTGATAGTTTAAGATAAAGGTCCAATAGAAAGAAAGCTAGCTTAGGCCTATTTGGTTTCCACAAAATCAAGGCTGGCCAGAGACTGGGGAAAGTGTATTTTATATTGCTCTGGCAGAGAAAGTTGCCAACTCTTTTCAATTGTACATCGTATCTGCGGCTGGGGCAGAAGTGATTTTCGAGGTCCTATTTACAGTGTATCCACATTAAGCATGCCAATCTCTCCACTTTGTGATAGGCGAACAGGGGAGATAATAGGCTTAGGTTTTTCTCAAGGAAAATTAGTCGTATTTGATTTTAACCAAGGATAGATCATTTGTTGGTCGATATACATATATAGCACGGTTGGGCACGCTGCACTAAATTCATTACCATTATAAGAGTGAACATTTTTTTTTTCACTACCACTACGCACTTAGTGGAAATGCATTTCACTTCCCCTATATGGCTAGTGGTTATAAATTTTTGATTAATCCCGTTGTCAGGAAATGGTTATTAAATATCACAGATCGCAAAATTTTCTTAAATTTGTAAACTAGTGTAATTAGTTAATTATAGTGAAATTGTCGTTCCCTTACCGCTAACCATAAAGTGGTAGTGAAATTTGAAATAAACTACCACTAAAGCCCTTGTGGTAGTGAAATTTTTGATTTAGTGCAATTTGACCAACCCTGATAAAAAGACATAACGTACAGGTATGCACTCTGAGCAAGGTATACATTGTGCTCTCCATAATTCCCATCCAGAAGATAATGAAGAAAAGAATGAGTGTTCGCTAGAGAATATATCTCTTTCTATACACCGACGGATCCAAGATGGATTGAGTTTAAGGAGCGGTAATTTACTCTGAGGAGCTCGGTGTTGCTCTTTTTCTACTATTTTAAGAGGATACAAGCATCTGCCCAGCGAAAGTGCTAGGTACGAGTATCAGTGAAGCCCGTAAGATATTAGATAAGGAGGTACAAAAATAAAGCCGCAATTTAATCTGACAGGCAAACAGCGCTATTGGCAATGACACCTCTGTCTACAAAATTGTAGCTAATTATGGAATGCAAAAAGGAATTACGCTTACTGTCTAAGTCAACAACCGTCGCTCTTATATCGATTATAGGGCTTATGTAGCAACATCGAAGGCAATGGGAAGACTAATGAATTGGCGAAGGCAAGAGTCTGCTTCATTAACCAACATCACATTCCATTTTCGACCTGTCCGTGAAGGCCGTAAATCCCTACAAGAACTGGACTCTTCGTTGAGTCCAGTCACTGTGGCTTGGGATTTTCGTGCGGGGTTTGTGGCGAACCCAGGTCTTCGACAGGATGTAATCAGTAGGCAGTGCTTTAATTTCATCTGATAATGCATTTAGGATGGGATTATACACGGACGGTCTTTCTTTTCAGAGCCCCAAGGTACGAAGCCTGATGGCGCTGCTAGCAGCCGAATTTTCCTTGAAAATATCTGTCGGAAGTAAGTCAAGCAGAACGTTTTGAACAACCTGCGGACAGGATATTACTGCTTACGTTACGCCAGCGGCTGTGGCACTACCGCTGTTAGTCTTAGTGCAGATTTCCCAGTCGAGTTTTTTGCTGTCAAGTCTCTCGTTCGCAGATTCAGTATTTTGTTTAACGCTGCAATGCGGGTGATGCGCAGCGCTCTCG
>NW_023458561.1:24278470-24283921 GCF_013731165.1 Rhagoletis pomonella
TTGTAAATTGGTAATGTACTAATTTTACTCAACTTCGGTGTAAAAAAAAATTCATAACTCAAATTATTGTAGAGTGCACCCCATAACATTATACTTAAATATTGCGCAATACTCAGAGCTACCATTGTGATTTTTTCCAATTTTTTTTGAAATGGCATATTTTCAAAAACAAATTTTTTTTTTTGTCAAAAAATTTGTATGTGGAAAATTTTTCAAGAAAAAAATTAAAAAAAATTTTTTTTCGTAGGGAATTTTGATGTGTGTATGTGTGATTTTATCGATAAAAACGTTTTAATTGCGTATGCATGTTCACTTTGAGCAAATTGTGAGCACTGGTTGGGGAAATCTTCGGTAGATTGGGCAAATCGCTAAATGGGCCCCAATTGGGCCAAAATTAGAGCCCAATTGGGAAAAACTTTTGGCTCTGATCGGGCAACCTCAAAAAATTTCCACCAAGGAAATTTTTTCATAATGGGCAACAACTTTTGTGCCCTCAACTGGCACGAAAATCTGGTAGCATCATATAAGTGCATTTTCAGAAAAAAAATCATAACTCGAAAATGACTAACTTTAGCATATTGCTACACGTACTGAAAATAGTTTATACTATTCCCTAATAGACAAAGAAGTTTGAGAGAAAAAAAGATGTGGCAATTTGAAAAAATCAATCAATTTGAAAAAAGAAAATTTTTGTTTATAAACAATAATTAATTATTAATAAACAATTACTGATGTTTAGTTCACCAGATCGATTCAGTAGATCAATATCTGCAATTAAAAAAAAATCGTTAAAATCCTTGCTTTTTTGCGGCAGTTATAAACGATTTCATCAAAAGTTGCTATTAAGAGAGGAAAAAAGAAGCGTTCGTACTCAAAAAGATAAAAATTCATTATTCGAAAAATTCGCATTTCTGAGCAAAAAGAAAAAATACGTGTCTCCTTAAATTGTTCAAGGAACAATCCCTGTGAGTTTTATCGCAAACTTAAATTCACTTTCCCCCGGCCTGGGTGATTTGAGATGGAATGAGCCAATTGATATTGTCAAGCCCAAAAGAGAATCTTTTTTTTCCTAACATCTGTCACCTCACCACAGCCTTTCGAAGGCAAAAGTCTTTCATAAGATAGATTCTGGCAACTTTCTTAGAAGCTCTTTACTATCTTTCTGTCGAAAAACATGTAATATTTATTAGGTGGAACATTTTCTTCAAAGTTGCTACTTTTTCTGCATTTTGCACTAAAAAATTTAATATAATCAATTAAAGTTCAGTTCTCTTGCAAATATTGTAAGCGTTCATAAAAAAACAAAAAAAATTAATCGAGTTAAGTGAAAAATGAAGGCTCCAGTGAATTACGTACACTAAATGGCAGTTTTGAACAACTGTGCAGCAGGGGGTTTATTGTTGTCTTTCAGTGTAACTGGAAACTCAGCGCGCAGCACGATCCTGGGCACAACTTTCCCTGTGCTTTATAGATTGTATAAAGATTACCGATTAAATAGAAACCCTTAAGTGGGGTGCGAAACAAACTCGCGAAGGTTTTCATTATATTTTATAAGAGACATTTTTATTTTTCATACTCTGCGTTTAAAAATTTACCTCTGCACTTTAAGAAGTAAAGGACAAAAGTCGTCCTTTATTTTGAAACAAATTATAAAGGACAGGGGGTTAAAATAAAGGACTGTCCTTTAAAATAAAGGACGGATGGTCCCGTAGTTATGCTCTTCGTGTTTTAGCAATAAGTTTTTTTGATTAAAAAAATATATGTATACATATATTTATTTATAAAACAATAAAAAGTAATAAATTAAAGCAATTTAAATTAAAAAAAAATTTAAAATAAAGCAAAAATATTAAAAAGGAAATATTTCTAAAGATTAAATGTGCTTAAAATAAAACTTATTTCTTCTTAATTTATAAAAAAAAGAAAAGAACTCGGATCTTTTGAGCGTCACGCCCGCGCTCTGTTCACTCGGCTATTCGGCTTGTTGGAGCGACGCGAGCTAAATAATATACAAATACTTTCTCTCAAAATAGCTTTTCACCACGAATGGTGAATGGGAAAGATTTTTTCTAACGTTTTTGCTAGAATAACAAAAGGCCTTTCGAACTATCTTGGGATCTGTCTTTCATTTGTCTTACGAAAGACTTTTTACTATCTTACTGGCTAACTAACGGGTGATTTTTTAAGAGCTTGATAACTTTTTTTTTAAAAAAAACGCATAAAATTTGCAAAATCTCATCGGTTCTTTATTTGAAACGTTAGATTGGTCCATGACATTTACTTTTTGAAGATAATTTCATTTAAATGTTGACCGCGGCTGCGTCTTAGGTGGTCCATTCGGAAAGTCCAATTTTGGGCAACTTTTTCGAGCATTTCGGCCGGAATAGCCCGAATTTCTTCGGAAATGTTGTCTTCCAAAGCTGGAATAGTTGCTGGCTTATTTCTGTAGACTTTAGACTTGACGTAGCCCCACAAAAAATAGTCTAAAGGCGTCAAATCGCATGATCTTGGTGGCCAACTTACCGGTCCATTTCTTGAGATGAATTGTTCTCCGAAGTTTTCCCTCAAAATGGCCATAGAATCGCGAGCTGTGTGGCATGTAGCGCCATCTTGTTGAAACCACATGTCAACCAAGTTCAGTTCTTCCATTTTTGGCAACAAAAAGTTTGTTAGCATCGAACGATAGCGATCGCCATTCACCGTAACGTTGCGTCCAACAGCATCTTTGAAAAAATACGGTCCAATGATTCCACCAGCGTACAAACCACACCAAACAGTGCATTTTTCGGGATGCATGGGCAGTTCTTGAACGGCTTCTGGTTGCTCTTCAATCCAAATGCGGCAATTTTGCTTATTTACGAAGCCATTCAACCAGAAATGAGCCTCATCGCTGAACAAAATTTGTCGATAAAAAAGCGGATTTTCTGCCAACTTTTCTAGGGCCCATTCACTGAAAATTCGACGTTGTGGCAGATCGTTCGGCTTCAGTTCTTGCACGAGCTGTATTTTATACGGTATTTCACGGTCTTCAGCAACACTCTCAGAAACAGACGCAATATTCTCTTCTGTACGCACTGTACGCATTCGTGTGGTTGGTTTAATGTCCAATAAAGTAAACTGAGTGCGAAACTTGGTCACAATCGCATTAATTGTTTGCTCACTTGGTCGATTATGTAGACCATAAATCGGACGTAAAGCGCGAAACACATTTCGAACCGAACACTGATTTTGGTAATAAAATTCAATGATTTGCAAGCGTTGCTCGTTAGTAAGTCTATTCATGATGAAATGTCAAAGCATACTGAGCATCTTTCTCTTTGACACCATGTCTGAAATCCCACGTGATCTGTCAAATACTAATGCATGAAAATCCTAACCTCAAAAAAATCACCCGTTAGTATGATAAGGCACTGGTATGTAGCAAGAGCTGTCAAAAGTTAAAATATTCTAAATGCTCTAAATTGCCAACAATATGTAGCTGGGGTTGTGGTGTATTATTGCTGATGTAGCTGATGTAGCTAGCGAAATAGCTTGTGACTGTGGCACTACATTCTGGTTAGCCGGTTAGCCTGAATTGCCCAGATATTTTAGCACAAATGTCTTAGAAAAAAGCACTCTCATTCACCACATTAAGAGAAAGCACTTGTAGAGCATTTAGCTCTCGCCGTTCCAACAGCGCAGTGGCCGAGTGAGCAAAGCGCATGCGTGCCATCCAAAAGATCTAAATTGGAGTCGTCGGGTGGCGGAATTCGTTATTATTTTTTTATTTAAATTTTTTGCTTTTTCAATTTATATTTTTGCTTTTTTAAATAAATTTTTTTAATAGTTATATTTTATTGATTTAAAAGGAGACATACTTGTTTTATTATATTTAATTTTTATGGACTTATAAAACTTTTTTCTTGTTTTAATTATTTTTAAGTTTAATTTACCTTGTTTATTGTTATAAAAAACGTTGTTTTAAGTTCATTTAATTTTTCAGAATATTAGTTTATTTTTTCTTTTCTTGCAATTTAATTTGTTTTTCTTGTGTTAATTTCAATTTTTATTTTTTGTTGTTACATAATATATACTGCTTTTGAAAAGAAAAAAAAATATATTTGTCTTGTTTCATTTAATTTTTAAGATCTTATTTTATTTTTTTGTCTTCTTTTTTTTGCTTTTCTTCTAATTTTTGGATTTTGCTTTAAAATAAAAATATGTTTTCTATATTTTATTTAATTTTTAAGTACTATCTTCTTTTTTTTTGACTAAATTTTTTCTTTTCTAGTTTAATTTTAAGATTTTACTGTTTTGAAAAGAAAACAAATTTTCTCATTTAATTTTTAAAAATATTTTAATGAATTTTTGCTTTATTTTCATTTTAAATATACTTTTTTATCTATTATTATTTTTATTCGTTTTATTCGTCGTATATTTTTTTATAGTTTTAAAAATAAAAATACATATACAGGGAAAGCTCCTGCGGACATCTCCTAAATATAAACGGACACATTCTTGGGAACGATCAATTTTTAGTTTTTTTCCATACAAAACATCCCATACACTGATTTTCCGATAAACGGACGCGGACATTCAAAAAAGTCCAGTTATGAAAAAAAAATCTCCCATAGGCGGACGTGAGGCTCTGCGGCTAATTTTGTTTTTTTTTCAGTCAGATGTTGATTCTTGCGCTTGTACAAATGTATACGTACACAAGAAAATAGTCCATATTCAAAGATATTTCCTTTTCTAGAAAATTTCTATCTTTTTCGTTGCCCTCTTCTTGCTGCGTAAGCGAAGCGGGCAATGAGGTTTGTCGGTAGGAAAGAAAACGCCATAAATTTGAATTTATTTTTTATTCATCCTGTTTTTATCTATTAAAGAATAAATATTAATTTAATTGAGAAACCCGCAATTTAAATTTTTTAAATTTGAATTTTAATGATATTTTTACGAAATTCCCACAAGCGGACATCTCCCTTAGGCAGGCATAAAGTAGGTGACCATCAGTGTCCGCTTATTGGAGCTTCCACTGTATATATGAATGTATATATTTATATGTATGCATATGCTTAGCATAACGCTAACACCTGCTCTTTACTGAACATTCGCGAGTTATTAATTTGACATAAAATTAAAATTGTTTAATCCTTTAATCATTTCATTCACTATTGCATGAATTTGCTCTCGGTGCTAATCTGCTTTAAAGCCGCTGGCTTAGCAAACAGTAAAATAATTGGCCTCCTGCTGTTAGAACTAACTGCTTACAGGCAGCCAATAACAGCAATAGCATAAGTATGCAAGTAAATATGCACATACATACATATGTATAGGTATGTATGTAGTGTGTCTGTTAGATTATAGCATCACGCCTTAGGCGTCAACAATTAAAATATCCAGCAGAGACGAAAATAAAAAAAAGGAGAAAAAGTGTGCGCAGAGAAAAATCGCCAGCAACTCGCTAAAAAC
>NW_023458561.1:24284021-24287920 GCF_013731165.1 Rhagoletis pomonella
GTAATTGACAATTCGAATTGGCCCTCGCTCTCACTGCGCCTGCTGCGACATTAACACCCGACATTAATCAGCAATTCAATTTGTGTAGATTTCGTTGTGAAAATAAATCATAAATTTCAATTTAATTGTCTCAAATCGCTTGAATGGACGCACAACTCATAATTCATGCAGAGCAACTGAACTGACTGTGCAACAAGTAAGTACGAGTATGAGCAACGTACACAATGCCGTTAACTTGCACCGAAAACAAGCACAAACAACACCCAATTAACACTTATGTATGTACATATGTACACATACAGGTGCATACTCACACAGCCGCACACATACTAGTCATCGAGCATGCACTGCTAAACAATTCATTGCCATCCTAAAGCATTCGAAAATTAGTTTGAATTACTTTCTACTCAGACTACTCAGGAGCGCCAGTCCAGATTTTCGTTCCGTATTTGTCCATTTGTCTCTCTGGACATTTGTCATCCTGCGCATGTAGCGTTTCATTACTTTTCGTAAAGGTCATTATTGCCGTGTCCTGCCGTCCAGCATAATGACCATGGCGACCGAAAACCGCAGCGTCACATGTGGACTGGGAAATGAGAAATTGGATAGCACGTACATATATACATACGTACGTACGTTACCGACTTCGGTGACATTATATGCTGCTGCAGGTGACTATGGGGCGGCAGGTGGCAAAAGCATTTGGTCCATGCCCATCGTTGCCATTTTGGTCAAAAATTGGTAGCTTAATTTTCCTTTAGATGTTTGGGGTCGGTCAGTTTAAAGAAATCACACGAAAGGCTCGGCATAAGAGTTGAACAGCTCGGCTGGCAGGCTGTCACCACAAGCCGCGTAATCGTCAACTGGGCGCTGGGGTTCGTCTGCTTCTTTACTTTCAGTGCTGTTGCCATTCAATAGGGTGGAAAAGTGTTTCCTCCATTATTTACGTATGTTCTGGGCATCGATCTATAGGTCGCCATGGTTGTTCCTATAAGAGTTCGCCCTGGTCTTGAAACCTTCCGTAAGTCGAATAACTCTCTGATAAAATTTTCGCGCATTTTTCCTGTCGGCGAGCATCTCAAGCTCTTCGTACTTACTCTCAGGGGGCGAGAGTGTGAATTGAGTGGCGAATAAATAGGCCGACTGCAACTTTCTGACATTGAGCTTTTCTTGCATTGGTGGGCGCACATTTTTGCTGCAAAAAGGCGTGTGCGTTCTTGGCCTCAACAAGAAACTGGTCCGAGTCGATGTTTGATCCTCTGGTTGTACGTACGTCTAAATCACTGGAAGCGGCGTGCCTTTCGTCTATCACAACTGCCATGTAGCTTGATGAATCTTTTTATGTTTGAACTTAGTACTACATACTACCAAGTTTCGGGTCCATCGAAGTCGATAAACCCCAGTCCGTTATCGAACGTTTCGTCGTGGAGGCTGTATTTTCTGATAGTTGAGCACAAAATCCTTTCCGTGCCCAGCTTGGTATTAAAATCGCCAACCACGATTTTCATATCGTGTCGGGGGCAGCGCTCATACATATATACGCTCAAATAAGAGATCCTTGGAGGCCTCGCCTTGCATATTACAAGCACATATTGCATATTACATGAACATGTAAACCACAAGTTTTTACAGTATATATTTAAACGCATAAAATGTCTTAATTTCCATATAAATTTTTTGCAGAGGTTTCTTATGCAATACCTAAATGGTTTTATTTAAGGCCCGAATTATTCTGTTTTACCTTAAAGTTTGGTGTCAATGATTAACAAACTGCAGCACTGTAAACAATATTATACCTACGCTGGACACTGATTTGGTAGGATTCTTGGTACCTAAAAATATTTTCAAGTGGCAACACTGTTCATTATTCGCATACTTATGTATGTACCCTGCAGGAAGTGTTGGTAACTTAAATCTAACTTTAATCTGTTTACGCGAACCTAGGGCTGACTAATTGCCGTATATTTTGTTCGAAAAAAGCCAACTACTTTCGTAGGGCGTTTGGTCGAAAAATGTCAGATCTGGTTACCCCAGCTCTACTCACTTGTAACTAACTACGTTCGGACATAAAATATCAATAAACAAATTTATTTTTTTTTGGGTTTTTTATGTTTATTTATTTACTTTCTTTAACACTACATACTTGTTTATATTTTTACATATTCTGCTGTAAGGGGCGCTTATATTCGAAGTCCGTTTGATATAACATCAAAATAATATTATAAAATTTTGACCTTTATTTTATTTGTCTTGAATGGGAAAAAAGTAATTTTTTTATGAGGACATTTAAATAGAAACTTGTTAAAAGAAAACAAACTCCTGATTACGTTTGCATGACAACCCGCTTTAACTAAGTTTTGTCTTACATAAACTACAAATTTTTTAATTTTAGCAATTGATGATTTTTCACTGCAGGGTAGCTGCCTATCTACATATGTATGTATGTACATATGTACGGCGTACATGTCGCACGTGTCATGCCTTCGCTGTCAGTTAATTAAAATCCACTTATAACGAACAGATGCAAACAATTAATGGCGCATATTTCTAGTTCACGTGTGAAATCTACTTTTCTTGTGCATACGTACCTACCTACATACAATATACATACATATGTACATTAAGGTGGTCCAAAAATGTATGTAAAAAAATTAAGGTCGGATTTTTAATGCCGCCACCCCCTAGGATTGTTCTATATCGAAAAAAAATATACCCCTATTTTTTTATTTTGAAAAAAAAAGATAGGGAGTGCTCAAAGCGCTCAAAGTTTTCCATGTATTTTATATGGGGGAAAAACAACTTTTCGCAGAAATAGTGTAAAATTCTTGAAAATCAACAGTTTCGATAGGACAGGAGATTCCCAGTAATAATACGCAATTGTCTCTTTAACCATTTTTTCATAGTAACTATATTTTATAGGTCCTCAAAAACCCCTAGAAAATGCAATGGAAAAATCTTTAATCATAAAAAATGGTTAAATAAACAATTGGATATTAAAGCTGGAAGTCTCCAGAAGAGAACCACAGTTATCCGATTGAAAAATATTGATTTTTAAGAGCTTTATACCATTTCTACGAAAAATGGTTTTTTCTCCATATAAAATACATGGAAAACTTTGAGCGCTTTGAGCACCCCCTAAAAATTTTTTCATTTGAAAATAAAAAAATAGGGGTATATTTTTTTCGATATAGAACAATCCTACGTGGTGCCGGCATAAAAATTCCAACTTAATTTTTTTGGACCACTCTAATGTACATAAATATACATATATATGTAACTATATATAAACCCATAATTGGATTTGTAATTCTGAAAGTGTTAATGAAATTTTAATCGATTCCGCGTTCTCCGAAACAAATTCAGCATACAACTGGATATTCATTGTTAATAACCAATTAGAACTTCATCTCGGTGTTTCATTTTGAATGGCTTGTCATGATATTGCCATTTTGCTGGAAGAGCGTGATAATAATTTCGTATTTTAGTATGCAAAATAACATTCTTTTTTCAATTCTTTCTCATAGAAAGGAGTTTGTCTTCCCTGCAGCTTTACTCATTTTCACTTTGTTTAGCAATTGTTTCTTAATGTGGAGAGTAGGCCTGGGTAACGGACTGCCGGAGAGTCCCGTTATCCCGATACTCGTATTTTTTGATGGTTATGGTTACTGCAGTTCTGTCTTTGATCTAATAAGCAGGTTATATCTGACCATGGCATGAAAAGCCTGTATTGCCTGCGGGTCAAAACATAGTGGAACGCTTTGCTCTTCATAGCAATATTGATCTATGATGGTATATTCGTGTAGCGGGAGGCAATAAACCAAAAGATATAAAGACAAGCTTGTCTAGGCATGCCGAGAGCGCTGCGCATCACCCGCATTGCAGCGTTAAACAAAATACTG
>NW_023458561.1:24288020-24295833 GCF_013731165.1 Rhagoletis pomonella
CAGTATTTTGTTTAACGCTGCAATGCGGGTGATGCGCAGCGCTCTCGACATGCCTAGACAAGCTTGTCTTTATATCTTTTGGTTTATTGCCTCCCGCTACACGAATATACCATAGATCAATATTGCTATGAAGAGCAAATCGTTCCACTATGTTTTGACCCGCAGGCAATGCAGGCTTTTCATGCCATGGTCAGATATAACCTGCTTATTAGATCAAAGACAGAACTGCAGTAACCATAACCATCAAAAAATACGAGTATCGGGATAACGGGACTCTCCGGCAGTTGCTAAACAAAGTGAAAATGAGTAAAGCTGCAGGGAAGACAAACTCCTTTCTATGAGAAAGAATTGAAAAAAGAATGTTATTTTGCATACTAAAATACGAAATTATTATCACGCCCTTCCAGCAAACGGGCAATGTTTAATGTTTAATGTTTATTTGTTTATTTAAGTAGATTAGCGCATTAAGAATTAAACTTTTATTGCGCAATACAAATAACGGATTACAAAAATATGTATTAAAATAAAATAAAAATTACAATTATATAAATATAGCTATGTATGCATATGTAAATATTAACTTAGAAAAGCCAAATAGAAAAAAAAAAAAAAAAATTTATAAAAAAAAAAATTAAAATAAAAAATTTATAAAAAATAAAAAATTTATGACCACCTTATTATGCGACTTAACTGGAAAAATACTCAAAGATACATTGTTTTACATTACTTTCACGCAGTGAGTTCTTTAGAGACAGTGGAAGGGAGTTCCAAAGTCTAACACCATT
Source organism: Rhagoletis pomonella (assembly GCF_013731165.1). Taxonomy (NCBI): domain Eukaryota; kingdom Metazoa; phylum Arthropoda; class Insecta; order Diptera; family Tephritidae; genus Rhagoletis; species Rhagoletis pomonella. Next base: position 24,288,806 of record NW_023458561.1, read on the forward strand.
AACAAAAAAAAGCCTTGAAGAGCTTAAGTAGTTAAATTTCGGCAATATCAAATTAAAGGAGCGTGAGCTTTTGGAAAACTTAAGCTTTTCATATAGATATTCCGGCTTTTTGTAAACAAGCAATTTAAACATAAAAATACAATTACGAGCTTTTATATAGTTTGTTAGGTCACAGCCAAGTATTGAGTTCCTAAAAATAGATATATGGTCAAATTTCTTCAAGCCATATACATACCTAGTGGCATGGTTTAATGCAACATCGAGTTTGTGCAGGGAGTGAAAGTCCAATTTGCTGTACACTACTTCGAAGTAAGTAATAAGAGGAACAATTGTGCTCAGAACCAGCTTCTTTTTCGTGCCTGAAGGTACGAAAGGCGAGGATACTCTCAGGCATCGCAGGGTGTAGTATATTTTACTCACAACTTCATTGACGTGGTCCTCACAAGTCATCTTAGAATTAATAATAAAACCCAAGTTTCTCACTTTGCTGACTAATTGAAGCTTTGTAGAACCAATATAAAGGTGAGGAATATCAGAAACTTGTATTTTATCTTTGCAAATAGGGAGTACATAAGATTTTAGAGCGTTGAGGCTGAGGAGGTTTCCAACAGACCACTCAAGAATCGCGCGCAGGTCCTCATTAAGCCTAAGTGTTGTGTCTTGGACCATGCTGATATGGTTAGATATATATAGTTGAACGTCATCGGCGTAGGCGTGTAGGCGAACGTATGAGCATGATTTGAAAATGTCATTGATAAAAATGCTGAAAAGAAGGGGACCTAGCACAGAGCCTTGAGGTACTCCAGAGCATGTGAGCGCCATTTCAGAGAAGTTGTGGCCGATTTTAACTTTCTGTTTTCTGTTACACAGATAACTGTTCAGAAGATTTACTGCACTTTCACCAAATCCAAAAAAGGTAGTTAATTTTCTACACAGGAGGCTGTGGTTGACAGAGTCAAACGCTTTGGAAAAATCTAAAAGACATAGAAACGTTAAGTGACCTTGATCAAACTCCTGCCGGATATCGTCCAGTACTTTAGTGACTGCAGTCGAGCAAGAATGGCCAGCTCTAAAACCTGATTGAAGCGGGCTGAGTAGATTATTTACCTCGATAAAGTCATTTATTTGTTTTGCCATAAGCGACTCAAATATCTTTGATAACCCTGTTAAAATACTTATGGGTCTGAAATCCGCAGGCTCGGAAGCACCTGGTTTTTTGGCCAGAGGGGTAATAATTGCAACTTTCCAAGCAGAGGGGAAGGAGGAAGTGGTGAAACAATGGTTTACCAGATGTGTAAGACAGCTTAGTATGTTCGGCAAAATTAATTTTATAAATTTGATTGGTATGCCGTCGGAGCCAATGGCGTCAGATTTTATGCGGTAAACACTTTTGGCAACATCCATTTCCCCAACCGATATGAACTGAAATTTCGTTGAAGGCGGCAAATTGGGGGAGGTGGTCATGGGTAGTGAGCTATTGTATACTGTGGAGGAGTTGGACGAAACGAAAAATGAGTTAAGTAGATTAGGATCGAGAGGACAAGAAGCTTCAGATCGTGGCCGTACACCCAACCTTTTCAAGTTAGACCATAGCTGTTTAGCGGGCAAATCGGTATTGAGTTTGCTACAATAATATTTCTTTTTAGCAAATTTCACAGAGGAAGAAGCTTTATTCCGAGCTCGTTTATAAGCGGTCCAATTTTCATTCGTAGGCTTTCTTTTCCAGACATTGTAAGAGATGTTGCGGCTTTTTATGGCTAATTTGACATCCCTGGTAAACCAAGGACAAGAACGTGACGTGATTGCTAGCTTGCGAAGTGGTACGTGCTTATTTAGAAAGTAACGTATGCTTTGGGTTAAAAAGTCTAGTTTGTCATCGACAGAGACTAATTGCCAGCAATAATCCCATGCAAATTGGTTCAAATCAGAAAGCATACTATCGAATTTAATGGAATTGTAGTCACGGTACTGGATGGTCGTAGTTGCATCAACGCTATTATACAATTTAAAGTCGAACGTGCAAAAAATTAAGTCATGATCAGAGACAAAAGACAATTGGTCAAATAGAACAACGGACGTGGAAGGGGGAACAATAAAAATATCTAACAAACTCGGTCGCACATTATAAGAAAACCTAGTAGCCATTTTGGTATTGACAATATACATACCAGTAGACGCAACAGTATCTAAGAAATTGGACGATGTAGAGTCAAGAGTTAATAAGTTTATATTAAAATCACCACAAACAATCAAATGATCATAGTCAGTTAAATGAGTTGAAAGACCTTCAAAGAAAGGTTGATAAGAAGAGTTTTTATTGGGATTGTACACACATGACACAAGTACTTTAGAATAACTATCGGACAGGACAACAGATAGGAACTCGATTTCAGACAGAGAGGAACGACTTACAACCTTAACATCTATATAATCTCTACAATAAATAGCAACTCCACCTCCCCTTTTTCCTATACGATCATTGCGGAACAGTTTGTAATTTGGGATGGAGTATAAGTTGTCCGGAATATCTACATTAAACCATGTTTCAGACACACATATGGCATCCACAGAAGAAAGTTCAAAGATACTTCTAACATAATCAAGTTTTTCAATGTTCATGCTGCGAGCATTGAAGTGAACAGTTTTGAAGCCATCTGCGTGTTTACATAGCACATTGAGCAAGACAGTATGGTCAGCCGGCATTTAAATAATCAACGATTAGGAGAGATGAAACAAAAGAGAAAACAATTATAACAAATGCACAAACACTCAAGTAAACAACAATGAAATAAATAAGTGCTCATACATGTGCACATAAGTATACAAATTATCAGCATAGGTTTGGTGAATATAAATTTTTTGTACAAATATTGAGAGGCAAATAGAGATAAATAAATAAACAAGGTAGAAACAACAATATCAGTAGAACACGCGAATATGTAAATCTTAAACGTATGTATGTATAAATGTATGTATGTATGTATAAATGTAAGTATGTATAAATGTATGTATGCATCAATGTAGACTATTAAGTAGCACCAACAATGTTAAGTAGAGCACTGCTGCTGGGTACAGGAACTGGTTCGCTGCTAGCAGAAATGCGAACGAATATTTCACCTCGTCGAGAGAATACGCTAAAGAGTTTTTTTGACTTCTTGTATTTAATAGCAGCTTGTAGAATTTTTCTGTTGTTAGCGGAAAGGCTCTCAAAGATGCTAAAATTACTGTCACTGTCCAATCCGGCCAATTTAAGGGAAACAGCAGACTTGGACTTTTTGCGGTAGTTAGAGAAAGCTGAGAGAGTGCGAGTGCGATCATACGTTGAGTGGAACTTTACAATTACAGCGCTGTTGGGACGCTCAGCCGTATGTTTAGTGCGGAAGATGTCACGAACGGGGGGAGGAGAAAACTCAATTGATTTGCACACGCGCTCGAAAATATTGGACAGATTTTCCTCGCTGGAGAACGGAAGCCCAAAAATCACAGCATCAGACAAATTAGTGCAAGTCTCTTTCTCGTTTTTGAGTTTATTCAACTCCCCTCTGACTGACTTTAGCTCAGCTGACAAGCCGAGCGCATTTGCAGACAAGCCATGTCATGACAAGCCATTCAAAATGAAACACCGAGATGAAGTTCTAATTGGTTATTAACAATGAATATCCAGTTGTATGCGGAATTTGATGAGTTCATTTCGGAGAACGCGGAATCGATTAAAATTTCATTAACACTTTCAGAATTACACATCCAATTATGGGTTTATACATAGTTACATATATATGTATATGTATGTACATTAGAGTGGTCCAAAAAAATTAAGTTGGAATTTTAATGCCGGCACCCCCTAGGATTGTTCTATAGCGAAAAAAATATACCCCTATTTTTTTATTTTGAAATCAAAAAATATTTAGGGGGTGCTCAAAGCGCTCAAAGTTTTCCATGTATTTTATATCGACAAAAACCATTTTTCGTAGAAATGGTATAAAACTCTTAAAAATCAATATTTTTCAATCGGAAAACTGTGGTTCTCTTCAGGAGACTTCCAGTTTTAATATCCAATCGTTTATTTAACTATTTTTTATGATTAAAGATTTTTCCATTGCATTTTCTAGGGGTTTTTGAGGACCTATAAAATATAGTTACTATAAAAAAATCGTTAAAGAGACAATTGCGTATTATTACTGGGAATCTCCTGTCCGATCGAAAACTGTTGATTTTCAAGAATTTTACACTATTTCTGCGAAAAGTTGTTTTTCCCCCATATAAAATACATGGAAAACTTTGAGCGCTTTGAGCACTCCCTATCTTTTTTTTCAAAATAAAAAGATAGGGGTATATTTTTTTTTCGATATAGAACAATACTAGGGGGTGGCGGCATTAAAAATCCGACCTTATTTTTTTACATACATTTTTGGACCACTTTAATGTACATATGTATATATGTATATGGTATGTAGGTAGGTACGTATGCACAAGAAAAGTAGAATTCACACGTGAACTAGAAATATGCGCCATTAATTGTTTGCATCTGTTCGTTATAAGTGGATTTTAATTAACTCACAGCGATGGCATGACACGTGCGACATGTACGCCGTACATACATACATACATATGTAGATAGGCAGCTACCCTGCAGTGAAAAATTATCAATTGATAAAATTAAAAAATTTGTAGTTTATGTAAGACAAAACTTAGTTAAAGCGGGTTGTCATGCAGACGTAATCAGGAGTTTGTTTTCTTTTAACAAGTTTCTATTTAAATGTCCTCATAAAAAAATTACTTTTTTCCCATTCAAGACAAATAAAATAAAGGTCAAAATTTTATAATATTATTTTGATGTTATATCAAACGGACTTCGTAAATACTTCGGAATATGTAAAAATATAAACAAGTATGTAGTGTTAAAGAAAGTAAATAAATAATCACAAAAAACCCAAAAAAACATAAATTTTTTTATTGATATTTTATGTCCAAACGTAGTTAGTTACAAGTGAGTAGAGCTGGGGTATCCAGGTCTGACTTTTTTCGGCCAAACGCCCTACGAAAGTAGTTAGCTTTTTTCGAACAAAATATACGGCAATTAGTAAGCCCTAGGTTCGCGTAAACAGATTAAAGTTAGATTTAAGCTACCAACACTTCCTGCAGGGTACATACATAAGTATGCGAATAATGAACAGTGTTGCCACTTGAAAATATTTTTAGGTACCAAGAATCCTACCAAATCAGTGTCCAGCGTAGGTATAATATTGTTTACAGTGCTGCAGTTTGTTAATCATTGACACCAAACTTTAAGGTAAAACAGAATAATTCGGGCCTTAAATAAAACCATTTAGGTATTGTATAAGAAACCTCTGCAAAAAATTTATATGGAAATTAAAACATTTTATGCGTTTAAATATATACTGTAAAAACCTGTGGTTTACATGTTCATGTAATATGCAATATGTGCTTGTAATATGCAAGGCGAGGCCTCCAAGGATCTCTTATTTGAGCGTATATATGTATGAGCGCTGCCCCCGACACGATATGAAAATCGTGGTTGGCGATTTTAATACCAAGCTGGGCACGGAAAGGATTTTGTGCTCAACTATCAGAAAATACAGCCTCCACGACGAAACGGACTGGGGTTTATTGACTTCGATGACTACTTGGTAGTATGTAGTACTAAGTTCAAACATAAAAAGATTCATCAAGCTACAGGGCAGTTGTGATAGACGAAAGGCACGCCGCTTCCAGTGATTTAGACGTACGTACAACCAGAGGATCAAACATCGACTCGGACCAGTTTCTTGTTGAAGCCAAGAACGCACAAGCCTTTTTGCAGCAAAAATGTGCGCCCAACAATGCAAGAAAAGCTCAACGTCAGAAAGTTGCAGTCGGCCTATTTATTCGCCACTCGATTCACAATCCCGCCCCCTGAGAGTAAGTACGAAGAGCTTGAAATGCTCGCCGACAGGAAAAATGCCCGAAAATTTTATCAGAGAGTTAATCGACTTACGGAAGGTTTCAAGACCAGGGCGAACTTTTATAGGAACAACCTATAGATCGATGCCCAGAACATATGTAAATAATTGAGGAAACACTTTTCCACCCAATTGAATGGCAGCAGCACTGAAAGTAGTGAAGCAGACGAGCCCCAGCCCCCAGTTGACGATTACGCGGCTGAAAAACATCAAAGCAGCTTGTGGTGACAGCCTGCCAGCCGAGCTGTTCAACTCTTATGCCGAGCCTTTCGTGTGATTTCTTTAAACTGACCGACCCCAAACATCTAAAGGAAAATTAAGCTACCAATTTTTGACCAAAATGGCAACGATGGTCATGGACCAAATGCTTTTGCCACCTGCCGCCCCATAGTAACCTGCAGCAGCATATAATGTTGCCGAAGTCGGTAACGTATGTACGTATGTATGTATGTACGTGCTATCCAATTTCTCATTTCCCAGTTCACATGTGACGCTGCGGTTTTCGGTCGCCATGGTCATTATGCTGGACGGCAGGACACGGCAATAATGACCTTTACGAAAAGTAATGAAACGCTACATGCGCAGGATGACAAATGTCCAGAGAGACAAATGGACAAATACGGAACGAAAATCTGGACTGGCGCTCCTGAGCAGTGTGAGTAGAAAGTAATTCAAACTAATTTTCGAATGCTTTAGGATGGGAATGAATTGTTTAGCAGTGCATGCTCGATGACTAGTATGTGTGCGGCTGTGTGAGTATGCACCTATATGTGTACATATGTACATACATAAGTGTTAATTGGGTGTTGTTTGTGCTTGTTTTCGGTGCAAGTCAACGGCATTGTGTACGTTGCTCATACTCGTACTTACTTGTTGCACACAGTCAGTTCAGTTGCTCTGCATGAATTATGAGTTGTGCGTCCATTCAAGCGATTTGAGACAATTAAATTGAAATTTATGATTTATTTTCACAACGAAATCTACACAAATTGAATTGCTGATTAATGTCGGGTGTTAATGCCGCAGCAGGCGCAGTGAGAGCGAGGGCCAATTCGAATTGTCAATTAC
>NW_023458561.1:24295933-24304092 GCF_013731165.1 Rhagoletis pomonella
TTTTTTTGAGATAGGGCGTTTTTGAACAGTCTGCTGAGAAAGGTCGGTCTTCCACTCAGCCATCGATATGTATAGAGGTACGCTCTTTTAAAAAGTAAAATAAATTAGTTTTGGCTGGTGGTGAGGATGACTTTTTCTTTTTAGCTTAATGAATTTGGTTCACTAGTTCGGGTTTTCCCTACAGGGTACCTACTTATACATACTACATATGTATGGTTCTAGTATATGTATCTGCACATGACGCGGTGCATGGCCAGCATGCATGCGACTAAAATGTGTGTTTGCAAGTGGAGCACTAGTGCGGAATGGCGTAAGTCTGTAGAACATTTTCGCCACTGCAATAACTTTTACTTCGTTTAACTTTCCCGTGACCCTCACTTCGCAGAACTTTGTTCGCGCCGCCCTTTCACTTAACGTTCTCTTGCCATATGCCAGAGCTCAGCTAAGTACAGTATGTACTCGTATTTATGTATATACATATGTATATATGTTTCTACATATTTTTGTATGCTAATATTTGTGAAGCATAAATAAATACGGGAAACGGCTTTGCTTGTTGGTTTGCAAATAAGCATGAAATGCTATTATTATACTAAAATATGTAGACCGGTCGTAACGCCCAAATGTATGCTACACAAATGTATGTATGCGCACAATAAAACGCAAAATTCATAACTGAAAATGTAAATTCCATCAAATGTTTCATGGAACTGCTTCCGATTTAGGCAGCCGACAAATCGGACCACACCATTAGTAAGTAGTACTTCAGCGCTAGTAGCCCGCTTATGAATGTGCACATATCTACAAAAGCTTATAAACGAATGCACAAATCCAACTGTAATGCAATTTCAGTGTGCTCATATGTTAAATTAGTAAATGCGATTTAGAAGCGATATGAATGTTGAAATGGTAGTGAAACGCATAGCTCGCAGACAGTGGCGTTGCTGGCGCTCGTTTTCGAAGGAGGCGAAAACATAAATACTTTCACAACAATTACAGCTATCGTTGACATTACCCTTCACATTACCATTACCTAAACGAAAATCATTCATTTTACTATTTATTACCTACGTGTATATCATTGATATTGCCAATATATATCATTAGTATTGCCATTACCCTTATCAGTCATTAATATTACAATTACCATTACTTTAACCATTACCATTTCCTATCACATAGCAAAACTTCTACCATTACCATTATCCTTATCATAACTCTTACATTAGCGTTGGCATAACAATTTCCATTACGTTTAACATTACCATTACAATTTCAATTACCAATACCAATTTCATTACCATTACCAATATAAATTACCAATATTAATTTCATTACCATTACCATTTAATACTACCAATGCGAATTTCATTTCCATTACCAATTACATTACAATTATGCCGCCACCTTTGCTATTACTATTACCATTACAAGTACCAGTACCAATCCTACTATCATTACCCTGACCACTGCTGTAACCATTTCCGTTACTGTTATCAATGCATTACCGAAAATTCCATTACCATTAACATTACCACTTCACTAAAATAAAATCAGAGATGTTACACGTTTAATCAGCTGATCAATATACAGACACCACAATTTTGTGTATATGCTGCTCACTTGTATACCAGCCCTGCTTTTACAACACAGCGTGCCAAAGCTTTCAAAAGCTCTAAGTACAAATGAAAGCTTTGGCTGGCAAAGTAGGTTTTACAACCATTTTTTACTAACTCAAAATAAAAAGCTCACTGAAACTGAAAATAATGTAAATGAGAATTAAATCAAAATTAAATTAAAGTTGATTTCCACTTAAATGAGTTTGGAGAAATGCAGCCTAAAAGAACCGAGTTTGAGGGACTTTTAGAAACTTTTATGCTCTTGGGCGACCGTAAATATTATTCGATCGGAAAACGGTTTCACATTGTTTTTCTCTATCCCAGAGGTTCCCAAACTTTTTACTCTCATAGGCACTGAGCCCAATGATTTTTAGGCCAAACTTTTAAGAAAAATCTATGAGAAACAATTAAGCAAGCAGCGCATAAAATTTAGAGCATAAATTAAATTATTGCTGAATGGGCGCTCTCTGCTGATCTGATGATTAAAACTACGGAGTGATGAAAGCTAGATGAGCAAAAGAGCCAGAACGCTCTTTTATGTGGAGTAATATTTTAAGTGGCAAAAACGTAATTAATATTGAGTTATAACGAAGAGGAAGATGGAAATTTTATGCCTCAGCGGGGAATTTTTGCGAACTTTGTCTTAAAATACACTACTAAAAAAAAAGGAGGTCTTAAAAGAGGAGATTAAAGCTAAATGAACTGACACCGGGTCCATTCACTGAGGAAAAAAATCTACAAAAAATTAGTTAATATTACCAAATTCAAACTTGAAAAGAAATCCATGAGATTTTTTTTAATATGACCAATGCCAAGTTGATATTTTCAACAATGACTTGGTAAAATTAACTACACTTTTGTTTACGTTAAACAAATTTTTGGTTGCCGATTTTTTCATTTGAATACGCTTATGTTCTGCACTTCACAGATGCTTTTTCATAAATCGGAGATACAAAACAAAAAATTTGTATAATCATTTAAACATGTTTCCTCCGACGGGATTTGAACCCGGACCTTCTGAAAATTAGCAAATAGGCAAATAGCAGCAAGCATCTCTGTATACTCAGCCTCAGCCGTTCTGCAAATTTACACTCAAATGGTGCACTTGCATAAACTTTCCCCGTTTGATTGTGTTCAGCACTTCACATATGCTTTTTCGTAATTAAGAAAAATAAAAAAAACGGCAATCTCGAACCCGCACCTGCTGGAAGCTAACAAATAACATCACGCGTCTCTACACGTTTAGCTACAGCCAGACAAACAAATGCGCATTCTAATGTTCAAGTTCAATCACATTTCTTACAATCGGTTTATTTACCAGAAAAAAATCATTGTGCTTTGTCTCAGTGTATCAAAAATTGCAAAATAATGTTTTCATTTTATCTGTTAGGGATGCATGAGAACTTGGAAAAATTTGTAGCCCAGAAATCAGAAAATTAAAATTTTAAAGCTACAAATGACCGTTTTTAAAGTCTCAAACGACAATTTTTCACCGGAATAGAGCCTGTCAGAAATCACCGAGAAATTTGGGTTTTGTTCCTTCAATTTTTGAAGTAGTATATTTTCAGCTTACATTGATAGGTCAATCTAAGGAAACATTTTTCTTCTTTACTATCGAAACCAGATACGTTTTCGTGGATTACAAGTGACAACTTGTGAACGTAGACCCACGTCGCGTCACCCGTGGCCACCTGGGGATCCACCTAACCCACTTTGGGATCCACCTAGCCCACTTTGGGAATCACTGCTCTACACTTTTTCGTTTCCTTTTATGCTCTTGCATCGTAGAACCCAGTGCCAGTGAATTTTTGTTGTTAATCTTTTGAACTAGCTGTGAGCAAATGAAAACCCTCTTCGAGCGTGAAACTCAAACTTTTCCCGAATGGTATTTCTTCCAGCCGGCGTGAGAACTTAAAGTTACTACCACATTAGCTTTCGACTTGATCAGTTGCGTTACTTTCAGGGCTATGTCTTAGCAGCTAGTCCGGGTTCGAGGGAATTATAATTATTATTATCTTTGGTTTAAATCCGCTCAAGCCCCTCTCTTAGATTTTTGCTAATGAGAGCAGAACGTACGAAACCACTAACTGCCTTTAGTATTTAGTAACGTGTGACCATAACTGTTTGTGTGAATATAAGCGTTTCGTGTGTCCTGTATTGTCCGTTTGCGCGATTTCACAGTAGATGCAATTCCATGTTAACACACGTAATTTATATGTATGTATTTGTGCACGCGCATTGCCTCCAACAACCTGCAACCGTGTTGCTCGACTGCCTCACATTTCATTGCGCAGATTATCAACTTCCTCCTTTTCGCACTATACATACATACGCGTAGGTAGTGTGTGGAAAGTTTGTGTCCGGAAAATGCAAGTAAATTCATTAGATTTCTGTTAAAATTCAAAATTATTTCCCAACAGTTATTTTGCAATGAAAATTCTGGAAAAGATGATAATTTTCCTGGCAACAAAAATGTATCTAACTGTGAATGGGTGAGTGTCAATGTGTCGAGTTTGCATATGTACATACATTAGGATAGTCCTAAAAAATTAAGGTGGGAATCTTAGGGATCTCACACCCTAGGATTGTTCTACACCGAAAAAATATACCACCGTTTTTTTTTTTAATTTTGAAATCGAAAAGTATTTAGTGGTCGATCAGAACGCTCAAAGTTTTCAATGTATTTTATGTGGAAACAAAAAAAACTTTTCGTAGAAATGGTATAAAATTCTTGAAAGCCAATATTTTTCGATAGGAAAACTCTGTTTCCCTTCAGGACACTCTTCCAATAACAAAACCCAATTGTTTATTTAACAAATTTTTGATACTAAATATTTTTTATTTATCCCCCATTGCCTTTTTTGGAATTTTATGGGGATTTTGGCGAACCTGAAGAGAAAGAGTTTCCTGGTCGAAAAATATTGATTTTCAAGAATTCTATACTACTTCTTAGAAAAATAGTTAGAGCACTAAAATTCCGACTTTACTCTTTTCTCATGCATTTTTGGACCACCTCAATGTACATACATATAAACATACTTAAACATATGAATTTACTTAGTACGTTGAAGCCATCTAAATGTAAAGTTAGTTTGGTTGTATGTGTTGTTGTGTAACAAAACTTTGTTTTACCTAACAAAAGTGCATTAAGCTTGTTAGGAATACTATTGCAAGTTGTTATGGAAAGTATCGTTGACTCAGTGTTATTAGAAATACCTTGTATGAAGAGCGAGTTCTTTTGCCGCTTTAATATTTAACGCATTTGTATCAGCAGAGTACAATGTACATTTTTACTTGATTTAGGGCCGTTTTCCAAAGTAACCTTTGACTTTAAAAATACTAATAATAGATTGGCCCCTTACACATATGTTAGTGTTTGGCCGAGCTTTTTCTCCGATTTGTGGTGAAAATAAATATTTAAAATTTTTTTTTTTCTTGAAAATTTTTCACATGCACATTTTTTGAGAAAAAAAAATAGCTTTTCAAAATATGCCATCTCAAAAAAAAATGGGAAAAACTCACAATGGTGGCTCTGAGTATTGCGCAGTATTTAAGTATAGTATTATAGGGTGCGCTCTACAATAATTTTGGTTATGAATTTTTGTTTTTACCCCGAAGTTGAGTAAAATGTGTACATTACAAATTTACAGATATTTAATTTTTTTTAGAACTATTTTGAGTATGCAGTTTTGGAGCCCATTAAATTTTATAAAAATAAAGTGCAAGTTTTAAGCTACTGCAACACAAGAACAATATTTCAATAAAAATTTGCAACAGTCAAGCACGACAAATGAATGAAATCATTATATGCAAGGCGAATTAATATAAGGGGATGGTAGCAGTACAAAAACAACAAGGTACAAGTATTTTGTTTTTGTTTTGGCTGCATAAACTGTCAAATTCTGTAAGAGTGTGTGTGGAAATTCAAACAAAATTTTTCAGTTTGACATTAGAAGCCGTGAGGCGAAACACATACATATGTATACAATATCAGCTGATCTAGTAACACCACCCTACATATATAAATTGGCCTTGATTATATGTATGTATGTATAGTATTTATATGGGCAATTCTCAACTAGTTAGAACTTTCGCATGACTCGACAGTTTTTATTCGGACACATAATTTTCACTGGTTTATAAACAAACATCAAGTTATATATGTTGTGTAGATTATGCAAATGAAAACAAAAGGACAACTGTACATATTTTTTAGCCAAATATGCATATAATTCAGAAATGACATTGGGAAATTTTCACAATTAGAAGTGTGACTCTCCTGTGATTTATTTATTTTTACGTTCTATGTGCTTACAATAGAAAAGAAGTTATGAAGAGCCAAAGTGGCGTGACTCCTTTATTATTATTATTATTATTATTACCTCCCTTTTATTAGCTCGGGATGTAACTATGTAATATTGATGCGCCTAAAAGATGCAGCGATTTCTATTCTCAAGTTACATACCTGATGACAGTACGAATGGAAATTATAATGGCGAGGTTTTAGTTTTTTAAACTATAATTTTAATTTGTAATTTTCACTCTAAGTTTTCTGTTGATAATGAGTGGAAGTATTGCAAAATTTCATGTTCCTAGCTGCATAAATGGAGAAGTTATAACGAAAAATCTCATATCTGAACAATCAGTTTTATGGGAGCTATATGTTATAGTGGTCCGATTCTTCTGGTTCCAACAAATGATTAATACATTATAAAAATGCACCCACCTACCAAAATTTGATCCGGATATCTCGAAAACTGAGAGACTAGATTGCATACAAACAGACGGACAGACAGACAGACAGACAGACAGACGGACATGGCTAAATCGACTAAGCTCGCCGTTCTGATCATTTAAGTATACATTTTAATAATTTTTTTTATCTCTTCTTATTCTGGTACTTACAAACATCGGACATGCTCATGAAAGGTATAAAAACGCGCAAAAAATGTTGAAAACGTATGGTGCGTTGCTTTAATATGTTACACCACGTTGGACGTTGTATTCTAGCAGCTAAAGGAACGTATACCAAAAATTTCAGACATGTGTTGACGATTTAAAAAACAAAAATTTTTTGTTGTCACAAACAGATTTGAAGTTTGTGAGGATTGCCCATATACATATACTTTTCTAAATACGATATCAAACATTGCGACAAATCCATTGAATTCCCCCACGTGGGAAATGTAACTTGAATACGATAAGAAATTTAAATTTATCTTTCCAGGTAAACGAACTTTCCGATTTAGTTTTCAAGTGGCAATGATACATATATGTATGTATGTATGTATGTTTATATACCTGCATTTAAATACCCACATTTGCTTACACAATACAAACAAGAAGGGCGAAACTTTTGGAATGAGCAAATATTTAGATTTATGTATGAACATACTTTTTTGTCGCAAGAATTTTTCATGCGTTGTTATTGGCTGTAAGAAGATGCAGTATAACTACGAATATTTGGGTGTGTGTAAAAGTATAAATGCATTTTTTTTGTCTATTTTCATTTAGCTACGATACAAAAAAGTTTCGGCTTCCTTATATACAAAATACAATAAATATATGTATGTCTATATGTATGTATTTATGTGTATGCGTTTATGAAAATTAAGGGATTTTAAGGTGTGAAATATTGGCATTGTGACTTGCTCGGTCAAATGAATACAAATATAAATATCTACATGTGCAAGCAAAGTTATTTACATATATGTATTATATATGGAATTGTTTACAGGAAAATAAAATGATAAAATGTTGGCCCTTCAACTTTGCAAATATTTCACTCTATCTTGAATTTGTGCCAACCTTGGAGAGAATTTCAAATATTTAGCTAAGATATGCTACGAATTTTATATATGTATGTGAATATTTAGATAATTAATGAGTAGAGTGAATTGCATATTTTTGGTATTGTAAGCGAATATCATTAATTCCTTGGTAATAATATTCTCTTTTAGTTGTACAGCTGTGTTTATCTAAGGTATATATGTATGATTACAAATACTTATGTATGTACATATCAATGTACACAAGTTGAATTCCCCTAATCTTGCACACAGTGACTTGTGAGTTTTATATAAAAAAAAAAACATTCTTCTTTTTATATCGGAAATGAGCTCTGCCCATCGAAGTTATTATGAAGAAATTAATGAAAACTCCAAAGTTTTTGGCAAATCCCATCATCGAAGAATTAATGAAACGAGGAGTGCCAGTTACTGTCAAAATTCGACCGTTTTTCTATTCTTGGAATTACAGTATAAAGTAAAATGCTTTTTTTAATTATAAATTGAAAATGACCTTCACTGGTCATTTGAAATCGTTGAATAATTCGAAAAGCTCCTTTTCACATCCGTAGATTTAGTTGAACAAAATCTAAATAAACTCAACTCTGCAGGGTAAAACTTCGATAGATCTTCACTCCTAGTTATTGAGGCAGTAAATAACACTGTAGGGACGGTAAAATGACACAAAAAACGCCAAGACTCGTTCCCAAGATGAAGAAAAATTAAAACTTTAATATGGAAAATGTTACTCATA
>NW_023458561.1:24304192-24323562 GCF_013731165.1 Rhagoletis pomonella
TATGAGTAACATTTTCCATATTAAAGTTTTAATTTTTCTTCATCTTGAGAACGAGTCTTGGCGTTTTTTGTGTCATCTTAGTGTCCCTACAGTGTTATTTACTGCCTAAATAACTAGGGATGAAGATCTATCGAAGTTTTACCCTGCAGAGTTGAGTTTACTTAAATTTTGTTCAACTAAATCTACGGATGTGAAAATGAGCTTTTCGAATTATTCAACGATTTCAAATGACCAGTGAAGGTCATTTTCGATTTATAATTAAAAAAAGCATTTTACTTTATACTGTAATTCCAAGACTAGAAAAACGGTCGAATTTTGACAGTAACTGGCACTCCTCGTTTCATTAATTCTTCGATGATGGGATCTGCCAAAAACTTTGGAGTTTTCATTAATTTCTTCATAATAACTTCGATGGGCAGAGCCCATTTCCGTCATAAAAAGAACGATGGTATAAAGCTCCAAAAATTAGTGTATGCAAGATTAGGGGAATTCAACTTGTGTACATTGATATGTACATACATAAGTATTTGTAATCATACATATATACCTTAGATAAACACAGCTGTACAACTAAAGGAGAATATTATTACCAAGGAATTAATGATATTCGCTTACAATACCAAAAATATGCAATTCACTCTACTCATTAATTATCTAAGTATGCACATATATAAAATTCGTAGCATATCTTAGCTAAATATTTGAAATTCTCTCCAAGGTTGGCACAAATTCAAGGTAGAGTGAAATATTTGCAAAGTTGAAGGGCCAATATTTTATCATTTTATTTTCCTGTAAACAATTCCATATATAATATATATATGTAAATAATTTTGCTTGCACATGTAGATATTTATATTTGTATTCATTTGACCGAGCAAGTCACAATGCCAATATTTCACACCTTAAAATCCCTTAATTTTCATAAACGCATACACATAAATACATACATATAGACATACATATTGTATTGTATTTTGTATATAAGGAAGCCAAAACTTTTTTGTATCGTAGCTAAATGAAAATAGACAATAAAAAATGCATTTATACTTTTACACTCAAATATTCGTAGTTATACTGTATCTTCTTACAGGCAATGACAAGCATGAAAAATTCTTGCGACAAAAAAGTATGCTTATTCCAAAAGTTTCGCCCTTCTTGTTTGTATTGTGTAAGCAAATGTGGGTATTTAAATGCAAGTATATAAACATACATACATACATACATAAATATGTATATGTATTATTGCCACTTGAAAACTAAATCGGAAAGTTCGTTTACCTGGAAAGATAAATTTAAATTTCTTATCGTATTCAAGTTACATTTCCCACGTGGGGGAATTCAATGGATTTGTCGCAATGTTTGATATCGTATTTAGAAAAGTATATGTATATGGGCAATCCTCACAAACTTCAAATCTGTTTGTGACAACAAAAAATTATTGTTTTTTAAATCGTCAACACATGTCTGAAATTTTTGGTATACGTTCCTTTAGCTGCTAGAATACAACGTCCAACGTGGTGTAACATATTAAAGCAACGCACCATACGTTTTCAACGTTTTTTGCGCGTTTTTTTTTTTTTAAATAAAAAGTGGGCGTAATTTTAGTCCGATTAAAAAAATTTTCAGAATATATCTTTTTTATGCCAAGGTCAATGATTGAGGAGAAGCTCGGCCAAACACTAACATATGTGTAAGCGCCAATCTATCATATCATATCAATGATTATACTTAGTTTGGTACAAATTGATTAATCGGTTACCGAGATACACATACATTGAATCAAATAAAAACTGGGACGCGACATTTTAGTAAGTTTTGGCTATTTTTCTTTAGTTTATTTAATCTTTATTATTTGTTTATGAAAGTATAGCTGATTACTTAGCACACACGATATAAATCAAGTAAATTTCAGACTTCGTGCAAAAGTTATTAAAAATCTGCAAAGTTTGACCAAAATTACTATTTAACTTCTTGATCAGCATCGTTAGACAAATTTTGGTATTCAGTTTTGTAGCCCGTCCAATAGTTGAAATATCTTCTAATGAGAGCACATAGGCCTGCCACGTTTAGGTTGGTTCCTTTTATGCTCCAGAATACTATAACTGTTGTCCGATAACAGTTTTAGGTATGCACCTGCTACAGTATACTATAAAAGCCGCGACTGTGAGAATTAAAAAAAAATTATAGTTCAAAAAACTAAAACCTCGCCATTATAATTTCCATTCGTACTGTCATCAGGTATATAACTTGAGAATAGAAATCGCTGTATCTTTTAGGTGCATCAATATTACATAGTTACATCTCGAGCTAATAAAAGGGAGGTAATAATAATAATAATAAAAAATGAGTTACGCCACTTTGACTCTTCATAACTTCTTTTCTATTGTAAGCACATAGAACGTAAAAATAAATAAATTACAGGAGAGTCACACTTTAATTTGTGAAAATTTCCCAATGTTATTTCTGAATTATATGCATATTTGGCTAAAAAATATGTACAGTTGTCCTTTTGTTTTCATTTGCATAATCTACACAACATACATAACTTGATGTTTGCTTATAAACCAGTGAAAATTATGTCTCCGAATAAAAACTGTCGAGTCATGCGAAAGTTCTAACTAATTGAGAATTGCCCATATAAATACTATACATACATGCATATAATCAAGGCCAATTTATATATGTAAGGTGGTGTTACTAGATCAGCTGATATTGTATACATATGTATGTGTTTCGCCTCACGGCTGCTAATGTCAAACTGAAAAATTTTGTTTGAATTTCCACACACACTCTTACAGAATTTGACAGTTTATGCAGCCAAAACAAAAACAAAATACTTGTACCTTGTTGTTTTTGTACTGCTACCATCCCCTTATATTAATTCGCCTTGCATATAATGATTTCATTCATTTGTCGTGTTTGTGTTGCAGTAGCTTAAAACTTGCACTTTATTTTATAAAATTTAATGGGCTACAAAACTGCATAGTCAAAATAGTTGTAAAAAAATTTAAATATTTGTAAATTTGTAAGGTACTCATTTTACTCAACTTCGGTGTAAAAACAAAAAGTCATAACTCAAATTATTGTAGAGCGCACCCTATAATACTATACTTAAATACTGCGCAATACTCAGAGCCACCATTGTGAGTTTTTCCCTTTTTTTTTTTTGAGATGGCATATTTTGAAAAGCTATTTTTTTTTTCTCAAAAAATGTGCATGTGAAAAATTTTCAAGAAAAAAAAAATTTTTTAATATTTATTTTCACCACAAATCGGAGAAAAAGCTCGGCCAAACACTAACATACGTGTAAGGGGCCAATCTATTATTAATATTTTTAAAGTCAAAGGTTACTTTAGAAAACGGCCCTAAATCAAATAAAAATGTACATTGTACATACATACATAAGTATGTGCTGATACAAATGCGTTAAATATTAAAGCGGCAAAAGAACTCGCTCTTCATACAAAGTATTTCTAATAACACTGAGTCAACGATACTTTCCAAAACAACTTGCAATAGTATTCCTAACAAGCTTAATGCACTTTTGTTAGGTAAAACAAAGTTTTGTTACACAACAACACATACAACCAAACTAACTTTACATTTAGATGGCTTTAACGTACTAAGTAAATATATGTAAATATAAGTATGTTTGTATGTATGTACATTGAGGTGGTCCAAAAATGCATGAGAAAAGAGTAAAGTCGGAATTTTAGTGCTCTAGCTATTTTTCTAAGAATATTTTTCGGCCAGGAAACTCTTTCTCTTCAGGTTCGCCAAAATCCCCATAAAATTCCAAAAAAGGCAATGGGGGATAAATAAAAAATCTTTAGTATCAAAAATTTGTTAAATAAACAATTGGATTTTGTTATTGGAAGTCACCTGAAGGGAAACAGAGTTTTCTTATCGAAAAATATTGACTTTCGAGAATTCTATACCATTTCTACGAAGAGTTGTTATTTTTCCCACATAAAATAAATTTAAAACTTTGAGCGCTCTGATCGACCTCTAAATACTTTTCGAATTTAAAAGTAAAAAAAAAAAACGGTGGTATATTTTTTCGGTGTAGAACAATCCTAGGGTGTGAGATCCCTAAGATTCCCACCTTAATTTTTTTAGGACTATCCTAATGTATGTACATATGCAAACTCGACACATTGACACTCACCCATTCACAGTTAGATACATTTTTGTTGCCAGGATCAGATCATCTTTTCCAGAATTTTCATTGCAAAATAACTGTTGGGAAATAATTTTGAATTTCAACAGAAATCTAATGAATTTACTTGCATTTTCCGGACACAAACTTTCCACAAACTACCTACGCGTATGTATGTATTGTGCGAAAAGGAGGAAGTTGATAATCTGCGCAATGAAAAGTGAGGCAGTCGAGCAACACGGTTGCTGGTTGTTGGAGGCAATGCGCGTGCACAAATACATACATACATACGTATAAATTACGTGTGATAGCATGGAATTGCATCTACTGTGAAATCGCGCAAACGGACAATGCAGGACACACGAAACGCTTATATTCACACAAACAGTTATGGTCACACGTTACTAAATACTAAAGGCAGTTAGTGGTTTCGTACGTTCTGCTCTCATTAGCAAAAATCTAAGAGAGGGGCTTGAGCGGATTTAAACCAAAGATAAAAATAATAATTATAATTCCCTCGAACCCGGTATAGCTGCTGAGGCATAGCCCTGAAAGTTAACAAGGGGCTTTACGCAAGGTGATCAAGTCGAAAGCTAATATGGTAGTAACTTTAAGTTCTCACGCCGGCTGGAAGGTATACCATTCGGGAAAAGTTGGAGTTTCACACTCGAAGAGGGTTTTCATTTGCTCACAGCTAGTTCAAAAGATTAACAACAAAAATTCACTGGCACTGGGTTCTACGATGCAAGAGCATAAAAGGAAACGAAAAAGTGTAGAGCAGTGATTCCCAAAGTGGGCTAGGTGGATCCCAAAGTGGGCCAGGTGGATCCCAAAGTGGGTTAGGTGGATCCCCAGGTGGCCACGGGTGGCTCGACGTGGGTCTAGGTTCACAAGTTGTCACTTGTAATCCACGAAAATGTTTCTGGTTTCGATAGTAAAGAAGAAAAATGTTTCCTTAGATTGACCTATCAATGTAAACTGAAAATATACTACTTCAAAAATTGAAGGAACAAAAAACCCAAATTTCTCAGTGATTTCTGACAGGCTCTATTCCGGTGAAAAATTGTCGTTTGAGACTTTAAAAACGGTAATTTGTAGCTTTAAAATTTTAATTTTCTGATTTCTGGGCTACAAATTTTTCCAAGTTCTCATGCATCCCTAACAGATAAAGTGAAAGCATTATTTTGCAATTTTTAATATACTGAGCCAAAGCGCAATGATTTTTTTCTGTTAAATAAACCGATTGTAAGAAATGTGATTGAACTTAAACATTAGAATGCGCATTTGTTTGTCTGGCTGTAGCTAAACGTGTAGAGACGCGTGAACTTATTTGTTAGCTTCCAGCAGGTGCGGGTTCGAGATTGCCGTTTTTTTTTTTATTTTTCCTAATTACGAAAAAGCATATGTGAAGTGCTGAACACAATCAAACGGGGAAAGTTTATGCAAGTGCACCATTTGAGTGTAAATTTGCAGGACGGCTGAGGAGGAGTACACAGAGATGCTTGCTGCTATTTGCCTATTTGCTAATTTTCAGCTAATTCCGGGTTCAAATCCCGTCGGAGGAAACATGTTTAAATGATTATACAAATTTTTTGTTTTGTATCTCCGAATTATGAAAAAGCATCTGTGAAGTGCAGAACATAAGCGTATTCAAACGAAAAAATCGGCAACCAAAAATTTGTTTAACGTAAACAAAAGTGTGGTTAATTTTACCAAGTCATTGTTGAAAATATCAACTTGGCATTGGTGATATTAAAAAACAATCTCATGGATTTCTTTTCAAGTTTGAATTTGGTAATATTAACTAATTTTTTGTAGATTTTTTTCCTCAGTGAATGTATCCGGCAGCCAGTTCATTTAGCTTTAATCTCCTCCTTTAAGACCTCCTTTTTTTTAGTAGTGTATTTTAAGACAAAGTTCGCAAAAATTCCCCGCTGAGGCATATAATTTTTTTTCGTTATAACTCAATTCAAGAGTACTCAATATTAATTACCTTTTTGCCACTTAAAATATTACTTCACATAAAAGAGCGTTCTGGCTCTTTTGCTCATCTGGCTTTCATCACTCAGTAGTTTTAATCATCAGATCAGCAGAGAGCGCTCATTCAGCAATAATTTAATTTATGCTCTAAATTTTATGCGCTGCTTGCTTGATTGTTTCTCATAGATTTTTCTTAAAAGTTTGGCCTAAAAATCGTTGGGCTCAGTGCCTATGAGAGTAAAAAGTTTGGCAACCTCTGGGATAGAGAAAAACAATGCGAAACGGTTTTTCGATCGAATAATATTTACGGTCGCCCAAGAGCATAAAAGTTTCTAAAAATCCCTCAAACTCTGTTCTTTTAGGCTGCATTTCTCCAAACTCATTTAAGTGGAAATTATTTTTAATTTAATTTTTTATTTAATTCTCATTTACATTATTTTCAGTTTCAGTGAGCTTTTTATTTTGAGTTAGTAAAAAATGGTTGTAAAACCTACTTTGCCAGCGAAAGCTTTCATTTGTACTGAGAGCTTTCAAAAGCTTTGGCACGCTGTGTTGTAAAAGTAGGGCTGGTATACAAGTAAGCAGCATATACACAAAATTGTGGTGTCTGTATATTGATCAGCTGATTAAACGTGTAACATCTCTGAGTGTGGTTATTCTGATTTAACTTTTATTTTAGTGAAGTGGTAATGTTAATGGTAATGAAATTTTCGATAATGCATTGATAACAGTAACGGAAATGGTTACAGCAGTGGTCAGAGTAATGATAGTAGGATTGGTACTGGTACGTGTAATGGTAATAGTAACAAAAAATGGGACTAATCCGGGATGACTCCGGGATCAATCGCAAAGGAGCATGCGACTAATACCACTTTTGATCTCTTTATATGGAATGAACTGATCGCTTTTGTTCGAGCATGTCCTATGAAGAGACTAATTGTTCACCTTTATACCCGAACGGGTATAAAAAGCGACTAGTCACTTTTAAAAAATAAAAATAAAAATTTGCGCCAGCCGCGATTCGAACTGGGGTGCTCAGTTTTGTTAGGCGAATACTCTCTCTGTGTGCCAACGCCGCACATGAAATTTCATTGACTAAGTGCGCACATATCATTAAATCGTTAATAGTACCCGTTAGGGATGAGTCGGGGACTAATTGATCTCCAATTATACCCGTAAGGGATGAGTCGAGACTAATTGATCTCCAATAGTACCCGTATGAGACTAGTTGCGACTAATTAATGCCCAATTGTACCCGATTGAGAGGAATCCCGGAATACTCTCTTTAGAGATTAGTCGCACAATTTTTTGCAGGGAATAGCAAAGGTGGCGGCATAATTGTGATGCAATTGGTAATGGAAATGAAATTCGTATTGGTAATATTAAATGGTGATGGTAATGAAATTAATATTGGTAATTTATATTGGTAATGGTGATGAAATTAGTATTGGTAATTGAAATTGTAATGGTAATGTTAAACGTAATGGAAATTGTTATGCCAACGCTAATGTAAGAGTTATGATAAGGATAATGGTAATGGTAGAAGTAATGGTTATGTGATAGGAAATGGTAATGGTTAAAGTAATGGTAATTGTAATGTTAATGCCTGACAAGGGTAAGAGCAATACTAATGATATTTAATGGCAATATTAATGATAAACATGTAGGTAATAAATAGTAATATGAATGGTTTCCGTTTAGGTAATGGTAATGTGAAGGGTAATGTCAACGATAGCTGTAATTGTTGTGAAAGTATTTATGTTTTCGCCTCCTTCGAAAACGAGCACCAGCAACGCCACTGTCTGCGAGCTATGCGTTTCACTACCATTTCAACATTCATATCGCTTCTAAATCGCATTTACTAATTTAACATATGAGCACACTGAAATTGCATTACAGTTGGATTTGTGCATTCGTTTGTAAGCTTTTGTAGATATGTGCACATTCATAAGCGGGCTACTAGCGCTGAAGTACTACTTACTAATGGTGTGGTCCGATTTGTCGGCTGCCTAAATCGGAAGCAGTTCCATGAAACATTTGATGGAATTTACATTTTCAGTTATGAATTTTGCGTTTTATTGTGCGCATACATACATTTGTGTAGCATACATTTCGGCGTTACGACCGGTCTACATATTTTAGTATAATAATAGCATTTCATGCTTATTTGCAAACCAACAAGCAAAGCCGTTTCCCGTATTTATTTATGCTTCACAAATATTAGCATACAAAAATATGTACAAACATATATACATATGTATATACATAAATACGAGTATATACTGTACTTAGCTGAGCTCTGGCATATGGCAAGAGAACGTTAAGTGAAAGGGCGGCGCGAACAAAGTTCTGCGAAGTGAGGGTCACGGGAAAGTTAAACGAAGTAAAAGTTATTGCAGTGGAGAAAATTTTCTACAGACTAACGCCATTCCGCACTAGTGCTCCACTTGCAAACACACATTTTAGTCGCATGCATGCTGGCCATGCACCGCGTCATGTGCAGATACATATACTAGAGCCATACATATGTAGTATGTATAAGTAGGTACCCTGTAGGGAAAACCCGAACTAGTGAACCAAATTCATTAAGCTAAAAAGAAAAAGTCATCCTCACCACCAGCCAAAACTAATTTATTTTACTTTTTAAAAGAGCGTACCTCTATACATATCGATGGCTGAGTGGAAGACCGACCTTTCTCAGCAGACTGTTCAAAAATGCTCTATCTCAAAAAAACTTTGAAGAATACCCTATTTCAGAATTCGGTTGAAAACGCCCCATTTCAGCCGCTGATTCAAAAACGCCATATCTGAACATATGTATTTTCCATACATTAAAAAAAAAATCTTCTATATGAAAAATGTGGGAAATTAAATTCTCTTATTCAAAAATTGTTTACGAAAAATGCCAAATAAGCTTAAAGCTATTTCAGAATTCGGCTGAAAACTCCCTATCTCAGCCGCCGATTCAAAAACGCCATATCTCAACATATGTATTTTGAATATATTTTTAAAAACCCTTTTAAATATATGAAAAATGTGGGAAATTAAATTCTCTGCAAATTTTTATAAACAAATTTTTTACGAAAAATACCAAATAAC
The DNA here is from genome assembly GCF_013731165.1 of Rhagoletis pomonella. Classification (NCBI taxonomy): domain Eukaryota; kingdom Metazoa; phylum Arthropoda; class Insecta; order Diptera; family Tephritidae; genus Rhagoletis; species Rhagoletis pomonella. The sequence continues at coordinate 24,313,431 of NW_023458561.1, forward strand.
CGTATAAGCTATTTCAGAATTCAGTTCAAAAACCCCACATTTCAGCCGCCGATTCAAACCGCCATATATCAACATATGTATTCTCAATATATTTTAAAAAAACCTTTTATTTGAAAAATGTGGGAAATTAAATTAAATTAATTAAATACCCACTTCTAGTATTTACCGACCAGATCTCAGTTATGATCGCCCCAAAGTACCACCCTAAAGCCAGTAAATTAAAGCCCAGCAAAAATCATTGCTTTGCAAATAGTAACTTCGCCCACTAGTACGTTTTCCTACCGGGTATGTGTATGCATATACATAACTTCCTTGTGCACACATGTGGCTTTCGCGTAGCCCACATAAGTATGCTTACATTTTAAGCTTGCTCAACGTCATAATTTACTATTTTACACGCATTACTTATGCCATTTTCAATGTTTTGGTAACGAGTGTTGTTATTGTAGTAGTAAGTAGTAGTGGTTGTACTGTGCTTGGGTGCATAACTTAGTGAACAAAACCGCTAAAGTAACATTTTATAAAAAAAAAAAACGCGCGAAAAAGTAGGCAGCAAATTTACACAGGCAAGTTAAGACAACAAAGAGTGAGAAAAAATGCCTTGGCGATGGCGATGCAGTAAAAGGATTACACATATATATATATACAAGCAAAGTTATGTTAGCACTTGGTTTCTGGCAGTGTTCGCTGCATGCTCATGTGGCAGTCAACATGAGGCATAACAACAGGCGCTCGCCCAGCTACTTTGTCATGTATCGGAATTCTCCACCTTTTCTTGCAAAGCCATTACAGATATGTTTGCATGTGTGTATGTGATTTTTTGTTTGCCACATTGCCGCAACTTTGGCCAGAAAACGTGTGTGGTAAATGCATAGTGCCACTCCATGGATTGGAAACTGCCTGTGCGCTTATTTGTATTTCATACACAGATGGATATTTATTTGTGAGCTTAAGCATTCAGCAGTTAGCTTTGCGTTCGCTGTTGAATGTGGCATACCTTTTTTTTTGTCGGGGTCGGGGAACATTAATAAGTTAAATTACCCAATTTTTGCCCTTTGAAAGTAACTGAAATATGTACACTGATTAGCAATAAGCGAGTTTGAATATTTTACATGACTAATTTGTCGCACCGCGTACCCTCCGTCAAATGGAAGAATACTCGACTTAACCTTTAATGGAATTTGACTATGCTATGGCATGGCGTAGATTTCTGGCCCATAAATTGATAAAAATATCGATAACGAAACCGAAAAAGATATCGATTATTGTATCGATAAGTCCCTAGAATCCCGAAAATCTCTAAAATCCCAAAATAGTTCCCAGATTGAGTCTCTGTGTCTCTATCTATATCCTTTTCTCCTTAATTACCTTTATTTTAATTTTTCTTCCTCTATCTTCAACTTTACTTTTCCCGGTATCCTCATCCTCATCTTTTTCTTTATATTTATCTTTGTTTTTACTTTTGTGTTTATCATTTACTTCATCTACATATTTCCCTTCACTTTTGCCCTTATATAAGTAAAGTATTTGAATTTTCCTTTGTCTTCATTTTTGCCTTTATCTTTTTACCCATCTTTGTTCTTATTTTTATCTTTGCCTTTATCATTTTCTTTACCTATGTACGTACTCACCTTTACTTTCATTTTTGTATTGGTCTTTTTCTAAGTGTTATTCTTTAACCTTTTATTAGCAATTTTTTGTTAAATTAACAACATACATTCAAAAAGCATTTGTTTCCGTCCCAACCATTTCCGTTGCATCATTTCTGTGTGCGATTTCCGCTGAATTTGCCAATTTACTCCCAACCAACCAACCGCCGCTAAAGAAGTTTCACTTCAAAAAGTACTTATAGGACAGTCAAGAATCCTTGCTGACGCGCAAGTTTTCTACCAGATCAGAAGCGCAAGGAATAATATCCAAAAATTTTGCTTAACTCTGGTAGTTTCTGAGGCAAGTGCGAACAACGAAAAGGGCTGTCATTTTATCGACATATCATCACCTGGATGAAAGATTGTCGTATTTTACTTTTCTGCAGGTTTTAGGAAATCGAATTTGAAGTTTGGAATGCCATTTCTCGAAAACGTGAAGATAGATTTTCAATCCTCGGTGAAAGCTTCTAGTTACTGCTGATTTAGACAATTCATTTCGAAACAAAATCCTCAAGTGCAATTTTTTCGTTTCTCTAGCTTTTAGGATAAAAAAAATATAAAAATAAATTAAAAAAAAAACTGCAAAATCACATCAAGGACGCTAGATCTATTCCGTTAAAAAACTGTCACAAGGACTTTATAGATTTTTTTTTTGGTTTTATGGTATTTTGGTTTTAAAAATGAATTTCGCCTTGGTACAAATGATTACATCGCCTGCGCCAATACAGCACAGATTAACAACAAAATCCATTTATTTTTCCAATTTAAACGAATTTGAACAGATCGAAGTGGTGGTATTCGACCATAATGTATTGCCGCAAATGTTATGCGATATGGTATTTTTGCCAAATTATCCTCTTGATCGAAGCATAAGTGCATCAAATCAGTCAGATATTGTAGGTGAAAGTTAAAACAGTAGACCATAGATCCTTTTTCATGAATAATAAGATTGTGGTCGCAATGCATCGTAAAATTATTATCTATAGACAAAACGGTACAATTCATTATATCCGGCTGATAGAAAGACACCAAAATTGAGGTTCTGTCATTGGCAAGATTCATCATTTTGAACGGTGTTCCAACGTAGGTCATTTGATCTTTGTACTTGATTTTTAGCTCTTGTGAAACGGTTCCCTTGCACAGATGTGTCCAAACTGTAGATTGCATAGCGTTGCAGGTTTTAGTGCGCCGTTTGGTAATAGTGAAAGCAAAAAGGTTTGAAAGTACCAGAAAATTAAATGCGAACGCTATTAAAGAGATTTTCATTTTATATGTAAACAAAATTTTTGTTTCTCCTTTTGGCAACGAAGTGCTTGAGTAGAAGCAAAATTACAATGATTTATTTACACAAATTTCGATTGATTTACAATATTCAGCTGCTTAGTGATTTAAATTTCTATCAGTTAACCGGATCCCAGTATACTCGATATTTTGCCGAGGCCGTACTCGGTTCACAATTAGCTGGAGACTTCATTTGTCACTTAATTTGATCAATTTCTTTTTTGTTTTTTTAATGAACTCTAATAAAATTTGCAAGGGATCAGTTGAGCCTGATTTTTGAATTTTTATATTATTCATATATTAAATTTTTTAGTGCAATACTATACCGCAGCGTATGCAGTTGACTTCGTTGTATGTATAGGTAAGCAGATATATCGTAAGTATCTGACGGGGGTTATATGTACCGCCCCGTACCGTACCGCGCCGTTCGATCGACCCCTGGAACAAAAATGTTCCATATTTATTTTGTTTTACCCTTTGATTGTTTGTAAAAAAGAAGTAATTCGACCTAAAATGTACATAAGGAACAAAAAATGTTCAAAGGGTGGAATTCCTAACATTTTTTAGGTGCAATATACGATTAAGCAAATTCACTTATTTGTGTCCAGTGCGTTGAGAACAATAAGAGATAAATGGAAAATTGATAAAAAAAAAAAATTATAAATACTTTTTTATACAATTTTCTTAGCTTTGATCGTTGGTCTCATATCGTACATGCCTCACATTAAAACTTCAAATAGAGTACCAAAACATCTGATCCAACTTTTGCAAAAACAACAATCTCTATAGCCATCGTAATCGAAGCAAAATTCGTTTGCAAGCATTGCCAAAATTCGAAGGCATGGAATACAAAGCGGCAGCTTAATTTATCCGCCAGGTAAATATATAGCGAAAAGAAAGAACTTTTAATGCGAACCTAAGCAAACATGTATACAGACTCGGGTCTATGTACATACATATATGTATATAGTAGTTTTATGCACATTTATGCAAACATACAGTGGGTACGTTAGACGATATTTACCCGCTTCATCCGTAGAAATTTATATTTGGAATTGTGTAATCATATATGTACATATGCATGTATGTATGTACAGTAGGGTGGTCCAAAAATGCATGTGAAAAAGTAAAGTCGGAATTATAATGCTCTCCACCCCTAGGATTGTTCTATACCGACAAAAATTATACCCCTGTTTTTTTAATTCGAAATCAGAAAATATTTAAAGGTCGCTTAAAGTGCTCAAACTTTTCCATATACTTTATATGGGGAAAAACAAGTTTTCGTAGAAATGTATAGAATTCTTAAAAAGTAATATTTTTCGATGGGAAAACTTTATTTCTCTTCAGGAGACTGCCAATGATAATACCCAATTGTTTGTTATAATATTTTTTATACTAACGATTTTTTATTTCCCCCACTGCATTATTTGAGGTTTTTAGGGATCCTATAAAAAAAAAAAATTTAATAATAGAAAATGGTTAAATAAACAATTGGATATAGTTACTGCAAGTCTCCTAAGAGAAATCAAGTTTTTGGATCGAAAAATATTGATTTTCAAGAATAAAAAAGAAGAGCGACCTCCAAATATATTTTTTTAATTACATTTTGGACCACCCTGATGTACAGTGTACACATGAGACGGAATTTACATTTTTGTTCGTGTGCGCCTTCTTAAGTTGTTTCGCCGTTTACTTCTTCGCGCCATAAATTAAATGAAATTAAGGGTGGTTGCTCTCATCGGTACAACAATATGCTAGGTTGTTGCACATGCGCAAGGGGTGTAGCTAGCGCCCAGCTAAATGCCGTTAGCGATGCCACACAGTACACAATTCTGAAAAGTGGTGCATTCAACTGTAAAAGTTCAAAAAAGAAGCGAAGAGCTCTAGTCGTATTCACACAAAGACGTTGAAATTGTTGCCACGAATTTCTTTGACTTCTTTCTTATGCAACTAGCATTATTGTTGTCGATGTTTTAAGGTGAGTGAACATATGTTCACTATGGAAGAACTCTGGTTGTGCTTGCAGTGTTGTGCAGCAAGTTTTGGGTATGAAACGGCGTACAGCTGGCTGGCAAACTATAGATTGCTTTTATGTGGGCTGCACATGGTGGTAGCTTTTTAAATGTTTCTTGAGGATGTAGTAAGTCACTTGCGAGCAGTTTATTTACAGAAAAAAGGCCTGAGTAATAGACGAAAGAAAGAGAAAAAGATACGCGAAGGCCCTATAACTTTACCTGGTATTGGCGAAAGGCGAGACTTTTATCAAGGATCAATTATCGAAGATGGGCGGTCGCTGGGGCTGAGTGTTGTACTTCCATTCCGTAGGATCAAGGTTCGATCTCTTCGAGCAAAATCTGAACTTGAAAATGGTTTTCTAACAGCAGTCGCCCTTCGGCAGGCAATAGCAAACCTCCGAGTCTATTTATGTTATGAAAAAGCTTCTCGTAAAATCCATTCGCCATTCTGAGGCGGCGTTAAATTGTAGGCTCCTCCATTTTGTGTAACAACATCACAAAAAAAAATATGTTTGAAGATTTCATTACAGAACACGGAAAGTGCTAACAGACAAAAGACTGGCTAATGATGAATCTGGGATATTGATTTTTTAATGTTGATTTGTTCATGAAATCATTTTGTTTTGTTGTTTTGTTTAAAAATTGGGTTTCTTTTTAATTTTTCACTCATTTCTAATCAATTCACCGACATGAGGTAGAATCCATCAGGCGATTTGAATTTTCATTAATACCTGTTTTTTTCGCAAAAAACTACGTCCAAATTCGATTTAACAAAATTTTTAAAAGTTGCCATTTTTGCTATTTTTTGACCCTTCGACATACTAGAAACATGTTGTAAATGCACTTTGAAGTCGGCCCCCCTTTTTGAGGTAAAATATGACCAAATTTTGTTGAACCGTGTTATCGAAATTTGTTAAATACAATTGTTATACCAATCGTTATGTACTGTTCCTCTCCCGGTACTACCCTCAAGTATTTCGTCGGGAGATGGGGGAGCGCGATGCTCTACGTTCGTTTCAGTTCCTTATTGGGTCCCTTCGTCATGTCACTTCCGCATATTTCGTAACGCCTTTTATGTCGCGCTTCGTGGTGATAGATTTTTTATAAGGCCGGAGATATTTGACGTGGACGTCGGCACTGCTCATATCTTCTCAGTTGGCTCAAACTAAACTTGACCGTATTGTTCACTGCTTCACATTTCAGCGGATTCTATCATCATGTGGTTCATCATTCTATCATGTGGTCTACTAAATATATTTTCTGATGGAAGGTTTTCCCCAAACACAGAGCAAATTTGGAGTAAAACATATTCGACGTCTTCAATAGTGCCATCTCCACACGTTTCGCAGAGGTCAGGTACTATCTGAAACAGCCGTGACCTGTACGGACCTGAGTTAAGTGGAAGTGATTTCTATAATTCAGTGTTTTGCTGCCCCATCTCTGGCATGTCAGACAGACAGGCAAATTTTTCTCTAGCTGGAAGCGTTAAATTACCAGATGTATATGGAATTATTATTGGTTTTAATTCTGGTTCCTAAATTAACGAAGTCGTCTGCATTTTCGAAATTATAACAGTTCAGCTGTTTGTACGCTCTTGAAAAAATTTTACATCGGCGGGTTACTTCTGAAGTTATTATTTTTTTCTCAAAATCAAATGGAAATAAAAACCAACCTTGTAGCCTATTAAATTTTAGTATAATAAGTGCAATCTAAAAGTTGCTAAGATTTTTGGTAATTTGTTTTGTTGAAGGTTTCGATAATTTTTTTTTTTCATATAAACAAGCCGTCGAGCACACTTTGTAGAGTCCGACCGATTAATCGGCATCGGCATCGGCATCGGCTAGTATCGGCACTAAATTGAGCATCGGCATCGGCCTTTTTTTGCCGATTCTTTAGAATTTCTTTTCAAATGTTCAGGTGAAGCGCCAGCCAACTTTAAAAAACATTTGCAGGCAGCTCACAAAAATTATTATTTTTTTGTTGAAGGTGTTTCACGTTTTTTTCCATACAAAAGTATGTGCGACAATTTTCTTTTATATGGAGAACACTGCCAGCAAAAAAAAATGCCAAAACTTAACGGGATTTTATAGCAGCTTGAAACTTGCACTTCATTATACTAGAATGAAATGGTCTATAAAATTGCATACCAAAATTCTGATTAAAAAGTTTGAAATTTTGGTGAAAATAAACAGAATTTTTCTAATTTTTGTACCAAGTTTGAATTTATATGGTGTTTGTTGTATACCAGCTAGACTTTTATAAAAAAAAAAAAATAAACATTATATAAAAAAAGACAAAATCGGTCAAACTATCGCAATTCTTTTATTTTAATTAATTCAATTATTTCTTTTCTTTTGTTTTTTTTTTAACTCCGTGAAATGAACTGATTTATGAATTAATACATTTATTTGTAATTTTTTATGGAATCGGTATCGGCATCGGCATCGGCCGATTCTTTCCCCATAAGCCGATTAATCGGTACCTGAAATAAAATTGGAATCGGTCGGTGTCTAACACTTTGTATGAAATAAAATGACTAACAGTGTCCACAAACAAAATTTCAAGAATCAACAGCAAGTTCCAGCAACTTCAAATCTGCACTTATTGTAATAAAATTATATGTTTTACTAGGTTGTTGTTTTTATTTGTTGTATTTAATTGTTAATTAAAATTGAAAAACGAAGTTTGAGGGCTGATATTTCGCAGCATTTTCCGACCGACAACGAAATTTTAATATATTTTTAACATATTTAGATGAGCGTGTCCCAGCGCACATATATGCACTCATGTATAATGACACATGAGTATGTATGTACGTACACATGTACATATGTATATGTGTATGTTTCCACTTGTAAAAATTACTATGCTTCGCCCACTTAGGCAAGCTCAGCTAACAAGATAGAATTCTACGTCTCTGACAGTGACAATGGAAAATGACTGCAATTACCAAACCTTGAACTTGGCGAAATCAACAAAGCATGAACGAGAGCAGATATTTAAATGTATAAAAACATTTTTATTTGGCAACTGTAGATTATTCATTAGAAGGATTTACACAATAGATGAAAATTTTAATTTTTGAATATATGTTTGTACGTAAGTACATATCGAGGTGCTCTGCAATAACGACATAACTTTCATATTAAAAAGCGGACTCGGTTGATAAATAACCATATTTTTCTGTAGAAAATCGACATAGTACGCTTACTTGCTGCTTGCTTGCGGCAGAGGGCGCAATTGTGTCATTTGTCAAAAAATCGAAGTAGGCCACCCTTCCTACTGAACAATTGCACTATTCAGGGCAGAATAAATTCCACTTTATATGGAGAAAAGAAAACGCAAAAAATTGGCTCTGTGAAAAACATGAAATTTTGAGTTGTGTTTTTATTGCAGACGACCGTCGATATGTAACTAAAATTCAAATGAAATACAGACTTCTATGAACCTTAATGGGGTTTGCTTAGTTTGTTTACCTCTCAATGAAATCCACTATTTTAACAATTACGTCTAAACCGTCATCAGTGTTGCAACTCAAAACCTGCCAAAGATGAAGTTTCGTATTTTAGGCACATTTGTGAACTAAAATAGAGACCGTAAATATTTTACTAATCCACAATACACAATAAACCAGCCATTGACAATATGCTTATTTGAAAATTAATACATGAAATAATGTGAATGTATAGCATTTTTTGTTATTAACCCTTAGGCAACGACTGGTGAAAAAGTACCCACACATGTTTGTTGATACACTGAGAAAAAAAAACGCGTTGTAAGAATAAAAAAATTTTATTTGATTACCGTTTAAAAATGTTCGTTTTTAAATCAAGTGCAAAGTCTTAACAAAATGGATTTTTTCATTATACATACACTACGTATAATGGAAATATTCAAATCAAATGCGCCCGTATTAAAATGCATATATGTATACAAAGCATGCAAAGCGGTGACACATACATACATATATACATATGTACATACATGGTACGACATCATGCACTAATCGCGCGCTGTGATGTTGATTCAAACTCAACATTTGAAAACTGTAGCTGAGTGTGCAAAGACGCTTGATACAATTGGTGCTACCAAGAGCGTCAGGGTTCAATTACCATCAGACGGAACATAAAATTAAATTTTTTTCTTCCTAATTTTAATTTCGTATAACGAAAAAGCATCTGTGCACTTCGCAACGACATATTTTATAACGTACATACTCAAATTTAAAACGAGTTGAGTTGGTGCTCTTTCATATGCGTATTTTTTTTAAATTTAGCACGTTTTTTTTAATTCTAAAATTTATTTCCCTCAGTGTACATTTAAAATGTAAATTTAAACAGAAAAATTCGTAAAAAAGTAAAAATAAATTAAAAATATCGTCAATTGCCAACATATATAAAAAGGCCAGATGGTTCATGCATCGAGTCGACTGGGGAGTCACTGGATATTCTTCCGAGTACTCACTTTCCAGGGAGCAAAATCGACGTAGTGGAAATCGTTGCCCCAAACCATATGCCAACCCTCTCCGGGGACCTCCTGGAGGAGCTACTGTACAGGGAAAAGATAAAATTTGCTATGCCATCTTCAGCTTCTCACCTTTAAATCATCGGGTGTGGACGAAATATTACCAGCCAAGATACATAAAGCTTCTGAGATGGGCATTCCAGTCTTCGGAGCAATTTTTAGAGGGTCCATAATACTGAAAAGCAAGTTCCGTTAAGCTGGGGGAAGTTTAAAGTAATTTTTTTCCTAAAGCTGGGAAACAGGGTCATGACAATGCTAAAGATTTCCGACCAATAAGTCACCTTTGTGCTTAAGACGTTTGAGAGATTAGCATACTCTCAACATGCACACCTGAAAGCAAAGTCAACGGAGACGGCCCTACATGAAGTGGTACGTACAATTGAGAGTTCGCTCTACTATTTAAACAATTTACAATGGCGTGAAGGCCTTTAATAATGCCAGTGTAGATTCCATTCATGAGGCACTTATGGAAACAGAGATTGGTCACTGCATCCGGACTTTGATAGTGTCTCCGCTAAGGAAAAGAGTACTACACGCCATACTCTGGGGTACCAAAGGAGTGCTATCACCATCATAGAATCAAGGTGGTGGCTTACGCCGCAGATGTAGTGATACTGGCATTGAGTAACATATATATATATATATTTAGTTTTCTCCGTTTTT
>NW_023458561.1:24323662-24332670 GCF_013731165.1 Rhagoletis pomonella
CCTTACAGAGAAACTAATGTAGAATGCCCAGATGAGTACACACTTATTTATATTAAATCAGAAAATGTCTTAAAAGATTAAAATTAATTAAAATTTTTATAAATCAGTTTTTATACAAACATATTTATGTACTTGGGTATTTAGATTTTACTAAAAAATCGGTATGTACATGCATATTTAATTAAGCTTAAAATTGTACTTCCTCACTCATGTACTTCACTTCATTGACTGACTTCAACTTCGCTGCAAATTGAACAAAGCAAAACATGATTTTTATGCGAGACAAATTTCCACAGAAACTAACGGTAGAAAAAAATTTTTTGGATATTCATTCTATTTTTCAGCTGACTACGATGCAGCATTCTACTTTGCATTCCCCGAAATGAAGCAAAGAAGCGAAATAAAAAAAATATTGTAGGACATTCTACTTTGCATGTCCTGAAATGAAGCAAAGAAGCGAAAAAAATAAAATATTGTAGGACATTCTACTTTTCATTCCCTGAAATGAAGCAAAGAAGCGAATTAAGAAAGAAATATTAGAGGACATTCTACTTTGCATTCCCCAAAATGAAACAAAGAAGCGAAATAAATAAAATATTCTACTTTGCATTACCGACAATGCCTAAAAGAAGCGAAAAAATTCCAAGGCATTACAACGCTATGCCTTCTAGAACACGTTACCACTAAAAGCGATTACCGATTTTTTGCTGGGACGGTCAAGCTCAGTTTGACCCAACTGAGAAGATATTAGCAGTGCCGACGTCCACGTTAAATATGTACGGTCATAGGTAAGAGGCGTTACGAAATATGCGGAAGTGACAGGACGAAGGGACCCAATAAGGGACTGAAACGAACGTAAAGCATAGCGCTCAACCATCTCCCGACGAAATACTTGAGGGTAGTACCGGGAGAGGTACAGTACATAACGGTAGGAACAGTACATAACGATTGGTATGAACAATTGTATTTAATCAATTTTGATTACACGATTCAACAAAATTTAGTCATATTTTACCTCAAAAAGGGGGGCCGACTTCAAAGTGCATTTACAACATTTTTCTAGTATGTCGAAGTGTCGAAAAATGGCAAAAATGCCAACTTTCAAAAATTTGTTTAAATAGAATTTGGACGTGGTTTTTTGCGAAGAAAAAAACAGGTATTAATGAAAATTCAATTCGCCTGATGGATTCTACCTCATGTCGGTGAATTGATTAGAAATGAGTGAAAAATTAAAAAGGAAACTCAGTTCTTAAATTGCATGCACTTGTTTCCCACAAATACGAAAATCTCAATGTATGAATTTATTTTAAAAATAAAATGATTTCATGAACAAATCAACATTAAAAAATCAATATCCCAGCCAGTCTTTTGTCTCTTAGCACTTTCCGCGTTCTGTAATGAAATCTTCAAACAGTTTTTTGTTTTTGTGATGTTGTTACAAAAAATGGAGGAGCCTACAGTTTAACGCCGCCTCAGAATGGCGAATGGATTTTATGAGAAGCTTTTTCATAACAGAAATAGACTCGGAGGTTTGCTATTGCCTGCCGAGGGGCAACTGTTGTTAGAAAAACATTTTTCTAACTTAGATGTTGCCCGAACAGAGATCGAACCCTTATCCTACGGAATGGAAGTACCACATTCAGCCCCAGCGACCGCCCATCTTCGATAATTGCTCCTTGATAAAAGTCTCGCCTTTCGCCAATACCAGGTAAAGTTATAGGGCCTTCGCGTATCTTTTTCTCTTTCTTACAGTCTACTACTCAGCCTTTTTGCTGTAAATAAACTGCTCGCAAGTGACTTACTACATCCTCAAGAAACATTTAAAAAGCTACCACCATGTGCAGCCCACAAAAAAGCAATCTATAGTTTGCCAGCCAGCTGTACGCCGTTTCATACCCAAAACTTGCTGCACAACACTGCAAGCACAACCAGAGTTCTTCCATAGTGAACATATGTTCACTCACCTTAAAACATCGACAACAATAATGCTAGTTGTATAAGAAAGAAGTCAAAGAAATTCGTGGCAGCAATTTCAACGTCTTTGTGTGAATACGACTAGAGCTCTTCGCTTCTTTTTTGAACTTTTACAGTTGAATGCACCACTTTTCAGAATTGTGTACTGTGTGGCATCGCTAACGGTATTTAGCTGGGCGCTAGCTACACCCCTTGCGCATGTGCAACAACCTAGCATATTGTTGTACCGATGAGAGCAACCACCCTTAATTTCATTTAATTTATGGCGCGAAGAAGTAAACGGCGAAACAACTTAAGAAGGCGCACACGAACAAAAATGTAAATTCCGTCTCATGTGTACACTGTACATCAGGGTGGTCCAAAATGTAATTAAAAAAATATATTTGGAGGTCGCTCTTCTTTTTTATTCTTGAAAATCAATATTTTTCGATCCAAAAACTTGATTTCTCTTAGGAGACTTTCAGTAACTATATCCAATTGTTTATTTAACCATTTTCTATTATTAAATATATATTTTTTTTTTATAGGATCCCTAAAAACCTCAAAAAATGCAATGGGGGACCCATAGAAAATCGTTAGTATAAAAAATGTTATAATAAACAATTGGGTATTATCATTGGCAGTTTCCTGAAGAGAAATAAAGTTTTCCCATGGAAAAATATTACTTTTTAAGAATTCTATACATTTCTACGAAAACTTGTTTTTCCCCATATAAAGTATATGGAAAAGTTTGAGCACTTCAAGCGACCTTTAAATATTTTCTGATTTCGAATTAAAAAAACAGAGGTATAACTTTTTTCGATATAGAACAATCCTAGGGGGGAGAGCATTATAATTCCGACTTTACTTTTTTACATGCATTTTTGGACCACCCTACTGTACATACATACATGCATATGTACATATATGATTACACAATTCCAAATATAAATTTCTACGGAAGAAGTGGGTAAATATCGTCTAACGTACACACTGTCTGTTTGCATAAATGTGCATAAAACTACTATATATATGAATGTAGACCCGAGTCTGTATAAATGTTTGCTTAGGTTTGCATTAAAAGTTCTTGCATTTTGCTACATATTTACCTGGCGGACAAATTAAGTTGCCTCATTGTATTTCATGCCGTCGAATTTTGGCAATGCTTGCAAACGAATTTTGCTTCGATTACGATGGCTATAGAGATTGTTGTTTTCGCAAAAGTTGGATCAGATGTTTTGGTACTCTATTTGAAGTTTTTCTGTGAGGCATATACGATATGAGACCAACGATCAAAGCTAAGAAAATTGTATAAAAAGGTATTTATACATTTTTTGTTGACAAATTTCCTTTTATCTCTTATTGTTCTGGATGCACTGGACACAAATAAGTGAATTTTCTTAATCGTATATTGCACCTAAAAAATGTTAGGAATTCCACCCTTTGGACATTTTTTGTTCCTTATGTACATTTTAGATCGAATTACTCCTTTTTTAAAAACAACCAAAGGGTAAAACAAAATAAATATGGAACATTTTTGTTCCAGGGGTCGCTCGAACGGCGCGGTACGGTACGGGGCGGTACATATAACCCCCGTCAGATACGTGGTAACAATATACGCAAAGGCAATGAAACTCTACGATATATCTGCTACGATATACAGCGCAGTCAATTGTGTACGCTGCGGTATAGTTTTGTACCGCCTTGTACCGCACTTCCAACACTGCGGCTGTTTGAGTGTTCTCATATAACGCCATGGTATTTGATACCGCATATCGTACGGAATTTTACCGCATTGTACCGTACCGTGCCTGTTTGCGTAGGTCTTAAGGCATAAACCGTTGGTAGTGGCGACCGCTGCACAGTCGTTCAAAACTAGAATTTACTGTTCATAATTCACTGGATCTTTCATTTTTCAACCAATTTGATTAATCGTTTTTTAAATGAATGCTGATAAAACTAGCAAGAGACCAGTTGATCCCGAATTAAGAAAAAGTGTTTTTCTAAACAGCGGTCGCTCCTCGGCAGGAAATGGCAAACCTCCGAGTGTATTTCTGCCATGAAAAACAGCTTCACATAAATGTACAATCGCCATTTGGAGTCAGCGTAAAACTGTAGGTCCTTACCCTTTATGCGTCAACATCAAGGCACACGCCACAAATCGGAGGAGAAGCTCGGCCAAACACTAACATAACTACATATGTGCAAGCGCCAATCTATTATTGTTATATTATTTTTTTTTTAGTGCAAATTTCAGAAAAAGTAGCAATTTTGAAGAAAATTGATACCTAAGTTCCACTAAAAAAATGTTACATAATACAAACAAGTTGAAAACAATTATAGGGATCCCAAAAAAATAAATAAAATTTCACAAGAAAAATTTCATGTTATACAAAAATTTTCGCCAAATTGAAATTTTTTTTTTAGTTTTTAGAAAAATTTTGGGTATGCACTTAGCCACTTATAACTTGCACTAAAGTTTAATTACCTATAAAACTGCATACCAATTTTTTCTAGAAACCAAAAAAAAAAATTAAATTCGTTGGAAATTTTTTTGCAGCATTTCGATCTTTTAATTTTAATTTTTGTTCCTTTTTGGGGGAACCCTACAATTGCTTTCAACTAGTTTTTATTATGTAACGCTTATTAACTGGAACAGGAGAACCGATTTTCTTCAAAATTTGTATTTTTCTGCACTTTGCACTAAAAAATTTAATATAATAATAATAATAAAAAAATTCAATTTTATTAGATTTCATAAAAAAAAAAGAAGAAATTAATGAAATTAAGTGAAAAATGAAGTCTCCAGTGAATTGTGAACAGCATAACCATATTGTTATATTTTTTATATGTAAGCCTACATTATTTAATAAACGTTATAGATGCCAGATCGAAATTAATAAAAAAATCTATTCTAATCGAAATTAAAGTAGTCGATGCAGGAATAAATCGTGGATTCCGAGACATATTGTCATACATAGAAGGAAATGAGATTGCTGATAAACTTGATAAACTTACGAAGAAAGAAACCTCTTTCATCAGCTCAGAGACCTTCTGTGGCATAAAAAAGAGGGCACTCTCTACCCTGGCTGGGCTGGAGCAAAGGCTCAAAGAAATCGCTGTTGAGATAATCTACCAGGTCTACAGCATTCTAAAGCATTTTTACGCTCCAAGGAATGTATGAGTTCATCAAAGAACAACTTACGATTTGTTACAGAAATCACAGGCTGAACTATCACCTCACCAAATTGGGAATTTACTCGTAGGAGTGATGCAGATTTGCTGGACGGATATCGAAACTGCAGAGCACATATTGGAACGGCAAAAGACACTTGGGTGACCATTTATAAACCGAGTACGGCCTCGGCAAAATATCGAGTATACTGGGATCCGGTTAACTGATAGAAATTTAAATCACTAAGCAGCTGAATATTGTAAATCAATCGAAATTTGTGTAAATAAATCATTGTAATTTTTCTTCTACTCAAGCACTTCGTTGCCAAAAGGAGAAAAAAAAATTTTGTTTACATATAAAATGACAATCTCTTTAATAGCGTTCGCATTTAATTTTCTGGTACTTTCAAACCTTTTTGCTTTCACTATTACCAAACGGCGCACTAAAACCTGCAACGCTATGCAATCTACAGTTTGGACACATCTGTGCAAGGGAACCGTTTCACAAGAACTAAAAATCAAGTACAAAGATCAAATGACCTACGTTGGAACACCGTTCAAAATGATGAATCTTGCCAATGACAGAACCTCAATTTTGGTATCTTTCTATCAGCCGGATATATTGAATTGTACCGTTTTGTCTATAGATAATAATTTTACGATGCATTGCGACCACAATCTTATTATTCATGAAAAAGGATCTATGGTCTACTGTTTTAACTTTCACCTACAATATCTGACTGATTTGATGCACTTATGCTTCGATCAAGAGGATAATTTGGCAAAAATACCATATCGCATAACATTTGCGGCAATACATTATGGTCGAATACCACCACTTCGATCTGTTCAAATTCGTTTAAATTGGAAAAATAAATGGATTTTGTTGTTAATCTGTGCAGTATTGGCGCAGGCGATGTAATCATTCGTACGTTTCATTTTTAAAACCAAAAAACCAACAAAAATCTATACAGCCCTTTCGAACGTTTTTTAACTCTATAGAGCTAGCGTCTTTGATGTGATTTTGCAGTTTTATGAAATTTTAACACAGCCTTTAAAAAATCCTAAAAGCTAGAGAAACGAAAAAATTGCACTTGAGGATTTTGTTTCGAAATGAATTGTCTAAATCAGCAGTAACTAGCAGCTTTCACCTAGGTTGGAAAATCTATCTTCACGTTTTCGAGAAATGGCATTCCAAACTTCAAATGCGATTTCCCAAAACCTGCAGAAAAGTAAAATACGACAATCTTTCATCCAGGTGACGATATGTCGATAAAATGACAGGCCTTTTCGTTGTTCGCACTTGCCTCAGAAACTACCAGACTTAAGCAAAATTTTTGGATATTATTCCTTGTGCTTCTGATCTGGTAGAAAACTTGCGCGTCAGCAAGGATTCTTGACTGTCCCTATAAGTACTTTTTGTAGTGAAACTTCTTTAGCGGCGGTTGGTTGGTTGGGAGTAAATTGGCAAATTCAGCGGAACTCGCACTCAGAAATGGTGCAACGGAAATGGTTGGGACGGAAACAAATGCTTTTTGAATGTATGTTGTTAATTTAACAAAAACTTGCTAATAAACGGTTAAAGAATAACACTTAGAAAAAGACCAATACAAAAATGAAAGTAAAGGTGAGTACGTACATAGGTAAAAAAAATGATAAAGGCAAAGGTCAAAATAAGAACAAAGATGGGTAAAGATAAAGGCAAAAACGAAGACAAAGGAAAATTCAAATACTTTACTTATATAAGGGCAAAGGTGAAGGGAAATATGTAGATGAAGTAAATGATAAACACAAAAGTAAAAACAAAGATAAATATAAAGAAAAAGATGAGGATGAGGATACCGGGAAAAGTAAAGTTGAAGATAGAGGAAGAAAAATTAAAATAAAGGTAATTAAGGAGAAAAGGATATAGATAGAGACACAGAGACTCAATCTGGGAACTATTTTGGGATTTTAGAGATTTTCGGGATTCTAGGGAGTTATCGATATAATAATCGATATCTTTTTCGGTTTCGTTATCGATATTTTTATCAATTTATGGACCAGAAATCTACGCCATGCCATAGCATAGTCAAATTCCATTAAAGGTTAAGTCGAGTATTCTTCCATTTGACGGAGTGTACGCGGTGCGACAGATTAGTCATGTAAAATATTCAAACTCGCTTATTGCTAATCAGTGTACATATTTCTGTTACTTTCAAACCGCAAAAATAGGGTAATTTAACTTATTAATGTTCCCCGACCCCGACAAAAAAAAGGTATGCCACACTCAACAGCGAACGCAAAGCTAACTGCTGAATGCTTAAGCTCACAAATAAATATCCATCTGTGTATGAAATACAAATAAGCGCACAGGCAGTTTCCAATCCATGGAGTGGCACTATATATTTACCACACACGTTTTTCTGGCCAAAGTTGCGGCAATGTGGCAAACAAAAAATCATATACATACATGCAAACATATCTGCAATGGCTTTGCAAGAAAAGGTGGAGAATTCCGATACATGACAAAGTAGCTGGGCGAGCGCCTGTTGTTATGCCTCATGTTGTCTGCCACAGGAGCATGCAGCGAACACTGCCAGAAACCAAGTGCTAACATAACTTTGCTTGTATATATATATATATATGTAATCCTTTTACTGCATCGCCATCGCCAAGGCATTTTTCTCACTCTTTGTTGTCTTAACTTGCCTGTGTAAATTTGCTGCCTACTTTTTCGCGCGTTTTTTTTTTTTTATAAAATGTTACTTTAGCGGTTTTGTTCACTAAGTTATGCACCCAAGCACAGTACAACCACTACTACGTACTACAACAATAACAACTCTCGTTACCAAAACATTGAAAATGGCATAAGTAATGCGTGTAAAATAGTAAATTATGACGTTGAGCAAGCTTAAAATGTAAGCATACTTATGTGGGCTACGCGAAAGCCACATGTGTGCACAAGGAAGTTATGTATATGCATACACATACCCGGTAGGAAAACGTACTAGTGGGCAAAGCGATGATTTTTGCTGGGCTTTAATTTAGTGGCTTTAGAGTGGTACTTTGGGGTGATCAGAACTGAAATCTGGTCGGTAAGTAATAGAAGCGGGTATTTGAGGTCAATGAACTTTGCTAGAAAGAAAATTCCCTACTCGAGAAAAGAGCAGAAATATTAACCTAGTAAAATTTGACTTTTTCAAAAAAAAAATAAAAAATTTAAGTAGCGATTGTTTGACTCAGCTTATTTCTATTTGATACGTAGATCATGAATCCACAGCTTACCTCTAAATTTCATATGGCAACATTCCGCCATCTTGGATTTTATGTTTTTTAGGATTTTTGCGATTTGAAAGCTTATTTTGCATTTTTCGTAAAAAATGGTTGAATGGAAATTTGCAGAGAATTTAATTTCCCACATTTTTCATATAGAAGGTTTTTTTTTAAATATATTGAAAATACATATGTTGAGATATGGCGGTTTTGAATCGGCGGCTGAAATGTGGCGTTTTTGAACGGAATTCTGAAATAGCTTATGCGGTTATTTGGTAGTTTTCGTAAAAAATTTGTAGAGAATTTAATTTCCCACATTTTTCATATATTTAGAAGGGTTTTTAAAAATGTATTCAAAATACATATGTTGAGATATGGCGTTTTTGAATCGGCGGCTGAGATAGGGCGTTTTCAGCCGAATTCTGAAATAGCTTATAAGCTTATTTGGCATTTTTCGTAAACAATTTTTGAATAAGAGAATTTAATTTCCCACATTTTTCATATAGAAGATTTTTTTTTTAATGTATGGAAAATACATATGTTCAGATATGGCGTTTTTGAATCAGCGGCTGAAATGGGGCGTTTTCAACCGAATTCTGAAATAGGGTATTCTTCAAAGTTTTTTT
>NW_023458561.1:24332770-24335852 GCF_013731165.1 Rhagoletis pomonella
ATAAGTGTGTACTCATCTGGGCATTCTACATTAGTTTCTCTGTAAGGCATTCTTTGTTCGCTTCTCTGGATTCTGTTTATCCATGCGTTCTCCCTTCGTTTGAAGGTAATGCTGCGGGTAAGGGATTACCGCCAATGACATGCCCATGTTAAAATAATGCCTTCCTGAAGCGAAAGGGTAAGCGATTCCCATCGCCTAGCTCGTTTCTTCTTTCGCTTCTGTGGTAATCGTGTTTTTTGCTGGGGTTTTATTCACTGCTTCACATTTTTCAGCGGATTCTATCATGTGGTCTACTAAATATATTTTCTGGTGGAAGGTTTTCCCCAAACACAAAACAAATTTGGAGTAAAACATATTCGAAGTCTTCAATAGTGCCATCTCCACACGTTTCGCAGAGGTCAGGTACTTTCTGAAACAGCCGTCACCTATACGGACCTGAGTTAAGTGGAAGTGATTTCTATAATTCAATGTTTGCTCTGGCGTGCACTTAGAGGAAAATGTGTCGCTAGCTGGAAGCGTTAAATTACCGGATATATATGACATTATTATTTGTTTTAATTCTGGTTCCTAAATTAACGAAGTCGTCTGCTTTTTCAAAATTATTACAGTCAACTGTTTGTACGCTCTTGTAAAAAATTTTACCTCGGCGGGTTACTTCTGAATTATTTTCTCAACATCAGATATAAATAAAAACCAACCTTGTAGCCTATTAAATTTTAACATAAAAGGTCGAATTTAAAACTTGCTAGGATTTTTGGTTATTTGTTTTGTTGAAGGTTTCGATATTTTTTTTTTCATATAAACAAGTCATCGAACACACTTTGTATGAAACAAAATGACTAATGCCGAATTTCCAATAGGCATTGAAATGCCAAAAAATGTATGCCATTTAAAAAATACCATGTGGAAATGAACTTAATGACTATTTTTTAATCTAATGACACGATTATTTTTCAATGCACGACTTTGTCATTTGTCATTTTTGCCATTTAATGCCTAGTGGAAATCCAGCATTACAGTGTCAACAAAAAAAATTTCAAGAATCAACAGCAAGTCCCAGTAACTTCAAATCTGCACTTATTATAATAAAATTAAATGTTTTACTAGGTTGTTGTTTTTATTTGTTGTATTTAATTGTTAATTAAAATTGAAAAACGAAGTTTGAGGGCTGATATTTCGCAGCATTTTTTCCGACCGACATCGAAATTTTAATATGTACAGTACAAAAATATTTAGATGAGCGTGTCCCAGCGCACCTATGCACATATGTATATAGAAACATGAGTATGTATATATGTACACATGTATATAAGTGTGTATGTTTCCACTTGTAAAAATTACTATGCTTCGCCCACTTAGGCAAGCTCAGCTAACAAGATAGAATTCTACGTCTCTGACAGTGACAATGGAAAATGACTGCAATTACCAAACCTTGAACTTGGCGAAATCAACAAAGCATGAACGAGAGCAGATATTTAAATGTATAAAAACGTTTTTATTTGGCAACTGTAGATTATTCATTAGAAGGATTTACACAATAGATGAAAATTTTAATTTTTGAATACATACAAGTTTGTACGTAAGTCTATATCGATGGTGCTCTGCAATAACGACATAACTTTCATGTTGAAAAGCGGATTCGGTTGATAAATAACCATATTTTTCTGTAGAAAATCGACATATGTAGTACGCTTACTTGCTACCAATGCGGCAGAGGGCGCAATTGTGTAATTTGTCAGAAAATCGAAATTGGCAACCCTTACTACTGAACAGTGACACTACTCAGGGCAGAAGAAATGCCACATTATATCGAGAAAAGAAAACGCAAAAAATCTTTAGATAACAATCATAATTTGAAAGCTTATTATTGCCAAATTATAGAGCGGAAAAAACTTTAATTGGCTCTTTGAAAAACATGTAACTTTGAGTTGTGTCGTTATTGCAGACGACCGTCGATATGTATTTAAACAGCAAAATTCGTAAAAAACTAATAATAAAATAATAATATCGTCAATTACCAACATATATAAAAAGGCCAGATGGTTCATGGACCGAGTCGGCTGGGGAGTCACTTGATATTATTCCGAATACTCACTGAACAAATGTATGGTTATTTTGATTTAAATTTTAGTTTAATTTAATTCAAATTAATAAAATTATGCCAATTAAAATTATTACAATTTAGAAAAGGTACGATTAAAAGAGGATTTAATAAATGTTGACTGGGAATGAATGCAAAATGAATGAGCGACTTGATACGAAAGCTCTTAAGATCAGTTTAGGGATTAGGATTCAGTTAATACTTAGCAATTAGATATTGAAATGGATAATAAGTTATATGTTGCGAGCGTTCCTACG
Organism: Rhagoletis pomonella; assembly: GCF_013731165.1. NCBI lineage: Eukaryota > Metazoa > Arthropoda > Insecta > Diptera > Tephritidae > Rhagoletis > Rhagoletis pomonella. Next base: position 24,335,129 of record NW_023458561.1, read on the forward strand.
GTATTGGATCGTCGATTGGAAACTAAAACGATGGTGTTGCTTGTTGAAACTGATGTTCGGATGAGTGTGGTGCTGAATTGTTGGTCCCACGTTGGTTTATCGATTATATGGTTGATCGCACCGACGTCGCCTGATGTCTGGTAGATGTTGAAAAAAAAGAACGTTGGAAATGCGCTTAGCGCATTTATACCCAGCATTGGAAGTTCGAAAATAAAATTCCAAGTAGGGATGCATTTCTTGAGCATTTACACAGGAATGCGTTGAAGAATAAAGCTGAGCAGGGATGCTTTCTTTAGGGAGAAAATCGGCGTAGTGGAAACCGTTGCCCCAAACAATATGCCAGCCATCTCCGGGGACCTCCTGGGGAAGCTTCTGGAGAGGGAAAAGATAAAATTTGTTATGCTATCTCCAGCTTCTCACCTTTAAATCATCAGGTATGGACGAAATATTATAGGCTTAGAAGCAATTTTTAAAGGGTGCATAATACTGAACCAAATTCCATTAAGCTGGGGGAAGATCAAAGTAAATTTTTGTCCTAATGCAAGAAAACGGGGCCATGACAATGCTAAAGATTTCCGACCAATAAGCCACCTTTGTGCTTAAGACGTTTGAGAGGCTGTTGGATCTGTACATTAGGGAAAAAACATCGAAATTATCAAATTCGCAACATGCATATTGTCTAAAATTAGAGCGCTGCCCACTGAAGACCTGATTTCACCAAAAA
>NW_023458561.1:24335952-24358566 GCF_013731165.1 Rhagoletis pomonella
CGCAGCAGGCGCAGTGAGAGCGAGGGCCAATTCGAATTGTCAATTACATATTTAATTAATTGATATTTGCATTATTCTCATTTATGGTAGTGAATTAATATTTAGAAAAAAAAATGCAAATTTGAAACAAAATTATTAATTACCAAAGTGAAATATGTCAAGCACACTAGGAATTTTACGAATAATGGCTAAAACTATAATACAAGATTTAAGTGGAATTTAAAGGTTTTTAAATAAAAAGAAAATATGAAGGTGTGCCCGCTTTGTTAAGAATAAGAAATATATTTTAACTCTCTATCTTTTTATGTATCAATTATTGCAAAAATGGAAAGCTCACGCTCACGCTCGCATTGAATTGTATAGCAGGCTTAAATCATATGAGCGTTGCGTATACGCCACGCCGCACAGTGATCTCAGAGTGGCAGAAAGTCCTTATTTCGAAATGCGTGGAAATACTCAAGAAAGTGATTGACTCGATTCTAAACATGTCTGCTAACAGGTTTTAAGGATTTTTTTTTTGCTGACAAAAACTACTCTAACAATTGTCAAAGAACACAGGAAGTCAATGTTGTATGAAAAAATTTTTACGTAGGAATTTGTATACGAATCGATCAAATCTAATGATCGATTGAAATTGCATTTATCTTCATCATCATAGGAAACTTGAATAACTGCCACTCCCTCTACATATAAGGGTGCGGATATGGTATATTTTATGCGATTCCAATGATATTCGCTTACCAACTTGGATTAAAATAGGAAGAAAATCGATCAACTACCACGCCCACTAGCCAGATTTCGCACCAAATTCTTTATTTTTTGGACGATCGTTACTAATCCTTGCCACATTAGAATCCATAATTCGGATGTCTTCCTAAGATAATCTAAATTACAAATCGAATTTCATTGAAAGCCGATCAAATCCGCCCCCAAGTGAAGTGGGCGTGGCAGTCCATAAAATTCGACAATTTTTCATATTTATCTATTCCTGGGCAAAAGTACTGCACGCTACAATTTTCAGCAAACTCGATGCGCATTTACTACATTTTGCAATATTTTATAAGAATTTCTGGGATAATAAGGCAAAATAATAATCATATCTGGAATAATGCAAACTCTTTAAGAATAAATTTCATTTCTAAATATTGCTTATGTTTTTACCTTTTATTTGAGCTATAGAACTTGAAAATCTGCCAAATAAATTTATATATATGTATAAGTAAAACTGTTCAAATGTTCTTATACTTATGACACAGATTGCAGACACGCCTTATTTTGATCAGTTTTGGCTACATATAAATCCACATTTCCAACTTTGTGCAAAATTTATGAAAATTAAAGAAATTTTAACTAAAATTTTTTTTAGAGAATTTTTTGGCATGCTTCCTTATAGTCGAAATACTGCGTCGCATAGTGTTGGGGCCTCCAAATAAGCTATTGACAAATGTAATAATTACGAACCGATTTCGCTGAAACTCGATATATGCTCTAATTTTTCTTCGGAATAGAGAATTGTGAAATATGGAAGAGATGGGCTCATTGCCACGCCCTCCACCCTTGCGGGCGGAAATTATGAATTTCATCCGATTTTAATGAAATTTAGTTTGCACTCTCTCTTTTACTAGAAAATCTTAAATCTTAAATGTGGAAAGAAAACTATAACGTCTACAATTCGCAAAACATACCATTAAATATGATGGAATTTTGATTACTTTTTTATACTTTACACTATCAGAGATACGAGGGTTATGTGTATTTAAAAAGTAAATATGTAGTTGTAAATATTCTCATTTATTTCATAATCGGTGTGATTCTTCCCTTTTTCGAAAAATTATTGTCGTGAAATTACATGAAAATCGAAAAGTTACGAAACTCGAAAATTATATATGTTTGCTCCTGTACAGACCTGCTACTAATCAGCTCAATAAATACTGTTTGAATACATTATCCTTCGAGGCAGGAGAATTCATAGTACACCCAGAAAAAATTCAGCTAAAGATACTTCTCTGAACACATGATTTAGTAACTATTACCAAATAATGTAACTATAACCAAATCATGTGTTGAGAGAAATATATTTAGCTGACTTTCTTCTGAATGTACACGGTTAAGAAGTTGTTGTCCATCTGTCTAAGAAGCCTATTTTCCAATTAAAATTAAGTAACTAAAGAGCAGGCGCGGTATAAAGAGTAACTAGAGAACCGAACTGAACCTCGTTCATGAACTCGGGTTTTCACAAACGAGCATGATTCGGTCGAAAATATTTCACCACTGAAAAATGTTAAAGTGATTTAAATACCCAGACATATTCGAAAGTATCCTTTTTTTTTGATAATTGTTGGTAATATTTTCGATTTAAAAATTATATGCTCACATACGAAGGGTCTGCTTCCAATCGAGCGTGCAAAAATGTACCCACTTACGTACAAATGTCTGGCTGGTACTTACATTCACGACTCATTGCACAACCCAACTCACAACTCACAGCTTCACGCTATGCATTTTAATACCTACTACTGTTGCCTCGTAGCATCAGACGCATCAGTGGCAGAATAGCAAAACAGCAGCTTCATACATACATACATACATAGTGAGTGATTCCGTTACCCGCATTTCATTTTAAACTCTGACTTAATTAACTAAAGTAGTAAATTGCGGTTATACCCCCGGGGGGCTCAGGAATAGCTGCAAGGTTGCTTGCTCGATTTCAACGCCAGTGAACTGAGCTTTTTGATTGTGAGCGACTCGTTGTGGTCGTTTTTGGAGGATGCAAACTTGCCGGCAGATATTTACTTTGCCAACAACTCTGACGCATTCACACTCTTCACACGTTGTAAGCATGTACATACATACATACATACATATGTATATGTACAATGTATGCAAATATTTTGCGCTCTGCAATTTCGCATGAGCAAAGCGTAATAGCATTAATTAATGCGTTTCACTCCTCACTGACAGTAGCTGCTTATTTGGGTTTGTAAGTATGTATATAGTTTACTTATGTACAACCTAGGTTTTTACTCCACATACTTGGCGAAAATCGCTAAAGGGAGTATTCCGGAACTAGTCTCAATGGTCTACCGTTAGGCATTAATTAGTCGCAACTAATCTCGTCAATCAAATAGTTTCTACTCGTCGCTAACGGGTAAAATTACCGATTCAGTCAATTTAGCTCACATAAGGTGAATAAAATTTTGCACAGGATAGAAAAGATACAAGGCTGTTCAGAAAAATATTTTAATCAAAATAAGGGAAAGACCCAGTATCTCTCAATTTGACAGGAAATATTTTTAATTTATTAAAAACTATTGACAATTACCGCATAGCACAGTGCGTCCAAAATCCAAAACTGCGGCCAAAATCGCAAAAAACAAAGTTTCTTAATAGATAGGAATTTTTCATCATTGAGTTGGCTTAAGGCATCCTTTAAGGAGCGAAGACCATTCACAGTAACAGCGTTCGCCCCAAGTCCGCTCTTTATTTTCAGTCGGATGCTGTTTTTAAACCTATTGGAGGTTACTTAAGAAAGTGTTAGCTATTAAATAAAATAAAATTCAGCTGCTCAAATCTGCCACTGAACTTTTAATGTATTTTTATACCCGAGCGCACTTGTGCACAAGGGTATATTAATTTTGTTCACATAACGGTTGTTTGTAACAGCCAAAACGAATCGAGATAGATATAGACAAATGTATACATAAATGCTCAGAACGAATAGAGAAATCGATTAAGCCATGTCTATCTGTCGGTCCGTCTGTCCGTCCGTCCGTGTATACGATAACTCGAGCAAAAATTGAGATATCTCAACGAAATTTGATATGTAGGTTTCCGTTAATCCAAGGTAGGTTGGTATTGAAAATGGGCGAAATCGGACTGTAACCACGCACACTTCCCATATAACGGTAATTTTCAGAAATACGAAAACTGCGATATTTTAGTAACTACTGGAGATTATTCACTCAAAATTGATATTTTTAATAAGTTTTAGACGAAAAATAAGAATATTATAAATTTTTGGAAAATGGGCGTAGCCACGCCCACTTATGGTTACATGTGTATATCTTGGTAACCGCTGCACCAATTTCTTCCAAACTTGGCACAGTTGTTGGCCTTGGTACAGCATAAAAAACCGCCGAACCTTTTTAAAATCGGACAATAACCACGCCCAAATCCCATATAACGGTAATTTAGAGAAATACAAAATCTTCGATAAATCATTAAATATTGAAGCTAATTTACTCAAAATTGGTGCTTGCAACAATTCGTTACCAGGAAATACGTTTATGGTAAAATTTTTGAAAATGGGCGTGGCACCGCCCACTTATGATCACATATATGTATATCGGTAACCGTTCTACCAATTTGTACCAAACTCGGTATGGTTATTGTGCTTGCCACATAAAAGCAAAACGTTGAAAATTATTGAAATCCCACTAAAATTACGGCCGCTTTTCATATAACGGTAAATTTTAGAAATGCTTGAAACTTCAATATTTCGAAATTTAAGGACGCTAATTTACTCAAAATTGATACACCCCGGCTTACCACCTAGCGGTAGCTTTCGGAAAAGTGAAAAAACATATATTTAATACTTGCGCCGGGTATTTAATGTTCGGCTCCACCCGAACTTAGACTTTCTTACTTGTTTTTTTTTTCAAGTTCATTTCACAGAAAGATTTGAAGTACGCAGTTTTGAGGCCCGTTTAATTTAAGTACAATAAAGTGCAAGTTTAAAGTAGCAGGGTCTTACGGCTAATTTTGGGATCTTTTTTTTTAAATGTTGCTCATTTTCTTCATATTATCGAACATATTTCGTATAGGAGAAAATCACTAGCACTGTCACCAAAAAAAAAAATTGTCAAGAATGAACGGTAAGTCCTAGCTACTTCAAAGTGTGCAAGTTTGTGACACTAAAATTGCGTGGGCTATAAAACTGCATACCCAAAATCTTTCTCAGAAATCTAATTAAAAATCCCCAAATTTACCACACGCCATACTGGATCCGCCATTAGGAATTTTAAAATTCTGACAGCGGATTCGTAATTAGCGACCCCGAAAACCACCTGGTATGAAATTTCGAATCTCTTCTTCGAAGCATCGGATTTTGGCCGCACTTTTGGATTTCGGGCGCAATGTGCATCGCTAAAATTTTATTTCTAGAAGGTTAGCTTCCCGGTGATTTTAAAACTGGAATCATTTGCTTTGTACCAGTTACTAGCTTCGAAAAATCCCCTACAAAAAAAAAATGATTTCGTTTTTGAAATAACCATAATAAGAAAAATGGACTTGACTTTTCACTTTTCTCAGCCAGATTGACTAGTCAAATAATTCCGCACTTAATCGCGCGAACATAAGGACCTCTTCATTCCACATAAAGAGACTAAAAGTGGTACTAATCACATGCTCCTCGGTGATTGATTCCGGAGTTGGCTCGGATTAAATAGCCGAATTTTTTGCTGGGTGTGTGGATGTATGTATGTATTTACTACATGCATGCAAGTGCCTATGAGTGAAGGTAGTACAACTTGGTTGCTTTAATACAACAGCGAAATTTCTTAAACTAGTTTTAATGCCATATTTTGCGAGTGCGAAGATGCTTTACGACGTACAAGTGAGATTAAATTTTGGGCTAATTAGCTTGAAAATCGTGAAAAGTTGAGTTAATGCCAAACTTTTTTTAAGTAGGATAGTTGTTAGTAGTTGACTTGAGCGGAAGTTAATTTTCGCTTTTGTCATTTTAATCCCTCTTTTTAACAAAGTGACAATTTTTAAATCAAATTAGTGTTCTTCCCCCTACTTTTAAAAAGCGTTGAGTATTTATCAGAATCATAAAGAATCGTAGTATCACATATGTCTGTACATACATATGTAGAAACATAGTTTCAGAGAGACACTGTATTGATGCCGAAGGGCTTTGGTTTGGATATGGAAAATTTTAAAACATTTGCTAACATTAAGACATATCTGAGAAGAGCAAAAATGTTAAGCCTTCAAAAACTTCATACATATGTATATTCAGTAGGGCAAAGCCTTATCGTTAAGCCAACATGCTTATACAAATATAGAAAACGAAACCGATGAAAATATCGATAACAAAATTGATGAAAAATTCGATAAAAATTTCGATAGCAAAATCGATTAGAAGATCGGTGAAAGTATCGATAACAAAATCGATAAAGAATCGATAACAAAAATCGATAAAAATTTCGATCCCATTATCGATAACAAAATAGATAAAAATATCGATAAAAAAATCTATAAATAATCGATAACACAATCGATAAATAACTGATAACAAAATCTTTAATAAGATCAATAACAAAACCAATAACAATATCGATACCAAAATCGTTTAAAACATCGATTAAAAAATCGATAACAAAATCGATAAAAATATCTATAACAAAATCGATAAACATATCGATAAAAAAATCGGCAAAAATATCGATAACAAATTCGCTAAATAATGAATAACAGAATCGATAAATAATTAACAACAAATCATAACAAAATCGATAACAAAATCTATAGCAATATCTATGGTAAAACCAATAACAGTGTCGATAACGAAATCGTTTAAAATATCGATTAAAAAAATCGATAACATCTTTACGCATCTTTGTTTTTGTTTTTTTTTTCACCTTTGCCTTTATCCTTCTCTTTATCTATGTCCGTACTAAACTTTACTTTCATTCTTGTATTGGTCTCTTTCTAAATGTTATTCTTTAACCTTTTATTAGCAAATTTTTGTTAAATTAATATCATGTGCATACACTCAAGAAGCACTTGTTTTAGCCCCAAACATTTCCGTTGCAACGTTTCCGTTGCACAATTTCCGTTGAATTTGTTAATTTACTCCCGACCAACCAACCGCCGCTAAAGAAGTTTCACTTCAAAAATGTTAAGACGATTTTAACAGGATTTACAGAGTTGCTAACCGTTAATAATTTAAATATTTTAATGAAATAGTTGGCAATATTCTAATCAGAAAAGAAAGAGTTGTCATGTCAAGGCGATTGTTTTTCACTTCATTTACTTTCAAATTCATACATATGCCCTTTTACTATATATACTGTGTAATAATGCACAGTCAGAGTAAAACCATTTTCGCTGACTAGTTTTTATGATGCTAAGCCGCGTAAATGAAAGTTACTAACTAGCTCACCCTGTTTAAAATTTGGCGAAAATTTCAGAATTATGTAGGTATACCCATTATTGTCCACGCAGAGGCCTAACAGCAGCAGACATGAGTTTTGTTCACAAAATTTTTGGTATGAAACTATATTTTTTCATTACAGGGATTCTCGAAGTCTCGCAAAGGCCGTGCACGAAAAATCAAATGCTCTGGAAGTAATCATTCAAGCCGAAAATTAAAACATCATTCTTACTAAAGTGTTGTGTAAAGTATATAAAGTATGGTTAGTAAATTATGTGGTATGTACAATTATGACTCGCTACCTTTCGTAAGCTGGCTCAGACCAGGAATGAAAGTATCGAATTGCATATTATTTTTAGAATTACCAAATTACATACGCAAACTTGCATAGAGTTTACAAAAGGCTAAGGTGTATAAAACCAACAAAAATATACCAATGTAATGCTAATTCATGATGCAAGGCTTCATTTGTTTGTTGCAGTAACTGCTGTTTCGGCTATTTCACAAATACAGTAGTTAACAATCCCGGTGAAAGCAATTAACACAGTCCACAAGTATAAACAGAAAAACATACTGGCATATGAGTTAAAGTACAGAACAAACAATAGAAAACTACAGGAATTTCGATTCAAATAAGGAGAGGAAAAGGATTTTTTTGGAATGCAATTTTCTTGATGTTTACAGCTTTTATTTTTCCTCACTGCATATCTCTGCAAACGATTGTGAAGTGAATGCCTACATATGCATGTTTATATGCTAGTTACCCAGCCAGCAAAAAATCCGAAAATGGAACCGAAAATGCAACCGGAAACGGAACAAAGTGGATGAAAGTCAGATTTTTTTCCGTTTAATGATTCCATTTTCGTATACTTTGACGATTCGTTCTTCCACTAAACTCTGCGGCAGAAACGTATTACAGAAAACTACCGAAATTTTTTATGAAACTTATTCGTTTTTGGCTGTTTTGGTGAAATTTTTCTGATTGAATTTTTCGTTCAATACGATTTCCTTCTGCACTTCACAGATGCTTTTTTATAGTTCGAAAAAAAAAATTTATGAAGCTGGCAGCAATTGACAGCACGCTCAACCACTGTCGACTGCGTATATACACGCTTTCAAATGTTCAGCTTGAACACGTAATACACAATTATTGCTTGCAAATAACGTAAGCTTTTTGGAACGTTTTCCAGATACGAAAATGAATGAAAATTGAAGTCGCCCGTTTCCGGCTACGAAAAATGTACGAGACCGCACTGTTGGCAATAATTTACGTTTTTCTGCTGGCTGGGTAGTTGCGAATGCTTGTTGAGGTTTCTCTCTACTTTCGTGCTGCAGGTATCAATTGTTAGGCATACAATTGTGCATTTGCCAATATGTATTTGTAAACACACACAAAACTCTAAAGTACATAGAATACATTTGTGGATACATACCTGTGCTTGGGCAAGCGTGTGCGTAAATATTTGACTGTTAACTAGTCATACGCACTGATGAGCACTTCAGAGGCAGCTATGCAAAATAAACCTTACACTTTGACTTAGAGCAATTCGGCTTTATGTAAGCAAGCATTTTGCTTAATTTGAAATATTGTTGAGTTGAGGTTTTACTTCTTTCATTCAAGAATTCTTAAAAATGAAATATGATTCCCTATTGGCGATTTTAAATTTACATAAATCAATCCATAAATGTATTCAAAAATATAATAAAATTGTAGCAGGCCGATGTCTGTACATTATACGTAGATATTAAATAAAAATTAATATCGGGGATATTTATTAGAGCAACAGAAACCAAATCAACAATTATTAGAATTTTTGTTTGCCAGTCTGTCTGTATGATTGTGCGCGTATAACTCAAATAACAATGCATGGAATTGAATGCACTTTTCACCGATGTATTGCTAGAGGTCTAATTAAAATATGTTTAAAATTTCAGTTAAAATAAATTGGTAAGATAAAATAAATATTGCAATATGGCAGTCAAATGAGAGAGGTTTGAGAAGGCTTACTGCCTAAAATAGTTTTGTGGGAGGTTGCCATCTGTTGGAAAATTTTAGTGTAATTTAAATGATAAGATGAATTAAATATTGCAATATGGATATCAAACTAAAGAGGCTTAGGAAAGTTGACTGCCAAACATATTTTTGAGGATGGTTGCCACAGATTTGAAATTTTTTTTTTCAATAAAATAGATAAAATAAATATTTCAATGCCAGTATCTAACTTTAGAGGTTTAAGAAAGCTTACTTAGAAAATATTTTTGAAGCGGGTTGTCACCTATTTGAAAAATGTTATTGTCTTATTTGTTATTCCAATGGTGTTATTGAGCTTTGTATCACGATTTGTTTGTTAGGAAAAATGGAAAAAAACAAAAAAGTCTAAGTGGTAGAAGTTATATCTGCTATTTCGGAGATCACCAGATCTCCTCATCAGATTTCTAATTCTGTTAAATTTATAAGAATAGCTAAAAATTAAAATATGGGTATTAAATGAAAGTAAATGAGAAATTTTTGATTTAGAAATACTTTTTTATTTTTTGCTCCCTCTCACAACATCTAAAACTATTAGTTATTACTGTAGTAATTATGTATTATTATGATATATGGTATTTGAATATTTTTGCTGGCGAAAAAATGAATTCAGCTTTGAAGAAAGAGCGAGGATATGTAGACTAGAGTAATAAGTTTTGAAATTAAGTTTCCAGGAGAAAGCCGGTACTTTACCTACTTTCTCAATACCTTTGAAATTATGTTAACCACATTCATAGAAAATAAAAAATGTCATAAGAGTTTTGGGAAGCTTTTAATTGGCGGCATACATTGTGCGTCCTACTTAAGAATCGGTTAGCGAAGTAGTACGTGTCACTAAACTAAATTTTTTCATGAAATTCTCGGTCTTTTGCCCCTATCTCGTAAATAACAAGAGCTACAGAAAAAATGTGAACCACAAATTCAAATTTCGGACCACCATATCGCTAGCATCGATATTTCTTGAGATATTGGGCTTCGAAGTTTAGGTAGTGTGGAATTTGCATCGATTATAGAGCCAAAAAGTAGAAATTGTCAATCAACTTCAAGGTCCAATATCTCAAAAAATATCGGTGTTAGCGATTTAGTGTTCCAACTTTTTTGTATGAATTGAACTATGAATATATAAAAAGTATACAGAAATGAAAGAAAATAATACTTATTTCAAGGCTTTGGATTTGTAGTGTCGGACAAATTAATAAAAGGGTCGCGACATTTTGACCAGTTTTGACTATTTTCCTTTTCTTTGATTAAGGTTTATTAATTCCTTATAAAATTATACTAGCTCATCTACCAAAAGCTACGGAAATACAAATTTCAAACTTTTTGCAAAAAAAATAAAACAAATTCTGCAAAGTTCCACCAAAGTTTCAAACTTGTATCTAGAATTCTTACAAACAAAATCGGCATTCTGTTTTGTAGCCCAATAAACTTTAGTATGTGCAAGTTTCAAGTTGGTGAAAAAACCCCTTGATTTTTGACATTCTTTTCTGGCAGTGTCACGCATTTTCTTCCATACAAAGTACGTTCGGAAATTTTTTCATACATACATACACTAAAAATTATTGGGCAACATTTGCTACATAACTTTTTTTCCAAAACGAAGAATCTTATAGAAAAAGGCGTGGAAATTTTAGGAACAAAGTTAAAAAATGTAGAATTTATTGTGAATTGACTAACAATGTTTTTTTTTTTTTTTTATGTAAGAGAAGAAAGTCTTTTTCGAGTAATTGCAAATGCGTATTCAAGTATTTTTTTTAAAAGCTACAGAATATTAAGTGGCGTATGCATTGAAATGGTAGTTTTTACACTTCACTGCACATTCACGTTTTATTGTAGGTTCAAAAACGTGAATAACATTGGCTTAGCTTAAATAATGTCGAAAGTATTATCGTTGCAATAAGGGACTATTTTTGAAAATATATATTTTAGAGCAGTGCCGGAAATCTTTTTACTGAGTATTCATAACCATGCGGATTTTTAAAGTTCATTTCCTGCCTAATACATATATTCCTGATATATAAAAAATTTGAAACAAAAGCATCGCAGCGGTTTTACTTTTGGATAAGTGTCTTAATGCCTCTCTATATGCATGAAATTGCGCACAACCGTCGGCTGGCTAGTTTAATAACAAATTAACAGTCTTTTTAAGATTTTCTAGATAAATAAGGCGTAAGTTGTATGTAAATATTTGCCCTGCAGTTAGTTAATTCTTCACTTGCTTTGTTGCAACTAAATTGAGAAAAAAAGGAGCGAGATATAAACCGGAAATTAGGTACACTTATTTTACATTTCCCATGCGGAAACGCTTGCAGAGTGCTATTTACTCAACCACTTTTGTTTTTTCCATGGCAGGAGAGCAGCAGAGCATGCGGCGACATAATCACGTTTACCTTGCGCAACGGCCAACCTGGCGAATAAAGGGCAACAAAGTGTATTCAAATCTTTCAAATCTTTAACCAAACAACACATGAAACAATCGCTGCACTTCCGATACTGCAACAAAAGCACGAAGGTGAAGGTGAAGGTACGAAGGGGTGGCGCACCACACACCACAGCAAAATGACAGCAACGTGGAAACTGTGTACATATGTAACACAGGAGGGAAGTAGAGAGAGCGCGAAACAAGAAACTGAGTCGACGGAAGCAAACATATTGCGCAGGATTCTATTCACAGCTGAGGCGCACAATTAATGTGCCTACATGCATATATATTTATGTACATATGTATGTACATATGCACATACTATAATGGTTGACGTAATTTTTAGTTCAACAGGATATACAATAATTATATTTTCCTCTATACAAGCATATTGCGCCGATTGAGCTGCGTGTGCTCTATTTAGTTGATTTTTTTTTGTTGTTCTAAAACTAATTTTCGTCCCCTTCTTGTTGCTAACGAATCAAATGTTGTTGCTGGCATGGCATAGGGTGTACGCGCATCTGCCGCGTTGATTTCTTTCGAGAGCAAACGTTAAATTTGAAATTTTGCTTGCTCTTGCCGAGGGGGATGGAATGGTACCCTGGTGCAGCCATACATACATAGCGCATATATACATACATTAGGCTGGGACGATTTTGTATAGGATGAAGTAAAGGCCATTTGATTGTATTGTTATGGTGATGTTATGTTGTTTAAGCAAATACATAGTAATTTAACACAAAGGATTTAAATTAAGCTTATCTTTAGCCCGCGCAATTGAGTTTTTGAAAAATAAATTTTGGTTGCTAATTTGTATCTATGATTAAATCAAACGACATACATATCAGATTAAAGTTTAAAAAATTTGGTATTTTTCAGTAACATGCAAAAAATTATCTTTTCATATTACAACAACATAAAAACTGGTTCGAGAGTTACTCCAAACTTTTTGTTTAAAAATTAAAATATCTTCATCGTTGGATAAGAAAATGAGATACCAAATGGAAGAGCATGGCCTTTGCATGTAGAAAAGTTTTTTGTTTGAATAGGGTGGCCATCTATTTAAAAACTACAGTTTTATCCCTTTATAGTATAAAGCAAAGTCGCAAAAGTGAGATGTAAAATGAAACGGCTTGGCATCTAGATGTTCAATAATGAATTATTTTTTTAGCCAGGTTGCCAACTTAAAAACTAAACTAAAACTAAAACTAGGACTAAAAAATTAGGTACCAAGTGAAAATATATGGCCACCGGATGAGCAATAAGCTTTTATTTTTTTTTTAAGTGGGGTTGCCACCTATTTCCCTATAATATATAAACGCATCTTTTGTTAATTTCATCAGATTTGCTGAGTTCATTCAACTAAAAAAAAACGAGGTCTGAAAGGAAAGAGGTTGGCCTTCAGATGTGCAATAAGATTTTATTTGTTCTAATAGGGTTGCCACCTGTTCGAAAAATTAAAAGATGTGGGCTGTTCGTTGGACTAAAAAGTGAGTTGTCAAATGAAAGGACTTGGCATCCAGATGTGCAGCAAGGTTTAATTTTTTTGAATAGAGTTGCTGCCGTAAGATGTAAAGGCGTTGGCCATTAATTCATGTAGCTTCGAAGGTACCATATTACTTTACATAAACAAAATTTTCCTACGCTGAAGGAAAATATATTTTTATAAATTTTAGCTATCGAAAATGTTCCTTATTTCGCAATAATTCGCAAACACGAGCAAATTTGGCAAAATGGAGGTTGTATTCGGAATCAGACTCTTAAACAGGCTCTAAAACCATTAATGGCGTTTTTGCTTTCTTTTGTCTGCAGACCAGCGAAATAATCAAGAGAACAATCTCTTTGTTTGTTGAAGAAAGGTAATTTAAAGGGCCAGCCTATACTGTGGAGCTGCCACAGTAGTGTTTTCCTAAATCTTGAATTAATACCAAGGATTCGAATTATTATCCGAGTACTTTATTACACATGGGGATCTGGCACTTCAAAACAAAAAGGATAATATTTTACATTATTATTTTTGATACCATAGGCAACATCTTTAATTATATCAAAGGATGAAATAAAATTAAAATTTCGACCCACACTAATATATAAGCATTCATGTTTAAGTCTGCATGCATTTGAGAATATGTATGTACATATTTGAAGCCGGCTGCGCCAATAAATTCATAACGTTCATTAGAGTTCAGTTTGCTCTTTAATTATTTCCTTTTGCGCAGATGTGAAGACGTTACTGGAAAACAATTGTTTTTCGATAACGAAGGCATGATACAATTGTTATAAGTAACTACGTATATGAATATGCTACTTGTACATTAGAAGAGTTATCTGCTGAAACGGGTTGACACCTACCCAAAGCTGACGTTTCTTTTTCCAATAAAATATAAATTATTTGAAAGAAGTTTGGGTTTTTCTAAATGCCGGTCGATTTAGCGTAAGAGCAGTAAAACTCTGCATCAGCGCAATATGTATGTGTAAATTTTGTTATTGCAGACATAATGATAACAGATCTTGATTCAAATTTTACTGTTGCCAAATTTTTTCTCTCTTAGTATCACCGGATTACAGAAAGCCACACCTTCTTCTGCTACCTCCAACTTCTCAAATATTTTCCATCGACACGAGCTGTATTTTTTTATAGAAGAAGAGATGCTTGAACGCCTCGTCCTTCTGTTCGTTCGAGGTAAAACCTGAAACATCTGATTCAGCTAGTATGCAGTGTTTAAAGAATGATCTTGCTATGAATATTCTTCAAGTACAGATGGAAATCAGACGGATACATCAGACATTAGTAGCGCCGAGGCTATTCTCGGTGATGGTGCAGGTTTGATTTACGGTTCTGCAACATTACTTTTTGAAGTGAAACTTCTTTAGCGGCAGTTGGTTGGTTGGGAGTAAATTGGCAAATTCAACGGAAATGGTGCAACGGAAATGGAGCAACGAAAATGGTTGGGGCTGACACAAGTGCTTCTTGAGTGTATGCACATGGTATTAATTTAACAAAAATTTGCTAATAAAAGGTTAAAAAATAACACAGCAAAAGACTAATACAAGAATGAAAGTAAAGGTGAGCACGTACATAGATGAAGAAAAGGATAAAGGCAAAGGTAAAAATAAAAACAGAAAGAAAGATGGGCAAAAATGAAGACCAAGGTAAATTTAAACACTTCACTTATATAGGGGCAAAGGTGAAGGGAAATATGTAGATGAAGAAAATTAAAAGCACAAAAGTAAAAACAAAGGTAAATATAAAGAAAAAGATCAGGATGAGGATACCGATAAAAGTAAAGATGAAGATATATGAAGAAAGATTTTTTAATCTAACAAAGGTAATTATAGAGAAAATATTTTGGGATTCTCGGGACATACCGATATAATGATTGATATTTTTATCTGTTTTTTTATCGATTTTTTATCGATTTTGTTATAGAAATTTGTTTCGATATTGTTATCAATTTTGCCATCGATATTTTCGAAACTTATCGATATAATAGTCGACTTTTTATAACTTTTTTATCGATATTGTTGTCAATTATGCTATCGGTTATTTTTCGGTTTTGCAATCGATTTTGTTATCGATATTTTTATCGATTTTGTTATTGATTTTTTATAGATTTTGTTATCGATATTTTTATCGATTTTGATTTCGATATTATTATCGATTATGTTTTCGATATTTTTATCGATTTTGTTATCGATATTTTTATCGATTTTTGTTATAGGTCATTTATCGATATTTTTTATCGATATTATTATCAACTTTGTTATCGATATTTTTGTCGATTTGCTATTCGGTTTTGCTACCAATATTATTATCCATTTTTCAATAGGAATTTTTATCGAATTTGTCATCGATTTTGTTATCGATATTTTATCAGTTTTGTTATCGATTTGTAATCGTTTTTTGTTATAGATTTTGTTATCGATTCTTTGTCGGTCTTGCTATCGATTTTGTTATCGGTTCCTTTATCGATATTTTTATCGATTTTCTAATCAATTTTGCTATAAATATTATTATCGATTTTGCTATCGATTTTTTTATCGGTTTTGTTATTGATACTTTGTTGGATGTTACTATCGACTTTGTTATCGATAGAGTATAAAGATAAAAATGAAGAGAATAGAAAACAGAATAACATTAATGTAATTAGAACGAACAGGGGCAGAGGCAGGGATCTAGATAGGAAAACGACAAAAAAACACCTTAAGCAAAAGCAGATGTATGTATGTGTGTATGTACATGTGTATGTACATATATTGGTTATCCAGTGTGGCCCAGATGCACTTACTGTTTTATTGAATACATAATCCAATTTTTGTACTCAAATACAAAAAATGTTACAAAAACTTATTAACTTTCCATATTCGCATGCGCGTATGTATGTTTAAAACCCACATTCGTAACATCTCTAGTTGGTATTATAGTAGGTAAACAATAAAGCTAAGTTAGAAATGAACTTAATTTACTTAATCCACCAGCCTAAATTTGATACTTACCCTTAGTTGTTTATCAAATAAAATCTTAAATTGTATCATTTTATATTATTCTAAAAAATTATAAAGAATATGTATATAACTTAAGTTTATAAATATCCCGTAATCACCTAGTTAGCTTTTATTCAGATTCGCTTATCTCTAAAACCCATCAACTTAAGCCAATGCACTTGAATAGCAAATGATTGGCATTTAAATACTCAATAAGACTATTTTGTTTATCAGTTGGGGGAAGCATACCTTCTTTTGTTGCAAGCAAATATACGCAATCCCTTTTCTAAATCGAGAATAATACCTACATAAATATACCTTTTTTATTTATTATCTCTATTTCCCTCTATGTAAAGCAGGCGGGTACTCGGCGGGTGAATTTTCTTCGCGCAAAAAACATTTACAGCCACAATAAGAGCACACAAGCAAAGACAAATCGTATTTCCATTGAAGAAAAGCCAATTTTACTGCTACCATTAATCAAAAGTGTAAAATCAAAATTTACGCCTCATTGACAGCACACGGCTATGCCTGATTACCCGCCGCATTATGTGTACGGCGCGCCGCACAGTGAGACAGCCCAATAGTAACCGCGGCAAAAAATGGTTTTTGACGTGTCGTCCAATTTGGATGAAATTTTCACAGTATATTAACAGATATATGAGTAACAATTTCAGCCTCATAACTTCATTACTTTTTGGTCTAGAGCAAGTCAAAGTTGAGGTATGCCAACGCGTTTGAAATATGTTAGTTCAATATGTAATAATCAAAAGCTTATTAAAATAAAAATACATAATAAATGTAACTTTAAAGTATTTTTTTAATTAATTTAGTTATTGTAGAATGAGTAAATGAAAAAATAAATTAAAAAAAAAAACAAAATTTTTTTTTTCTTAACAACAGAATTGTGGTGCAAAAATTGAACATTTTGCATTTTCAATGGCCTAGGAAATATAGAGCAGCCCCTCGCCCTAGGTGCAGACTTATACCAAATGAAAGTTTGAAGTCTTAGCTTTAATTTAAAGTAGAGGACATATAGCAAAAGTTTGCAAAAGCACATTAAACATACAAAAAACTACAAAAAGTACGTAACGCGCACATTCTGTCGCTATACGTATGTTAGCATGCAATAGCATGTTTACAACTTTTTACTTTTATTTTTTTTAATTGTTTACTATTCACTTATTGTGCAAGAGAATAGTAATAAATTACATTTGTTTTTTGTCAGTTATTCAGAATTATGCTTTAAAGATCATTTATGTTTTAATAAAAATATTCTTGTTTACATAAATTTTATTTACTTTATTAATTTGATAGATAATTTTGTTGAAGGTCATTGACTTTGGGTTAGATAGTTGCATAATTTTTAATTTAAATTGATAGTGCAAGATATTGTTCTTATCTAAGTTGTGTTATGATCACTTTCTAATGTTGTTAGTTTAATTGTTATATACGTATATGCATGGACACTGCAAAATTATATGTAGAGCTTTATGGCTGGTACTACATGCCCATCACTGTGCATAAAGTTCTCATTCACGGCAGCAAAATGGTATCTGAGGCTATATTGCCAATAGGTTTGTTTGCAATTTTTATTTTTGAAAGTATTTTTTTAAACTTTATTTAATATTAACTTTTTTTTTTGCTACAGGAATGTTATCCGAAGAAGCGCAAGAAGCAATGAATAAGGAGTATAGAAACTGTAGGCTATTCCATTCTCGTAAAAATTCACGTATTTCTACGAATGAAGATGTAATGCACTATTTGCAAATATCATCAGATCCTTATATTAATTCATTTAGAATGAGAAACAAATTAAAAAAATTAGAATACCATGATGATGTTAAAAAATTATTGATTGAATGAAAAAAAATATTGTTTTTTTTATTGCATTTCAATGGGAGGTGGGCGTATTAGTGGGCGTGTTATTGTAATTTTTGCATGAAACATTTTAAATGATATAAATTACAGTAATATCGAATTTGAAGGTTGTATTTAATATATTTTAGAAAATATGGCACTTTTTATGTTGAGGTAGTATGGGTGATGGGGTTAAAAGTGGGCCAAAGTTCAATTTTTATTTCAAATAATGTTTGTAACTATATAACATTCAAGTACACCAAAATTGAAAGTTATACCTAAAGTATTACGGACAATACGGCATTTTACAAATTTCGACTGTATGGCAGATGGGCGTAAAAGTGGGCGAATTTTCTTAATTTTTTTTTTTAAAACTGGAATTGTCTCAAAAATAACCTGTGCAAAATTTCAGAGCTCTACAATGACTCCTTGTATTTAATGCCGGCGTTGTCTCACTGTGCGCCGTGAAAAAGCTGCCGGCTATTTATGCCACAACAAAGACTCATTCGCACATACATACATATGTACATATGTATGTAGGCTACCGTTATTGCACGCATGTACCCCCATAAGCACATAAATGAAGTTACTCACGCATGCCGAATGAATTGGTGGCGCACAACTGACCACTTACTGGGCCAGTGGGCTTTAGAGGTGGCAGACACTGCTGGCCGTCAAGTCTGTTGGCATAAAGAAAAATGCCTAAACCTTTGAATATGTATTATATAATATAATGAGTGAAACCAAAAGAAAACGATGGCATAGAGATAGCGAAAAACAACAAAACAAAAGAGCAGCGCAACCCGCATAGTATTGCAAAAACGGCAGCTAGCAACAACAACTTTTTGAGAATCACCTTTTTCGGCAGTCCTTCTTTGAAAAGGTTACGAATTCATAGCTTATATGTACTTATGTATGTGAGCGTGAATGTACATACATACATATGTAAAGTGTGCGTATATGTGTACTCAAATATACGAAAATGTGTTGGCGTTAGCCACAAGAGACCCGCATATAAATACTATGTACATATGTAATTATGCGAAAAGCTCTACGCACGAACACACGCAACTACGCGGCCAAACATTTGAACCTTAAGGTGCACAAATGCTTGTAAATATACTTAAATACATCCACATGTACTAAGTACATACATACATACTTCCCTCGTTGGTATACATATATATATTTACTTATATACCCACGCTTTGTGAACTATTAAAATTTAATAAACTGAGCATTGAGTGTAGTGTACGTAAGGCAACAAGCCAATCAGTTTGCTTGAGTTCATTAAATATAAAATGCTAATGCGCCTAAAAACAGGCAATAATAGGATAGCAAAACTTGCGTCGATTTGGATGCTTAGTTGGAGGCATCGATGGAGAACGTGGCGAGAGCCATTGACAGACAATGTACATACATATTTACTTAACTCAAAGCTTTTTACAATGCATTAAGATAATTTGATAGAAAAATAGATTAAAGGCTTTATTTAAAACTACTCGTATTAAAGGAAAGTAACACACAGTGAGCTTCAAAAATGGTATGCAAATTTTTTTTGACAATTTTATTTATTTACTTATATTTTTTATACCAATTTGTTGTTTCAATCAAAGAATAATCTACACCATTTCCAGTTGTAAATGAGAAAGCGTCAAATGAAATTGCGAAAGCGTCATTTGGAAATGAGAATAGTCAATTGTAAATGCGATGTCGTCATTTGAAATTGAGAATAGTCAATATATCTCAACATTAGTTTTGGAAAATAAATTACAAAAAAGGAACAGTCCAGTTTTCGGGGGTTTTCCCATTCACCCCTTATGTCAAGCCCTAATTTAGGGGTCTTAAGAGGCTGAAGAGTAGGTATAATTCTATCCAGTTTTACATCACTATTTCATACCATATGTTCGCTTCTTCCCCGTTTTCTTCAAAATTATTTTGGCGTCACACCCAGTTGCTCTCAGCTCAATTAGCGCAATCTTGTCAACATCAAGAAATTTTCATTGAAATTTAAAATTTTTCAATTCGATTTCTTAGAAAAATTGTAAAAATGCAGTTTTGTAGCACATTCGAAGTGTAGGTTTCAAGTCGTTAAAAATTACCGTTGATTTTTGATATTTTTTTTTTTGCCGAAGGGTGTTCCATATTTTCTTCCATATAATGCACGAACACAACCCTTTTTTTATAAAGAAGGTATGCAATATCCCCAGCTAAAGAAATTTTCAATATCAACCATGGGTGTAGAGTCTAGGGATACTTTCCTTCCAGTAATTTTAAGTACACAGCTTGAAGGATATTACGAAAATTAGAAAATGCCTACGTGCCACTAACCTAGCGATAGTGAAATATCTGAAAATATTACAGTGAAAATAAATTATGTTTACCTACATTCAACACCAATTAAAAACAAATTCATGCAAAAAGATATGTGTAAAAGGGCATCTACATTTTTCCTACGCCCACTCATGTTTTTGCTCTTCTACTATTTATGTGCATATACTCATATTCATTCACTAATTTAGTTACTTTAAAATTATTTCTCTTTTTTTCTGGAATTTTATATACTGTTGACGCTCCACTCGACTTAATTTTGGTTTTTTGGTATTACGTACTAAGCCGCGACAATAAAAAAACGGCTGTTAAACGGTGATGAGGGTGAATAAAAACAACTTAAGAATGTGTGTATGTACATATATGTATATGTACGAGTGAATGTCCCTTTTACCCACGCGTTTTTTTTTAATTTTTCGTGTTGCTGCAAGCGACACCGGTCCCTTTTTCGGACGCACAAACATCATAATTTTATTTATACTATGTCCTTGTAGTTATTTTCTTTGTTGTTGTTGTTGTTGTTGGCGTTCAGTATACTCACCGCAGTTTTTATGCTTGATGCATTGCTGCATGTGGCACATGCCATACACTATATAAATATTAATAAACTCGACTCAACTCCAACGCACATTCTGCGCTCATTGTTCGCTCAATCAGACAGCGTGTCCTTTTTGCCATATTGTCTGTGCATTTTACCAACTTTTTTTTTGGTTTTTTTGTTAAGTTCCTAACTTCATTTAATATCTGTGTAATTCATCAGCAACGGCCCACGACCAACATTGGATGACAAAAACGGGAGATGGCACTGAAAGAATATTGAATGAAATAAGAAGCGCAGCAACATGAAATGAAAAGTGAACTATGAGATACTCCTGCGTGCGCTTGTATGTATGTATGTTGGAAAGTGGCGCAATAGACCATGTCCTTCTAATGCAATCTACCCCATGCCGTGTTCGTTTCTGTTAGGCTACTTGCTTGGTAATCGAAAAAAAGCAACGGTCTTTGAAATGAATTACGGTTGTAATGAAAATTTTAAGGATCAGTAAGGAAGAAGGATAGAATAACCGAGTCGGCGGCAGTCATGCTGCTGCTACGTCGTTGTGCGTTCGTGCGCGTCCGTGCTTTACTAGTAAATGCGTGTGTGTGTTTTTGTTGTTTGATAAATGGGTGCGTTATTTCTGAGCGGAGTATATACATATCTACTAGTATTCGTAGCATTGTGAATATTTCCGTTACTTATAGAGGCGATACACATTATTCGCCCACCGCAAATAATGTTGCCTTCGAATGGCAACGCGACGGTTTTATGATGCGTGAGTGTATACGTGAGCAAAAATGATTTGAGGTTTAAAATTTATAAACCTAAATACTTACATATGTGTAGGCGAAATGGGTGCGTCGTGAGAGAAAATGTAAAGGTAAATGCGTTTTATTAAATACCACACAGAAATGTGTCTGACCTACTGGAAGTTCTTGGACAGGAATTCCTTATATTCTGGCTTTTTCGCCGTCTGTAGCAGTCGCTAATAAACATACATAAATACATACATATGTTTGTGTGGGTGTACATGTATGAACTCGTGTGTAGGATCTGGTTTACCTATGCCAATGTCGATTTTTGGCCTTGCAACATGCATACATATTTACTAGAGTATTACTGCTATAACCTTTACAAGTGCGGGCATTGTCTTCAATGTGGCGTGAGCTGCATTCCGTCAAGGCACGTGTCGCCGAAGGACATTGACAATATTTGACAGCTGCTGCTGCACCACTCACCAATAATGCACTATGGGCCGGCTGAGCTGCTTTGTTAGCCAAAAATTTAGTTTTTCAATTGGTTTTTCTGTTCCTTTAGACATTGTATCACCGAATGCCGAGTGTAGCAGCAATAAGGCAATTGGGCTCGATATTTTAATTTTTATGAAAAATTAAAGTTTAGCAAGGAAAAATAAAAAATTTGTTATAAAATTTTTTATCAATATTAAAGCATGTTCTTTTGTCAAAAAACCAAGCTGCTAACGATGAAAATCGATGGATAAGTAAACAACTTTTGAATGCTCAAATGAAAATGTGTAATATTTTTTTTTTTTGTGAAATAAAAGCAGGAAATAATGTTACACGTAGCCCTTTTCGTACAAGGCCGTACTCGTACACTCAGAAGAAAGTCAGCCAAATATAACTATACTATACTAATTATAATCAAAACATGTGTTTAGAAAAACATACATATTTAGTTGGCGTAACTAAACTCCTCTCTCAGTGTACTTACTCATTCATGACGTATGAGTAACATTTTCCATATTAAAGTTTTAATTTTTCTTCATCTTG
>NW_023458561.1:24378566-24422683 GCF_013731165.1 Rhagoletis pomonella
AAAAACCCCGCACAAAATTCCCGAGCCGTAGTGACTGGAATCAAGGAAAGGTTGAGTTCTTGCAGGGCTTAACTGTCTTTACGGACGGGTCAATGAAGGAATGCGGAGTGGGTGCAGGGGTTTTCATTGAGCATATAACCCAAAGTTATCCTTTCGCCTACCTTACTTTTGCAGTAAGGTACATCAAAGAATATCTTCTCAGATAGCCAAACGGCCATTTAGGCACACTCTTCTATCACTGTCAGATCTCAACGATGTATTGCAAATGGCGCGAGTTCTTCCCTGAATTCGGGGACTTAATTTTCCTAGCACTCCCTTGTATTTAAGTAATAGCAAATTAGGCTGGTAATAAATAAATTCAGAACTAAGTGGATTAACTGCAGGTTTTTATTTACATACATACATATGTATGCATACAATACAAACCATTCATAAGCATTCCACCTACATACTTACATACATATCTGTGCTCATAAGCAACAACCGCCTAAGTCGAAAAACCTGAATTAGAGAAAAAACGTTTTAAACATCCTTATGGGGAAACCAAAATATGTTCGTCTATAACTTTTTAGTTAGCCTAGCTGGCGAGTTGGGGGATTTCACATACACATGGAATAGTAGTTGCAGTATATGATAGCATATATAACTCAATACTTTCTTAAGTCGATTTAGGCGGTTATTGCTTATCACCACAGATTGTATGTTGGTCTATGAGCAGCAGAGGTTTTTAACAGCTTACAGCATGGATTTCATTTTCTCAAAGCAACTGAGCATAGCTCACTCACAATCGACCTAATCACCAGCATTCAACATCAATTTGTTAGCTTTGAGTGATGCTGCCAAAGCTAAAGCTCAACTCACTCAAGTGTATGTACATACATAAAAGATATTTGACGATGAGCAGCAGCAGCAGCACCAGGTACGGTTTTTCTATTTAATTTAACGCATACCTTTTCCTTTGCTCGCCCTAGTTACACCGTCGTCACTTGTTTGCATTGGCCCACCGCGGCGGCCCTTACTACAACTCCTACCCGGCGTCTTGGCACTTCGGACACCAGGTTTTTATTATTATTCAAGCGTGAAAAATGCGAAAAAACAAAAGTGATCTGTGAATGGCCGGCTACCAACTGACGGCTGGCTGTCTGCTTTTTTGTTACAATGTCTCGGCTGCTGTCTTCTTTCAATTTTTTTTTTGCGCCGCTGATATTTTTTTCTTTGGAGGTGATTGGCGTTTGACGGTTGCTCACTCGTTTCCACTACGATGGGCAGTTGGTGCAAGGAGGAGGCTGACTGACTTGTTGCTTGTTGTTCTTGTGTGATAAAAGCCATTCACGCTTCTTTGGTGGGCCAACTTTTCGCAGCAAAAAAGTTATCCAATGTTCTTTTATTTGCGTTTTCGGTTTTGTTGTTGTCTCAAAGCATGGACAGACGGCAGCGATGATGCGGATTAACGGCGCAGTTGATCTGATCAAGATTGTACCGTGACAGATGCCAATAAAGCGGATTAACGAGTCGCGTGGTCGTGGGTTCGAGACTCACGGCCAGTGGAATTTTCATTGAATTTTTTTTTTTAGTTCGTTCTGTTATTACTTTTATTGTTTTTTAATGTTATTGTTAACAAAATGCTGTAAAGT
This sequence comes from Rhagoletis pomonella, assembly GCF_013731165.1. NCBI lineage: Eukaryota > Metazoa > Arthropoda > Insecta > Diptera > Tephritidae > Rhagoletis > Rhagoletis pomonella. Next base: position 24,380,201 of record NW_023458561.1, read on the forward strand.
TTTTAAATTTAAAAATTTAAATTAACTAGTAATACAATAAATAATGTGAAATAAAATAAAATAATTGAAATTAAAATAAAAAATAAAAAAGCAAGCCGATTTTGAACAGAAACTCTCTGGATTTATCATGAATAAAAATTCTCAGGGAATTTTAACCTTTCCTATTACCATGAATAAAAATTCCCTGAGGATTTTTTTATATTAAGTGTCAAACAGCTCTTGCGAAGTTCGAATTTTCTCCTCACAAATTTTCGGGGAAAATGCTACTCCCTGGGAGCTAATTATTAGAGGATTTCTTTCTCGGGAGAAACAAATTCCCGGGGAACAAACTCCCTTGGAGTATTCAGAATTGGACTGAAAATTGTTTCCAAATCGCTCGAACCGAGGATTGAAGCTGCTTCCTGCGCAATTGTGGAACGCAGCTACCACGGATGCCAAACTCGCTTGCTTATTTGGGCATCAGACAACAGCTGGCCGATTTGTTCAGTGTTGTCATCGAAATTTTCTAGATCCGCATTAATGTTGAGGATTAACTGCAAGACTTAATCCGGATCAACTGCAGTAAATTCTCGACATAAATGCGAATTAACGAGTCGGTCCAGATTAACGCTGCCGTCTGTCTATGCTTTTAGTTAAGAGACAACTTTATGCAGTTACGCTTTTACAAATCATTGGAGATTGTATCAGTGATGCCAGATTGTGGGTAATTTCCCTATTTGAGGGATATTTTGCATCAAAAATTATTAAAAGGGAAAAAAGGGACATTTTATATAAATAAGGGATTTTCTTTTGACGCAGTTATTGTTGCATAATTGATCAAAATTCAAGAATATTCGACATTCTTACATAATTAATCGTTCTGAAGATGTGATGTGGAGTGAAATGGTATATAATTGGTAAAAAGTATAAGGACAATTTCGAAAAATTTCTTACGTTAACCAATTCAAGCGCTGAGTAAGAAAGAATCTTTTCAGTTGTAACTGATGTTTCATGTAAAAAGCGGAACAAATTATCTGATGAAATGTTAAATAGCACATGAATGTGCTTCAATTTTAAAGTCACCAAAAAATTCTTTTAGGCCCTTAGTGAGTGAGCAAAAAAATGAAAGTGAAAAAATGAATGAGTGAAAAAATGCAGTAAAGGGGTTTTTTCTTAACAGCGGTCGACCCTCGGCAGGCAATGGCAAACCCCCGAGTGTATTCCTGCCATGAAAAACAGCTTCTCATAAAAATACACTGGCCATTCGGAGTCGGCGTAAAACTGTAGGTCCCTCCCCTTTGTGTGACAACATCAAGGGGACCGCCACAAATTGGAGGAAAAGCACATATGTGTAAGCGCGAAACTACTATTATTATTTTATATGAATTTTACTTCTTTACTACTGAAACATGTATATGTTTAAATTCGTTGGGAATTTTGTGGGATAAATTTTCAAGATGTGGGTAATTGAGGGATTTTTTCCCCATTTCCGTGGGATATTTAACAGAGAATGTCTGGCATCACTGGATTGTATGTGTGTAATTTACTTTGAGTGTGCAATTATTTTGCAACTATGCAGTAAAGTCGATAGTCTAGGAAATTCAACACCACACTGCATCGATGTCATTCCCAGTATCAGCAGTAATTTGAACTTTGCGTATTTGTGCAACGTTTTATTATTGCAGTGTTTGTTTGGTGAAGCTAATGCCGTTCTCTAATCATGCTCATCCCCATTAGCATTGCATTGCGCCTAGCAATGAAAAAAATAAAGTTTTATACTCGAAATGGCATTCCTTTTTAATAAAAATATTCGCCATGGAGTTTCTATATACATACATATTTTGAAAAATATTTCCCACCCCGCTTGAGGTGTGTATCACCAAGACATGGCTTTTGTACTAGGGTTAGGAGTTTTATCCGATTTTTTTTTATATCCGAATATTCACTATCTGATTAAAATATCTGAATATCCGGATAACAAAATGAACGATTATTAGCCGGGTATTAGGATTTTCGAATCTAAACATAACAGTATAACAAAACTTTTTTTTTGGGTTTTAAAGAAATTCTTTGTTTGTTTATTGTTTATTTTGTAACTCAGTAGATTTAGTAATTTTACAGATTACAGATGTTCAGCCGCTTTTTGTTTTGGTGCTGCATCCGCCAAAAAGACGCTTTAATGTTCTGGAAAAATACTGTCATCGACCCCCATCGACCCCATTCGACCGTTTAGAGAAAATAATAATTTAATTCGGTACTTGCGGCATTGAAAATGCTATGCCGCTCAGTACAATATAGTCAGTATTGAACTGGTAAGCTAACAACGTCTATATGGGACATTCCTTTCCATTCATGTGTTTGACTTATTTCAAATTCTTAGGGTTGATGGATAAACATACATAAATAATAAATAAATATGAAATTTGAGCTTAATTAATACATTTTTCAAAACTTTACAGCAAAAAAACAAAAACAAACCGATTTAATAGTTTTCCAAATATCTCGAGAACGCGGCGAGGAAAAAGCTAAAAAAAATCACACATACACACATCAAAATTCTCTATGAAAATAAATATTCAAAAATTTTTTTTTTCTTCAAAATTATTTTTTTCTTAAAAATTTTTTTTCTTAATAATCTTTTTATATACAAATTTTTTTACACAAAAAATTAGTTTTTGAAAATATGCCATCTTAAAAAAATTTGAAAATATTACAATGGTAGCTCTGAGTATTGCGCAATATTTAAGTATAGTATTATGGGGTGCACTCTACAATAATTTGAGTTATGGATTTTTTATACACCGAAGTTGAGTAAAATGAGTACATACGAATTTACAAATTTTCTGATTTTTCTTTAGAATATTTTTGAGTATGCAGCTTTGTAGCCCATTAAATTTAAGTATAAAAGAGTGAGTGCAAGTTTCCAGCTACTGCAAAATTGCGTAAATATTTTTTATGCCGACGGCTTTTTGCATTTTTTTCTTATGGAAGAAAATGCGTAAAACCGTTTTCAAAGAAAATTAAAAATAAAAATTAACGCCAGTTTTACAATCGCTTAAAACTTGCACTTTATTATACTAAAATTTAATGTGCTACGAAACTGCGTACTAAAAAATATATATATATACGTAATGTACTCATTTTACTCAACTTCGGTGTAAAAAAAATTCATAACTCAAATTATTGTAGAGTGCACTCCATAATACAATACTTACATATTGGGCAATATTCAGAGCTGCCATTGTGATTTTTTCATTTTTTTTTTTGAGATAGCACATTTTCAAAAACTCATTTTTTTATCAAAAAATTTGTATGTGAAAAATTGTTTAAGAAAAAAATTAAAAAAATATTTATTTTCATAGAGAATTTCGATGTGTGTATGTGTGATTTTTTTTTAATTTTTCCTCGCCCCATTCTCGAGATTTTTGGAAAACTGTTATATCGATTTGTTTGTGTGCTGTAAAGTTTTTAAAAATGTATTAATCAAGCTCAAATTTCATATTTATGATGATTTGGTATGGAACGCCCCATATATGTATGTAGTTTTTTCTCAATGCAAAGGTTAGAGTAGATTTCTTAAGACTCTATATCCAATACAAGAAGGTTTAATTGGTTCCTGGACTAAGCTCAGCCAAAACTTGTATTTATTTCGGCCCGTTGATCGACCCTAGCTATGTGTTGAAGTGTGTGAATCATTCAGCTAACTCATCATGTTTGCGAATTATTACTTTTATGAGAATAATTTACCTAAGACTTAAGCCAAAAAAAAAGCTCATCAAAAAGAACACAGACTTCCTTATTGCGGCGCATAAATTTTCGCTTCGCGATATGATGGCTATGTTATTATGTCGCATAGGCCGCACCGTTTAAACTTTAAAGCTATGCTGTTCGTTCCCTCTCCACTCTCTAAACGTGCAATATTTCATTATTATCGCCATTGTCTAAATGGAATCTTTATTTTTCAAGTGATAATTGCCTTTGTAGGCATGTCAATCTATTGTCGGATCTTTAGCACAACGCATATAAAACAATAATGCATACAAGTGAATTTCTGATATCCAACTGATATGAGTTTGTGCAAATAAATCATTTGGCATTTCTATGCCTCCATTTTCCGCTTGGATACAAAATTAGCATTCCTTTAGGCCTATTCAACTTTTTGACCGCATTTACATAGATATATATGTACGAGTGCAAGAGAGAGCTTGATTTTGAATGGAAGTAAAATCATTTTTATTTATACGTAGCATCATTATTCATATTTCATTATTCAGCAAAGATGCTGATGAGCGATTTAGCGCCACATCAGGCGCGACTGACCGAATCAAATAAAGACTGAATTTGTAATGATCAAAATAGAAGCCAAAAAAACTGGAGATAAAAACAAATTCTCATTGTATAATAGCGGCAGCATAGCATTAATGAAACGCGATTATAAAAAGATACTTAGGTATGTACATACATAAATATAAACAAATTAAGAATAAAATTAAATTAAACAAGGCTTCATACCCTTCATCAAAAACAGACAATTCTACTTCAATCGATTACTGCATCTTACATAACTTGTTTGGGAGCTAGACAAAATTTTTTATATTCACGGCATACGTAAATATATAGAGGAATTATATATAAAAAAAACTCATATCTGAACAATGAGTGGTATAGGAGATAAGCTTGTACAGCACCGATATTGACAATTTCCCCAATAGACTTTACATGATTATTTAGAAAATAGCTCACGAAATTGCTCGGTTCTAGCTGTCCAAATTCAGAATTTTTAAATTAAAACCCCATATGCGAACTATTAGTTTTATAGAGGTTATAGATTATAGTGACCCGATTTTTGTGATTTGCGCTACACATTTTCAAGGATCCATCTCTTCTTCTTCTGGTACATACAAAAACATCGAACCAAAGTTATAATACCATTTCGTGTTCATGAAAGGTATAAAAATATGTAATAATAATCTACAAAGTATGTATGTACGTAAAAAATATGTAGCGCAAATGAAGCGGAAGATAAAAGTAAAGAAGTAAGAAAAAAGGCAAATGTATGTAAGTAAGTGTGTATGTACATTCGTACATATGTACATAATTATAATCAAAATATAAGAACAAAGCCAGAAAGCAGATAAACAATGAATATGAAACTCTTATTGTGCCACATAAATACTTATGCACTGTAAGTGTGGGTGAGTCATTTAGCTAAGCGAGTCTCTCATGTTTGAAGCTGGGACGCAATAAAGTGGCTGAGTGGAATTAAGTTGACGCGGCGAGGTAAGTTTCACGGGATAAGGTGCTGTTACTGCGGTGTGGTTTCTGGTCCAAAAACACGCTTTTGGTTCTCTCAATACCAGCGCAGATATCTATTATTTGAGAATATCAAGCAGGGAAGCCAACTCATGGAGAATTCCCCCATTTGCGGGGACTATTTTTTTGGGGGGAATTTCAGTTTACGTGGGCAATCGGGGGTCGAAATGTTGTTTTATCAGGAATTAGGTGTTACCCAATTTTTTTTTTTTCTTTTTTGCTTTACTAAGTTCATAATGAGCTAAAAAAGTTGCATAAGAAATGCAACTGCAACTAAAAGTACTGATTATGCAAACCTGAGTTATTAAATATTCAAGTCAGCAAAAAAATAATGAACAATGGCAGCATTATTTACAAATTGTCAATTGGTCAATTGACATTTCTATTTTTACCGCCATCGGCTGTGTCTTTGTCGTATTTGCTTTCATATAACGAATAAACACATCTTAGTTTTATATGGAAGAAAACCGCAACACCTTCGCCAAAAAAAAATTCTAAAACGAAAATTTTTAGCCACTTGAAACTTTCACTTTATTATACCAGAAATGTGGGGGCTACAAAATTGCATACCCAAAATATTTCTAGAAAATTTAATTGAAATGCTTGAAATTTTTACGAAAATTTGTTAAATATTATATGTACATTTCTTTATAATTGTTTTGATAAATTACATGAAAAAATAAAAATAAACAGAAAGACCAGCAATATATCAAAATTCATAATTTTTTTTTTTTGAAAATAAGGAGATATCTATGGCTGTGGAATTTGACGAAATTTTAGGCAAAATCGGGGAATTTCAATGTCGAAATTGGGAAATTGTAAAAAATGAACGTAACCGGTCATTTAAGCACAAGAGGTATGAAATGACTTATGCCACTTTACAAATATGCGGCGCACATATGTATGTACATGAAGTGAATGTAAGTTGATAAAAATAAGAAAAAGCACAAAAATGTAACTTGTGCAACCATTTAAGTGCCCAGTCAATAGCAGTGGGCACACAAATTCACTTCTTAGTAATTGAAGTATGTAGTTTTTTTTTTGGTAAAAACATTAAATTATAAACACAATTGTCACAATACTAAATTTGGTAGCCAGCAATCAGAAGTGAAATGGTTCAAGAGCCTTTTAATATATCGAAATATTTCAAGTGAATTTGAGTGGGATGTTTACTTTTACCAGCCCAGAGTAGTAAGTGTGCACCAAGTATGGAATTTGAAAATTTAAGAATGGGCCGAAATAAGGATGAAATGGTTGGTACAATATATACATTTGTAAATAGTGAAAGAAAATATATTTTTTATAACATCTCAGAAAGGGAAATAAATTTAGGAAACTTCAATACGCAGCGCAAATTCTCCTATGGCCTAAGCTTTTGTATTAAAAAATAGATACAGTTTATATTTGTGTTTTCTAGCATGAAAAACACCTTCTCATAAATATATGATCACCATTCAGAAACCCTCCCTTTTGTGTGACAAACATCAGGGCGCAGTCCACAAATCTATGGAGAAGCTCGGCCAAATATTCACATATAGTTTCAAGGCCAATATATCTATTTATTTTGGTCCTCGGTACTCTATGTATTTCAGTGACGCCAATAGAGAGCTTATAATTTTACAAGTATAAGTTAAATACGTGATCGTGAATGCTCTCCTGCTGCTTCTTTTTCTCCTACGATGAGAAGTTGCTTGTTCTGGCTTTCATCGGGGGATATCCAAGTGATTTTGGATAGATGTTTCGATGCTGGCGTCTCTTACTGATAACCCGACAGCCATTGTAGAACGTATTGTCATGAAGGCATGGTCCAACACAACGACCATAAATGGTTCACCCTAGCCTTAAAATGGTGAAGCATAACTTTAATATTTTTGTCGAAAAATTAAAAAGAATAAATTTAATCTTAGCTGACACCAACGTGAGTCATGAACAAACAAATTATGAGCAGCACCAAAGTGGTAAGAGCATCTCAACTTATTCATACATATGTACAATGTACATAAATGTAAAGGCAGCATTTAAAATAAATGAAACTACCTCTTGCAATTACTTATGCTTGTACTTCGTTAACTGCTCTGTCATTACTATGATTACAGGGTGAGACCGAGTTTATTAGTTGAATGACCTCAGCTTGATACTTTTAATAAAAATGTTTATACTATATACATATGTACATTAGACCGTACCACTTCACAAGCGCACAAAAAAAAAAAATTTCCGCATACACCCCTGAGTCGTAAAGTATTTTGCATTTCAAAACTAGTTTACAACTTTTAGGACCTTTTCGAGACGAGATCGGGATCATTTTGGGCATAGTTTACGACCATCTGGGGGCTAGTTCAGGACTATTTTGGGGTCTGTAAGTGACGATTTGGATACCATTTCAAGACTTTTTCGAGATGCTTGCGGGACAAGTGCACAATTTTTTGAGAACCACTTCAGACAATGTTGGGTGATAGTCGGGATCAGTTCGAGGTAGTTCGAAACCAGTTACGATCTGTGATCCTAAAAGGGGTCAGAGCAAGCCCAGGACCATCTCCGCGATGCGAAAGTGCCGGGTGGCATCATGGAACTCACAGGATGATTGTCTGCGATGACGAGCGGTCGGCGTACTTGTACAAAGTTTGCAGTGCCTCTGGTGGGGGAGGTGTGGGAGAGCGCCAGACTAGAGGTCATGTACCAGTCCACGCACACGTGTCTGGCACCGATACGAGCCTTCCGCTCTGGAGGAGATAGAGAAAATCCTCCGCTACTGCAACCCAAGCCTTCCAAAACACAGCTGTAGGCTTGTCACAGTTGAGGGATTGGACTAACCGTATCATAGTCCCTCGGCCCCTCGCTGAGTCTCAATGAGTCATAACATATGGCTTCGAAAGGGTAGTCCTAAAGGTCTACCAATCGGATGCCAGGGGTGATGACCCCAGCTTTCAGAGGTGCTATTGGATAATAATCTGGAGATGGAAGTGGCTCCTGCGGGCAGGGACGTTGAGTCTGTCGTGTCGGAGACTGAAAGTGTTAGCAGTATGCCTTCATCACGGAAGCCTGTTATAAGCATCGGAGTTTTCTTCGGTAGAGCTGAGGAATTGAGGCTTTTGACCTCGGTTGACGAGGATGCGGAGTTGGCGTTGTTGGAGAAGATCTTAGAGGATGAAGATCCTGCAGATGAACCTCCAACACTCTAAAGCGGCATGTGCAAATATTCTTATCCACCTTGAGCAAGGTGGAGCCGATGTAGCCCTGATACAGGAACCGTCGCTGAAGTATAAGCTTAGGGCGCAGAAGCAACCAGCTGTCGGAGCTCAGGGCGCCGAGCAGACGTCTCCTTAACCTTAAGAGCAACCTGCAACATAATTGGGAGCTCTACTAGAACGGATCGGATACCTATGAAGCCGAGATACATTTAGGTTCTTCGCTTGAAAGCAATACATGCCGCATAATTAACGCGGCTGCAATAGGAAGGCGAATATTGAACAGAGCGCCATCTATAGCTTATGTATATGTATGTACATGCAAATGTCAAAATGATTAGCAAAGAAATTGGCACACAATGGCAGAACTCACCTTTATTATAGTAAATACTTTGCAGTATAAAGTTTGAACCAAAATCTGTACAGCAAGAAAGCCAGTTGATAGAAATGTGGCAAAATAAAAAGGGGCGATCTCAACGTTCGACCAAAACTCTTTTTTATTTTTTGAAGTACTCTTGCAAAAAATTGTTTAGACTCTGGCGAACTTTTTTTCTGCTACTATCTAATGTACATAAATATATATCGCACACGATCTTGAAAAGTGACACAACTCAAAATTTGACATTTTTGAAATTATGCACTAAAAACGTATACAGAGCTGTGCTACGACAGCATTTTCATTTAGCATTTTCTGACGTGTTATTTTGAGTTGTGTCACTTTTGAAGACGATGTGCGATATGTAATATGTATGTATGTATGTTTGTTTTTCTCGCTGCGCTTTCGTGCACTCCCTTCACTTAAATTACGAAAGGAAGGTAGTAGACTTCTGACTAAGTATTTGAAAATATATGTATGTATGCATGTGTATGTAGGCTTATAATTGTGTGTGCAATTACATGAAAATAAGAAGCGCGTTTGCCATTGTTATCCACAACATGCCACAGATTCTACTAACCAACTGAACGACAATCAAAGTCAGCAGCGCATTACATGGAGACCGCGCGCCGCGGCACGGCACTTTGGCAACACTTTAGCGCCTCTAGAAGCGGACGCGTCATCATCAACGTCTCCAACGTGTCTCGTGTAACACATAAATTATGCCTTATATGTATTTTCTTGTCTTGTTGTACTTGCTGAATGTGCCATACTTGTTGGCAGGCAGTAGAAAATGTATATATGTATGTATGCGCATAGTTGCAAAAAGTAGTAAGAAGAAGAAAAGCTTCCACTGCAACCAAATCAAAAGGTAGTTTCCTTGGCAATCTTGATTTCAGCTGGCGCGCCGCCTTGCAGAGCGCGTTGCTGCTGCTGCGCCGCTTGGCAACGGTGTAAAGGAAATGCCTCATGAAGGCAGTCAGCCAAGCAGTCAAGTAAATCACCCCATCAGTCAGCTATTCACTAACTCACTCACTCACTCACACATAGACATTCATTCATGCATACACGTCGGCAGTCTGGCATATTCATATGTGAAGAAATGCCATATTTCTTGGCATATCCTTGCAAGCAGTCGAATGTGTGGCATGCAGCTGCAGTCGGTCGTATTTTCCATTACTTTTGACTCGACTTTACTTACATACATATGTCTTCTAGTTATGTATTAGAGGTATACGCCGCCGGGCCACGCCGCCGCCGCCGCCGTTTTTTGTCATTTCTCACGCGCCGCTGCCGAGTTACGAAAATATCGGCGCGGCGGCGGCGGCGGCGGCGTTCGGCGCCTAGGGAATTTTGTACAAAATTTTCATGTTGTATGCACATTGAAATACATCGTTTGAAGGAACTAAATACTACTCGTATAAAAGCACTATTTTACGAAATGAAAATTACATTTTTAAAAGAGGTTTTTTTGTCATAATTTGGGCCACTGAACATTAAAAAAAAAAGCGTAACTCAGAAAAATATATAGGTAACATGTTTTTCGATCGACAGCGTTTATTACAGTTAAATTAGGGTCGAATAGGGTAGAAAAGTTTTTTTCCTAAGTAGTGGTCAAACCCCAGGAAGGTTTTGCTCCCGCGCATAGCAATATTTTCTACACAGAGTTGAAGTCCCCCTTTTTGGTAAAAATTACTATTATTTTGCATTACATTCTGTTCTCCTTAGAAAAATTTGGCACTTAATATATTATTGGAAATTTAACTATTTATAAGCCATTTTTCAAACAGTGGGTCAAAAAGGCCCGTTGTGGTGGGAGTTGATGGGTTAAACTTTTGGAAAAAAGTAGGCCAACCTTATTTTCAATATATAACCCGCAAAAAATCGTAAGAACTCCGTAATTTAACATAACGGTTGAAAGCTTATTGCAAAACTTTATTGATAGCGACATAAATTACCCCAATAACTTAACCTTTAAATTTTTTTATTTCTTTAAATTGAAATAGTACATACGCATTTTTAGAGTACATAGAGATATATGTATATTAGGGTGCCCATCGAAAATCGTTTTTTTGTACCTTAGTACTACATATTTTCAAATTGTGGAAATTATCGATGGTCAAAATTTAAAAAATTCATTGAAATTCAAGCAAAAATAGTCTCTCAAAAACTCATGAATCTAGAAAATCGTATTTTCTGACCTAAATCGACAGGCCGCGACCTCTAAATGGCCTTTAAAAAATCTATAAAAATAGGCAATAATATTTCTCATAAAAACGAATCAAATTAGGGGGTAGGGTCTTTAAATTTTCAAAAAAAATCATTTTCAATGGGAAACCTAATGTATATACTATATAGACTTTCTTCTGTTCGCCCATCCATCAGCAGCAGTCACTCAACATTTGAATTCAATGAATGAATTAAATAGAATTATAATCTGATGACATGATGAGATTAGAAGCCTCATGGCTCTTTGGACTCTACCTTATGGGCAGTAGCGCCGGCGTTTCCAGACGCGCCGGCGTCGCCGCCGCCGCCGATTCTTTTTGAAGTTGAACACGCCGCCGCCGCAAAGCCTGTCGGCGTAAACCTCTACTATGTATGTAGGTAAGTATTATTGTTTTCATTAGGTTGTTTTGCTGTCGCTTTTGTTGTCAGCACATACATATGTGTGTATGTATGTATATATGGATGTTTATGTGCAATCATATCCGCATACTTTTAAGATATTTTTTGGCGCGATAGCAACCCCTCTGGCTGCTTCTCTTAATGCCGCGCTCAGCCTTGCCCTTGCCACAGGACCTAGCTCTCGTCGCTGCAGCAACACTGCACCTCGCTCGCTTATGCGCCACAATAATAGTAATAATAACAAAAACAACATAAAAGTAATTTGTTGCTTGTTCACTTAATGCCGAGCGCCACTCAGAAATTAGGAATTCCAGTCGCGTCGAATCACGACTTGTTCGCCCATATTTCTTGTCGTCTGGCCGACACAGCTGCGCGCGTCTCCAAGCTGCACTATATCACTAGTACATACGTTTGAAGGTAAGTCTGCACTGATGTATTTAGTTATGTGTGCTTGAATTTCCTGTCTTCGCCTATGACAACGAACGTCTAGATATTAGCGCAGGCACTCCTTGTCAGCCAGTCATGTGCCACTGCTCACCATTATATTTATTTCATATCCTTTTAGTGGAATCATTTTTATTTTATCTATTTTATTTTTAGCTTAATGTGCTCAACAACAGCAAACTGTGCTAGTCACATACACACATACATATTTCTCTGAATTTTTACGAGTGCAACTCCATATCTACTTTTATGCTTTTTGCTGAATTTTCATTTGCTTTAGCGGCCATTACTCTCAACGTTTTCTATACATAAATTTATTGCGCTGACATATCAGCAATGAGTTTGCATGCATTGCACTTTGTTGTGGCACAATTCACTTTTTATATAAATACATATAACTATATGTATGTACCATGTAATCGTACTACACTGTCGCATTCTTGCGTCACACCACCTCACCGACTCATGCCTGTTGTCCTGATATCTTTTACAAAATTTTTATGTTTTTGTTTTTTTTTTTATAAATATGCAATCGTACGTGTTCGCATTCACTATTTATTTCTACTCACTTACCGCTGTAAACAGTGCGTTATTTGTGTTGTTGTTGTTGCTGTTCGCATCAGGCGAGCTTAACTGTGTCAATCCGTACTCCAGTTGCACGAGCTGTCGCAGCAAAGCCCGAGCCCGAGCCCGATTTTGAATGGGGCTCCTCGAAAGCGTAGGGATGTACATATGTATGTATACACAGCTTTGTTCAAAAAAATAGCAGTAGTGAATACAACTCCTCATAAATTTAACAAAACATAAACTAAGCAGAATAGTTTTATCTTTGTAATAGAGGAGAATATATTTTATGGATCTAAATCCTATCGTAGGAATCTTTCAAACTTCTTTCACGTCCCAGCCTTGTGTATGTATGTACTAGTGATGTCCAAAACCCAGGAACCGGAACCGGAGAACCGCATTCTTTAAAGAATCGATCGGTTTGGCTCTTATAAGAACCGAAAAACTGATCTAGAGGAACCGAAACATGCTTCCAAAAGAACCAAAAAACCATTCCGGGGGAACCGTCACTTGATTCCGAAGGACCAGAAAAAAACGGTGGCGGAAGGACCGAAATTGGATTCCAAAAGAACCGAAAAACACTTACGGAAGAACCGAGACTTCATTCCAAGAGAACCGAAAAACGGTTCCAGAAGAACTAAAACTCGATTCCAAAAGGACCGAAAACCGGTTCCGGATGAACCGAAACTCGATTCCAAAAGAATCGAAAAACGGTTCCGGAATAACCAAAATTCTATTCCGAAAAAACTCAAAAACTGTTCTGGAAGAATCGAAACTTGACTCTAAAAGCACTCAAAAATCGTTCCGAAAATCGGTTCCGGAAGAAGCGTCGACTTTCGCTCGAAACCCGATTCCAAAAGAACCGCAAAACGGTTCCGGAAGGATCGAAACTCGATTTCAAAAGAACCGAAAAACGGTTACGGAAGAACCGAAACTCAATTCCAAAAGAACCGAAGTAAGGTTCCGGAAGAACTAACTCGATTCCAAAATAACCGAAAAACAGTTCCGAAAGAATCGAAACTCGAACCGAAACTAAATTACAAATGTACCGAAAACCGGTTCGGGAAGAACCGAGGCATGATTCCAAAAGAACCAAAGTATGGTTCCATAAGAACCAAATTCGTTTCCAAAATAACGGAAACGGCGGAAGAACCGAAACTTGATTCCAAAAGAACCGAAAACAGGTCCCGGAAAACCGAAACTCGATTCCAAAAGAACCGGAATTCGAGCCAAAATATCCGAAACTCGATTCCAAATGAACCGAAATTCGATCCAAAAGAACCGAAACTCGATCCAAAAGAACCAAAACTCGATTCCAAAATAACCGAAAAACGTTCCGGAAGTAACGTCAGTTGATTTTAAAAGAACCGAAAAACGGTTCCGAAAGAACCGAAACTCGATTCCAAAATAACCGAAAAACGGTTCCGGTAGGACGGAAAAAATAAGTAAAAACAACTGAAAACCCATTCCAAAATAACCGAAAATGGATTCTACAGCACCCTGAGCAAAAAAATTATTGTTTTGGTATGAAGGTATCAGTCCAAAATTTGGTTTATTTGTCTAGGAATACCGGTTAGTCTCACTGCTGACTTCTGGCGTTTACTCGCTCTGAGAGAGAAGCTACGTTTATGACAAAACCTGCGAAACTCTGCTTTTCCTAGGCTCACTAAATCGGTCTAACTTCCATTGTTGGTGGAAAAAAAGGTCGTTTTTTTTTGCATAAATCAATTCGTAGGAATTATGTCCAATTAATGGAACTATATTTTTCTGTGTGATTATATTCTAACTAGAAAACTACTTTTATACCTTTTTTTTATTAATTGCGTTGAATTCGAGTGATCCACAAGCATTTTCATTTTCGGATCTGATTTTTGAGTTTTGCCTCTTTTGAAGATGATATACCTACGATATATAAAGTTATTTCATTTGAGCACTGCTATTTTTTGGAACACAGTTGTAAGTCCCACTGCCTGAATGGATTTGTGTCCTACTAATACATCTACTATAACATTTTTTATAAATTTTATATGCGATTCGGTTGCTTATTGCAGCGTTGAGTCATGCTGAAGCATCACATTTATTGGAATGTTCCATATACCAAACGACCTACACGACACACCATACATAATACACACATATCTAATATGAATAAATGCATACGCATGAACATATGCATTTGTGTGGTTAAACCGCACAAATTTAGGTATGAGTGTGTGTTTGTCTATATAGTATGTGCGGTGTTATGGAATGTTTGCCAGGATTAAAGCAGTGCATCAATATAGTACAAACACTTAAGCGCCTACAATGATTTGCTGACTTATAATACTCTATGACTCTATACGTAGTATAACTGCAAACTATATTTATATGTATGCACATGCAAGTGAAAAGCCGAAGCGATTTTTGCAGATTTGTCCTCGCTGCGCTCAAAAGAGTTTACATAATTCACCAGACTCAGTCGGCAAATCCTTTTATTCATCGTCAAGTTTACTATGCAATTTTAGTAAATGTAATAGAGGGATCGAGAATACCCCTAATATGGTTTAAAATATTTGGATACAAACACAAATACATACGCCTTATGTAGGTCCATATGTGTGTACATTTAGGTCGCAATTTTAATGCTCTCACCCCCTAGAATTGTTCTATATTGAGAAAAATATACCCCTATTTTTTTATTTTGAAATTAAAAAATATTTAGAGGTCGTTCAAAGCTCTCAAAGTTGTCTATGTATTTTATACGGGAAAAAAACAACTTTTCGTAGAAATGGTATAGAATTCTTGAAAATCAATATTTTTCGATCGGAAAAATCAGTATCTCTTCAGGAGACTTTCAATAGTAATACCAATTTTTTTATTTAACCATTTTTTAATACCAACGATTTTTTGTTGGTGTCCATAATGCATTTTTCGGGATTTTTGGCGGACCTATAAATTAAAGTTACTATGAAAATGGTTAAATAAACAAGCGGGTATTATTATTGGGAATTTCCTGCAGCGAAACAGAGTTTCCCCGATCGAAAAAAATTGATTGTTAAAAGTTCTATACCATTTCACAGAACATTTGTTTTCCCCCCATATAAAATACTTGGAAAACTTTGAGCACTTTGGCCGACCTCTAAATATTTTATGATTTCAAAATAAAAAATAGACATATTTTTTCGGTACAGAAAAATCCTAGGGGGTGAGAGCATAAATATTCCGACTTTACGTTTTCCACATGCACTTTGGACCACCCTAGTGTACATACGTTCATATAGTGATATATAATATAATTTAGTGAACATCGATAAATAAATGCATGTGTGTATGTATGGGCAAAAAACTATACTCGTACATATAAATTTGTATGTATGTATGT
This sequence comes from Rhagoletis pomonella, assembly GCF_013731165.1. Taxonomy (NCBI): domain Eukaryota; kingdom Metazoa; phylum Arthropoda; class Insecta; order Diptera; family Tephritidae; genus Rhagoletis; species Rhagoletis pomonella. The sequence continues at coordinate 24,396,054 of NW_023458561.1, forward strand.
ATACGAGTATATTCACTATAATTTGCGATTCTATGCTTAAGAAGTCTTTACTTAATCGAATTTCAATTTATTTACGATGAAAACGTTTAACTTTTTTGATAAACTGTATACTAAACGGGATGCAAAGAGAGCAAGTTGTATTCGCATGACAATTTTAAACTCTTCACATATGCAATTAAAGTTTTCCGCTACAAGGAATTTTATGTGTGTGAAATTATTGACATAATATTTGGTAGATTTATTTAAAAAAAAAAATATTGTGAAATTACGCACGTTCTTAAAATTACAAGTTAGTACAAATATGCATTTAAAACTTTCTGGTATTTGCATAAGTTTGGTATTGGGCAATATTTACAGAATGAATGAGTTTTGTGAAATAATGAAGTTAAATGTTTGCCACATTTTCGGTTTGTAATTAACTCCTTCTTTTGAATGTTTACTTCAAGAAGAGTTTAGTGTCATAAAAAGTTAATTTCAAGCTGATATCCCGCACATACATACACGGGCCATTTCCAAACGAGTTGCTCTTTCCATCATTTATTTATCACTTGAGCGTGTTAAGTCTATCGCTGCCAAGTTCGAACCCAACTATCAAATCTAAAAACAAAAAAATCAGTTTCAGTTTTTATGAGGGGTAGAGTAAAAGCTCGATATGTATAAATATATTAAAATAGTAAATTCAACCATTTCCTACATTCACTCAAATATTAAAATTATCGAAGCTTTTATGCACCGCACGCACAATTCAACGAAATTTATCTTATCTTAATGCGAACATATTTATAGTTTTTTTTTTATATTTATTTACACAGGTGTAAGTTACTCAACTGTGTTTCTTATCTTTTTGAAAAAAAAAAAGTGCATTAAATCGAAATTCCACAGGGGTGATGAGGCAACACAATCGAAATTGTATTAACTTGGGACAAAACTGCTAAAAACAAAAACGCTTGACTTGGATAGGGAAACCAATGGGAAATGGTCGGATTTTAGGTCAGTGCCAAAGTTTTAACTACTTAAGTAAACAAGAATGATAAAAAATGAACGGGTGGTGTAAATAAAGGAAACTGATATGATTTGTACTATATGGGCGCTAATAAATATGCATGCATACATGTATACATACACGAAGCAAAAAAAGGTTTGAATATATTTAGTTTTCAAGTTGAGGTGAGTGCTAATATTTAATTAAATCAGCATGAAAGGAAAGTCAATAGATATTAGATTGCTATAACTCAAACATACGTGAATTTATATATTATATTAAAAAAAAAAACTACAACATTGGACACAACCTTTGGCTAAAAATTGTCGAAGCATGGGCTTTACTTCTTAGAGATTAAGTTTTAAATTCTCAAAATACGTACAATATACTATAAAGCCATTGAGTCTTATTCATAAAAGTAGATTTAGAGAGCTTTAAAATTAATGCTTTCATATATTTTTCAATTAAAAAATCATATTTTAAAGCAACTTTATTTTTTATGAATAATGCCAATAATTTGTAGCTAGAAAGCCACGAATACTTTTGACTTCACTTGACACCAGAAAGCACGATCTAGGGCGCAATTTGATATGTCCGAAACGTGAAGTTATCTGCTCAGCAAAACGATTTCTCAATCAACCCTAGGTTTTAAGTGCATTTTGCGTGGTAGCCCCTTCCGGTAATGCCACAAAGTTAACAAGAAAAATAGCTAAAAAAAAAATACATACATTTACCCCAATTTTTCCGCTCTCAAAAACTGGTACAAAAATGCACGCGAAAAAGTAAAATCGAAATTTTAATGCCCTCACCCCCTAGGATTGTTGTAAATCGATAAAATATACCCCTGTTCTTTTTTAATACGAAATAAAAATATATTTAGAGGTCGCTCAGCGCGATCGAAGTTTTCTATGTATTTTATATGGGGGAAAAACAAGTTTTTGTGGAAATTGTATAGAATTCTTGAAAATCAATGTTTTTTGGTTGGAAAACTCTGTTTCTCTTCAGAAGACTTCAGGGAATAGTAGTGAATTGTTTATTTCACCATATTTTAATACCAAATATTTTTATGGGTCCCCCTTCGCATTTTTTGTGGGGTTTTTGGGGGGCCTTTAAAAATAATTACAGCTTTCTTAAAAAATAGGTATTACTACTTAAAGTTGCCTAAACAGAAGCGAAAACAGAAGAAGAAAAATATTGATTCTAAAAAAAATTCTACACCACTTCTACCAAAATCTTGTTTTTGAAAATTTTTTTATTAAAAAAAAAACAAAACAGGGGTATGTTTTTTCGGTATATAACAATCCTAGAGGATGAGAGCATGAAAATTCCGATTTTCCTTTTTTGACCACTCTAATGTACCTACACAGATATTCGAAAATATAAGTAGGGAAGAGACATTTGAGCGTTCCTTGGCTATTTCCTTTTCGATTCTTTAATAATAATAATTTTTTTATGAAAGTGTAGCTCGTAGTCTAACAAGAACCATGTATGTCAAAATTTCAAACCTTGTACAAAAATTGCCAAAATCTAAGGTACCTAAAATCGCAGTGACAAGAAGTGGTAACATTTTTTGGTAATGAAATTTTCCAGTTACAAGATCATCGGTAACGAGCAGAATAGGCTGGTTAGATTATTTTCGAGGTATTTAAAGAGGGCTGCCACCGGTTTGAAAAGTTTAAAGTCAAATTATTTAATAAGTTCAAAAAATTATTAAAAGATGTGTATCAATCGAAACGGGTTTGGAAAGGCTTTATTTAAAAACTATACTTACGCGGGTTGCCACACATTCGAAAAATCAAATTCAATTTAATTCGTCAGTTAATTGCAGCATGTACACCCCAATGTCAATCGAAAGCGTTTAAGAAGATTTTAGTTTGCAAATAGGTACTCTTGAAAAGGGTTGCCATCTGTTAAAAATGCTAAATTGATAGGCCATCCGCAATTAGAGTTTCCCCGCTAGAAGTAAGGGAAATTTTGGAGCATTTTCAATGTTAAGGATTTACGTTGCTTTGGAAAATATATATGTACGATCTTCTCAGCATTTCAATTCCAGATATAGAAAATCCTATTGGAAAATTCCACTTTGAAAGCCTTAATGGAAGGCGATATTCCTCTACCGGGAATATTTTTGCATAACAATTATGGACAAAATGCATATATATGTGTTACAAATTCTACAGTTATTTGTCATTCACAATAGAATTTTAATCGGCTAACAACCATACCGCACATTTCCAACAGTCGAGATGAGCCACAGCGGCAGCATCAATTGGATTACGAATACCACATATGCATCTGCGTCACCACAAAAACGAAATAAACGTTATAAATACTACATAAATTGCACCCTTCGATCATAGCGCCCATCGTTGTCACTATACCGCTCATCCACCCTTGCAAACACAGCAAGCATACACAACAAAGCGATGGTAATGACGCATGCGCGCCGGTGGCTATCATTTCGTATGAACAATTATTGATAGTGACTTCGTAGTGTGCACGAGGGTGTGTGTGTGTGTGTTGAGCATCTGGTGAACGTTACCGTTGGCAGCAGATGTGAACAAGCGCCTCTATCCATAATGCGCGCCGCGACCCACCGCTCAGCCAAAGGTGTCATTCAACGATGGGTTCCTGAAAAGGGGATGTTTGAGAAGAGCGCGTGCGCAAACTCAACATCGACTCAACAAGCATTTAAGCGGCAGTTGTGTTGTGTTTTGTTTTGGTGCTACTGCGCGGCCAGCAACATTAAAAACGAACATTTAGTAGAAAGAGAATTCAAGTTGCAATAGACTAAAAGGAATTTATGCATCAGAGATATGGGATGTGCGTGTATGTGTGTATGTGTCGGCATATAATAAATATGTAATATATGTAACACAAAATAACAATGAGGTGCATTATGCGCAACGAGTCACTTATGAGCAAATATACTATGGCAACAACAACACTAGCAACATAAAATAACTCAACGATGCACAGTGTGATATTTAGTCAATCTAGGACGCCAAAATTAAAAAAAAATTTGCTTGAAAATCAATCATATTTTGTAATTTTGTTAGAAAAGACCCCAATTGTTACGAAAATAAGCATAAAAGAAATGTCATTGGCGTGATAACAGCTATTAAACGCGTGCACAGCATGCAAAACTAAATTTGTTGCAAGCTTGCATCGATAACAAAATTTTGAGTGATCAAATTGAAGTTGTGCGCGTTTTTTTGCCAAAAATTTGTTTTGTGTTAAAGATTAACACTTTCGCTAAAAATTTCTGGAGGTGATAGGAGAGGTCTAAACGAACAACAAATTTTATGAGAGGTGGGATCTAAAATATAACCCTGGGGAGTTATAGGGTTAAGAAGGTGATCGGCAGTAGTTCTAGAATAAAATTCTCACGCCTAAATGAAAAACCCTAATGAAGAACTACCTATGGAGTTTTTTTTTAGCTAATTGTATCAGCTTTTTAGAAACAAATATTTTAGGGGGTGGTTTTTATTTTTTAGCGAAATCTTGGCGACCATTTTGGTATAAAAAATATTTTTTAATTTAATTTTTTTTTCAAAATAGTGATGAAATTTCCTTGAAATTATTCCTATGTATGTCATATAAATTTTTGGGTTTTACTCCGCATAAAATTTACTTCAACTAGTCTTTTTTGGAATAGTTCAGGGTACTTTGACACTAGCTTATGTTCTTCTTAAAAATCACGCCAAATTTGTAGTTGATATCTATAAAACTTTGGCTAAAATTGAATTTTAACGTACTAGATTGGCAAAATGTCACACTGTACGATGTGTCAGTAGATCGCGATTCGGATGAGGGTTGTAGAGCGCGTGCGAGGCAAAGATTGGAAGCGCATTAACGTTTGACAACACCAAACAGCAGCTGCACGTCTCTGCTGAACGCTAGACGCAGTACAGCGCTGCATAGCACCAGAGCAAAGCAACCAATACGTCAGAGGCTCAACCGATATGCACTCTTACCAAGTCAATGGTCTATATATGTACATACATATGCGCATAACTAGTAAGTACGTAGCAGAGGTAGTCCGACCAGACCGATTGACCGGTGTGCCATACCACTATTGTTTTTTTCTTACTATTGGCACAGCTGTTTTGAGTGACTCAATGTGGCCATGCAACTTTAGGCAGTTAGACGGCTTTGCTGATAAAGCCGGCACTCAAAGTACATAGTTGCTGCCTTGGCTAAGCGAGCGCGCTAGTGAGTGGTAAGTGAGTGACTTTGTATGTGATTCTAGAGTCTATGGAATCTCAACTGCCTTGCTGCCGTTTAGTCATGCAAAAGCGCATTATGCGTCATTCATTTGCTGGAAATTCTTAGTGCCTCATATGCCGCCACCATTCGCTCGCTCACTCATCTCCAGCAGTTTGACTCATCGAGTTTACTTGGAGTGAGAGAATTGAGTTGTTTACCTGAAGCCAACGGACGGGCGTTGGGTGTCTTCTGGGCTGTTGACAAAAACATAAATGCGGCTCACTCGCACTACAACGTAGACGTGTAGACAGATACGAGGGCTACTAAGCAGGTCTGAGCCGAAGAAATGCGAAATGATCGTAGCGCCTGAGGTGTGAATGTTTTTAGAAGTTGTACGGTAGAAACGGGCGTGAGCAGACGTGTGGGGATAGCGAAGTAAACAAACTTACGTGAATAAGTGTCAATTTAATTATGAAACCAGAAGCTTAAAAAAAAATACTTTTTATTTAGTGCAATAAAACAAAACTAAGCGATTGAAGAAGGAAATCTGTAAGTGAACCGTCAACGTGCAACTAGTGAACCTGTCGCTTAACGGTGTTTCCAGTTTCTATACTGAAAAGCGCGCTTTGTTTAGTGACACTAAGTGAATGGAAAAAATATGTATAAAAAAAAATTGTGTTGTGCTCAGTGCCAAAGCTAATCTTGTTAATTATAGCTAACAAACAGTAGTGACACGAAAACCAAAGTCATTATAATATTGAGAACCAAAACCACAAAAGCACTGTCGATAATACATAATTTGTTATATTTTCAATTTGGTTGGTGCGTGTTTGGAATATTAAAAAATAAAAACAAAATCAATAAAATAAAGCAAAGTCTTACGGCCAAGCGTGTGGAATTTAAAATAGTTTAACGAAAAGCAAAACAAAGCACATTTGCGCAAAAGAAAAAAAAACTTGTTTTTATATAAACATACATACATTCCTTAGTGTTTGCTGTTATTATACCCTTTACTGGTTATAACTGTATCCAACAAGTGATACCGGATACAAGCTTCCGTCTTTTTTGGATTATTTGCGCAGTACTGGAACAGTAACTAAAGTAAATTAGGTAAGTAAGCATAAATGCATGCCATGGCTGACAATGGGTTAAATGCTTTACGATCATCTTAAGTTTAAACTAACATTAAGTTGACAAGAATCGCTTGCATTGTATTTATTTAACGAAAGGCATGTCCTACATTTTTATGTAACTACTTACAGTGGCACAAAGAAATATTCGGTTTATAAAAATTTTATTTTTTATTTTTAATCGTTTAATACCGTACCGGAAAAACAGTTCGCCGTACACCACTGAGTCTAAAGTATATTTGCAAGATAACTTTGATTTTTTTTTTCGAACGTAGGGGTCGCCTTTTTACCTTTTTCGTCATAACTTTGCTACTTAAAGTCGTATCTTATACTTTACATACATTTTTGTTCTTGTCTCCAGGCAAGGAAATTGGATTTTTTTTTGCTAACGTAGAGGTAGCCTTTTACATGTTTCGTCATATCTTCGACAATAACAGTCGCATCGTAAAGCATAATACTTGTATCTTCTTGTAGCGAGGAGAGAATTTTTTAACCCCTTCTAGTACTTACTCACCAAAGCTCAGTTCTTTTTACCATAGTGTGCCATCCTAATGTCAAGCAAATTAAAGCTCACAAACAAATCATTCAGCTTTTGCTAAGGACGTAATTTTTTTTTCAGAAGAACGATCTAAAAAAAAAAAATTTTGCCGAATGTATCACCGAAAAATTTAAAAACGCCCAAGTTCCAAAAAAAATAAAAATTTAGACTCAGGGGGGTACGGCGAACTTGTTTTGTTTGCCTGTAAGGTGGTGCTTACCTACTATAAAAAAACAGCAGATTAGGTATGACTACTTAATGCGCATGTGCATCCCATGAAAACTTATCTGGGACTACTCTCATTATGTATGTATATGTAGTCGCATATTTTTTTGCGGAAAACATATACATGCTGCAATTCATAGATGTATATTTATATAAACATATACATTCATTCTACACAGTAGCACTTAAAAATATTCGGACGAATAAAAAATCTTTTTTCCCCTTATTATGTATTTCTGCTTGAAATATGTATGTTGACATATAATTACAAAGAAAAAATATACGGCCCTACTTTTTTGGATATTTGCGGCATTTAAGTAAAACAAATTGCTTTGGTAACAAATCGGATTTTATTATTTTGAGCGAGAAACTTAAAGTCAAATTTTTTGGATATTTTAAATATCCGCGCGGATTTTTGAATTCATAAACAAAAAAGTTAAAATTCAGAGGAAACCCCGAAAAGTCCATAAGAATCGCAAAGCTTCCCGAATAATCAAAAACGAACCTTTAAATTCTCCAAAAGTCCAGAAAAGATTCTTCAAGGTTTCTAAAATTCCCGAAGGAACCGGATGGAATAAAAAATGATAAAGATTTGCGAAAAAAGCTTGAGATCACCAAAGAATTTAGAAGCAAAAAAAATTCATATAAAAACACGAAATAACTCGAAAAGTTCCAAAAAGATTCCAATAAACCCGTAGAGAATCTGTAGAAAGTCGTGAGATGTATCAGAAACGCCGAATAGATATGTACCAAGAAGCCCAAATCATTTAAAACACGGGAAATCTCGAAAGGTAAAAAACAATCTAAAAAACGGAAAAATTATGAAGCAAGAGGCCGCAAAAAAATTGGCAAATCTGGAAAAGTTCAGAATAACCCTTAATCCTTAATAAGTCCTTCACAAAAATCCCTAAACAAAACGTATAAAACCCCGCAAAAATAAAATAATGAAAAAATACCGACAGGCCCCAAAAAAATATATCTACTGAAGAGCTTAAATTTTACACACACAAAATTAATATATTTGCAAACCTTTTGGCCAAATATACTAAAGCTGCATTTTTAGTTATTCTTTCTGACCTCACAATTTTTTTAAAACGACTTTTAAATTTAAAAAATTTTATTAATACATGAAATTATTAAAAAAAATCAGTGCATTGTAGAGAAACAGCACGAGTATCAAAATAACGAGAATCAAAGCCGATTAAATTTTTTGATGCGGAAGGAAGATTAGGTATTGAAAATGTCCTTTTAAAATTTTATTCTTGATTACCTTAGAAATTTTGCAATAATTATTTTTGAAAAAAATATTTGTTAAGCACTAATATCCACTCGACCACATCCTCGAGTTTCGTAGTTCTATCTTTATTAGCTTAAAAGAAATAAAATTAATTAAAAGGGTATTTTCAATACATAATCGTCCTTATGCACCAAAAAATTAAACTGAATTTTATTTTTCATTTGGTACCCATATTGTTATTCTATATCACACTGAAGTTTTTTTTTTATTTCAAATTCGACAGTTAACTTTGAATTTTTGTACTGAAAACCTGTAGTAAACTGCCGAATGAGAGTTAACTCGTCGTGATCACATTTTTATATATGCCACTGTACATCTACTATCTATTATAAACGCTTAACTTCTGAACAAAACTTCAATAAAAACGTCTAAGTGTTATCAATTTTTCAGCATATATTACAAATGTATTTATGTCTCTTCAAGTATGTGAGTCTGCATATTTTATTAAAAACTATAATTTGCTTATCTTTCTCTTTAGTACAAGCGTTTAAAAACAAAGAAAACAAAGCAGAATGGCGAAAGTTCTGCAAACTTAAGTGCGTGATAAATTAATGAAATTCGAAATGACCTTCATATAATATTTTTGCGGGACACCTACGAGCTATCTAGTGACTGAATAAATACTTATAGAGACATAAATACATACATACATACATACAGTATCGGTCATATCTATAGCACGCCATTTCAAAGTGATATTGTGTGCCACTTATGTTTATTTATTTATTTTTAAGAATTTTCAATTAAAATATAGTTCATTCTCAGACAAACCCGATACAAACCCAAGCTTAATAATTTGTAGAAAGCTACAAAAAAGTGCAACAAATTTTCACATAAATTTCAAACTTTTTTCTCGGAAGTGTTAGAATTTTTTTGAGTACACAGTTTTTTAGCCCCTTCAATTTTAGTCCGATAATGTGCCAATTTGAAGTGCCTACGAAGTACCGTTTATTTTTTAGAATTTTTTTGTCGCATTGGCTTCCATATCACGAATAAACTCAATTTATTTGTATATGGAAGAAATCCGCAACACCTTTAGCAAAAAAAAAAAAAAATCATCAACGGCAACTTTTAGCCACTTGAAACTTACACATTATGGTTTGTTATATAATAAGATTATTGAAAATACAATAATAATAAAAAATTTCCACTTACATTTCTGATGATAGGTGGCAATTATTTTGTGGTGCAACGAATAAATATGTATGTATTGTCATTTATACTTATACTTATACACACTCGTGCGTAACATTGTTCTCAATTATAACTGGCGCTGTTTGGTTTTTTTTATTTGTGTTTCCTGATTGGATTAACGCTTGTGACTCAGATGGGACTTCGTTGGAAATGTGAAGTGAAATTCGCACAAATGTTCGCGGGTTCTCCTTCCATACACACACACGCACTCACTTTCACAAAAAGCATCTGAAAGATACATATAGTCACGTTAATATAGAAATACACAGTCAATAAATAATAGTTATTTTTTCACCGATATGTTTTAGTCAAAATTAAAAGTTAAAATTCTAGTTTTATTTTTTAGTCAAATATAAAAGTTCTAACATGAATTTTATTTTTTCGGTAAAAAATAAAAGTTAAAAGTTTAAAATATTTATTTTTTCGGCCAAATATAAAAGTTAATACTTAAGTTAAAAACATTTTGTTGCTTTTAATAAACAAGACAAAATAATCATGTTGATGACCTGAGTCGATCTATGTAGACATGACCGTCTGTATGTATGTATGTCGGTATGTATGTCATTCTGTCTGCCTGTTTTAACGCAAACTAGTCGCTCAGTTCTAGAGATATCTGATCGTGGACACCTCTTAATAATATATTAATCATTTGTCGGAACCAACCAGATCAGACAATTACAAAATATATCCCTCACTAAGAGATCTGGCATGTATTATTATACATACGGTGACCAGATTTCTCAATTTCAATTTTATTTAAAACAAAACAAAGAGAAAAAAACTTTAAAAATGTTCGCAAAAATGAACACACAATCAAAATATATGTTAGCAAGAATGTAAATAGGGAAAAGACATTTTAGCAAGTTTTGGCAACTTTTTCTTGTTTAAAATTTTTTTTATTTTTTTATGAGAATATATATTACTAAACATGTAATCAACACTTTGTAGAACATTTACAAAAATTCGTCGAATTTAAACAAATGATGATCAAAATTTTAAACTTTTTAATCAGATGTTTTAGAGTTTTTTTGAGCACGCAGCTTTGTAATCCATTAAGTTTTTATAACAAAGTGCAAGTTCGGAGTAGCTTGGACTTACCGTTGATTTTTGGCAATTTTTTGTTCGCGCATTTTCTTACATACACAAAGTGCGTTCGACAATTTTTTGTACAGAGAAAATGAGCAATATCTTCCACAAAAAAATTTACCAAAAATCCACGGTAAATAGCTACTTAAAATTTGAACTACGTTTTCCAGTTAGCGCAGTAACTAAACTATTAAATTTTATAATTCATTATAAATTTAATTGAAAAAATAAATAAATGAATATCTATATTTATTTATAACTGAAAACAGGTGAACAGGTGAAGTCAATTGACCGTGCCGGGCTTAACGTCAGTTAAGGCAACCCTATTTAAGGGTGACCCAGACTAATGACACATTTTTCTGGGAATTGAAAAATCCATCAGATATTTACCTAGTATTTAACTTTAAGCGGTCATATTTATTCAATTAGCCGTAAAAAGAATACTGTATGTTTGGAAAAATATTTATTACTAAAAGGAAAAACATTTGTTAAAATTTTAAATCATGGCGAAGAAGCCAATACAATAAATTTCGCTTGATGAAATTAAATACACAACGCAATTCAACAATTCAACGTTAAATTATGAGATTACTATATATATGTATGAATGTATATACATTAGGGTGGGAAAAAAGTTTCATATGTGAAGCTCCCACGCCTTAGGATTTTTCTAAATGGAATCAAAAAATACCTTATATGGGGAGAAACACTTTTTGATAGAAATGACATTTAATCCTTGAGAATCTATATTTTTCTATTGGGAAACTCTGTGACACTATTGAAGTAAATGAGCGATATGTATGTATATCGATACAAAGATACATTAAAAATCGACGGCTGAGTGGAAGATCGACCTATCTCGGCAGCCGGTTCAAAATCGCCCTATCTCAACTGAAAATACATATATTGAAAATATGTAAAGAGCGTTTTTGAACCGAATTCTGAGATAGGGTGTTCTTCAAGCTAATCCTGAGATATGGTGTTCTTCAACCCAATTCTAAAATAGGGTGCTCTTGAAAATTTACATATAAACTTATACAAATGCATGCAAAAATATTTGGATAGCCAATATTTTTGCGAAGCTTTCGACCAGAAAATCATTTTTTTTTTTTTAACTTTTTATGGCGGAAGAAAGTTTTTCACTGCCTGGCGAGAAAGGACCACTTCGGGGAAAATCTTATTTGTATGTTGCTCATATCGGGAATCGAACCTGGGCTCTTTTCAATGGTAGTATGCACCTCGAATGACTAAGCTGCGCAAAAAAATACATACAGTTGTGGAAAAACTTGGAAATAATGGCCCGTAGTCATAGTCAAAATAAAGTCGACTTTAAAGTTAGTTGCAGCTTTTTTGACAGATATCCCATTGAAAATTATGTCAAAAAGCTGCAACTAACTTTAAAGTCGACTTTATTTTGACTATGACTACGGGCCATTGAAGCTTAGCAAGCTTGCTAGCCAATGCGAATGATTGAAACGACTATTATAATGCTCTCTCATGGTATTGATGCTCTCTAGTAGTTGAGTAACAAAAAGGCAAGTGTCAGGTGCTGTAATAGCCTCCACAAATTCCAACTATTACATACGGGCGTGCAATTTCCTGAATATACATTCTTTCATATATGTATATCTCTATATGGAATTGTTGACAGTATAACCACACTCATGAAATTTACTGAAAATGCACTCCCGCAATCACAACAAGAGAGAGGGTGGGAGACGGAAAGATATATAGAAATAAAAACTTCATATAATTTTTCAATAGAATTGCATAAAATCTCGCAAGTTCAATGCGGGAGCATTCACATTTCATGCATACAAATGAAAATACATACATATGTATCTTCATTAGACCGGGTCGGTTCCTATACGAAAGAAAAAAGTTTTTTGTTTTTGTTGTAGCCACACTACTAAGCCCTGCCTAAATCGACTAGTCGATCAATAAATATCCTCAACAACCTGTTTCGGCGGTGTCGGACTAAAGATATATATATAGCTTTTCAATCCAGGTGGTAAAATTGGTTGCCGAGGGTTTCGTAGAGGGGAGGGTTATGTTCCTTGCAGCGAATACGCAAAAAAGTACGGGAGAGATCCGTTTACTCTGAAAATCAGGTTAAGCAGCGTTGCCATGACCGGACGCCAAATCATCAGCGTAGGAGATCAGTGAAACTCCTTCCGGTGGTTGATTTTTCTAGGCTTTGAGACTGCATTTCGAGTTCGACTGTCAACCATTCAAATAATTTGTCATCTACCGTTTTAGTACTATGTGGGAGAGATTGGAGGATGCCTCATGATTGCCTTCTAGTTTATGAGCTATATTTGATATATACTACAAAAAGCTATGAATGATAATTATATTGCTACTGTTTGCGACCCAATCTAATGTTTCCACTTATATACACGCATACGTACATGTGTAAGTACATATGATGACCATTTCGGTAGCATTTAAACGACTCATTGAATTTCGTTTATGGCAAAATTCAGTATCAAATTGGTGATAATATCGTAGCTTTCCAAGAGCAAACGCCATTTCAATTCAATTAGACTTATTGCTGCGACTAAACTTAATTGCCGATTGTGTTCGTTGACGCGCATTTACGACAACTGCAGTGACGATTGGCAATAACTGTCATGTTGCTGGTTATGCTGATGGTGTCAAAAGTTACTATATATGCTCATTAGGGTAGTCCCAAAAAAATAAAATTGTTTCCAGCAGAAATTTTTCTTATATTTCATATTCATATGTATATATGCACATAATTACAGTGTTTCGTACAGTTGCTATAAAAACGTTAAAAAAAAATTAACAAATAAAAATAAAATTAAAGTTTAAGGAATCTTCAAGCAATAAAATTATAATGTACATATATGTATTTAAACATAAAAATTTTGCTAGCTCCTTCTTCATAATCGATAATCTCCTCTCATTTTTACAAAACTTAGTTATCTTATATCGAGCCCTAACCACAAAAATAACGTAAGCGACATTTTTTTTCAATATTTCTGCATCAAAAAGAAAGTTTTGAAAAAACTGTCGCTTACGTTATTTTGGCGGTTAGGGCTAGATATAATTGTAATCATATCACGTACGTTTTTGAAAATAATACTCTGTTAAATTTTCAATTAAAAACTCCTCATGCGGTATCACAAAGGACCCTGAGTCTAAGTGTGTCCTACTTTTGGACTGCCGCCCAACCTAACCTAACCTAAATTTTCAAGTCAAATTTGCAGAAAAAAACGAATCTTTTGAAAATTTTTGTAGGGGAATATTTTCATACAATAAATTTTAGTTTTTATGGACTGATATTCTTCCAAAATTCCAAAAATTTTACTTTCCTGTGTATTTCTGGGCGACCCTAATGTATATACATACATATATGTATGTACAGCAAGCACTACCCTTGATAATAATCGTTATCAACGCGGAACAAGTTGACTTCTAAACCGCCTTATGCAATGATGATTTTTTTCATACTAAGAAATCCACACTCAGCTCTTCAAATGCTGACTTGCATTGATGCTTTCGATTACAGTTTTTTATTAGCACACATCGGACATCAATGGTCCTTATAGGCACAATAAGAGCTACAGCTAATGCCGGACAGCAGCAGTCAACAGCTGTTTCAACTTCTTGACGAGCCATTGTCGTTGTGATTAGCGTCATTTGTCCAGTTAGTGCACACTAAATGGCTTAGTGCATAGGTAAACCAAGTATGTATGCAGCTGTGTGTCGTCTGACACCGTACAATGAACGGTCAGTGCCACCAATCAATGCAAGCTCATGTAAATTTCGTGGAGTTCGGATCGGATTACTTGTGCTTTTTGCTGTGACTTTTTGTTACATTTTTTATTTTATTTTTTTGTTTTTTTTTTCGTTGACTTAAATATTCAACTGTCGTCAGCAAAGTGCCCACTCGAAGCCAATGACCTAACATGCGCGGCAAGTGCTTTTTATTCTCAGTAATCTACAAAAAATGGGATTTTAGTTCTCAATTTCCATTTTGTTGCATAGTTCAAAGTGTTTTTTGTTTTATTTTTTCCCCCGTTTCTGGCAGCTATTTTGTTATGGTCAAAATAAGTGTGCCGCGTCCAATTTATCGCAGCAACTTTCGTACTTTGAAATGTGTCTATTTTAGTTATCTGTAAGCGTACTAATTGCTCTGGGGCTTTTTGCGCGCTTGCTAACTTCATATGATTCTCTAAAATTGTTGTAGTCCAAAAGTCTAAACTATTTCAGATAAAAAAAATTTGTGCATCCGTTTCGAACATTTAAACCATTTTGACTGGTCAATATGTCTCGCAAAAGTAGCAATGGACTTTGTGGCACATGAAAAACTATGAAATAAAAGTAAAGTAAAAAATGCTGTTGTTAGTGCTACTCGATAATGTATGTACATATATACGTACGAGTATGTCTAAAATTAAGCGCCTACCCTGCTGGAATTTTGGTCTGTAAGATAAGCTTTCCAGATTCGAGAGATAAGATATTCTTACTAACAGTCTAGTAAAATTTTAGATTGAATCTTGTTGCTCACTAATGATCAGATCGCATATTCTCCATACAGCTATTCATATATTCTATATGAAAATTATCTTCGTTTTGAAAAACCGTTCGCATTAATTTACAAATCTAGAACTTTTAAGGCATTCAGCGCTTTTCAGGGTTTCAAAGCTTTATTCAGCTAAAAGGTTTATATGTCGGTGTGAGCGCTGTGGAGTTCTTGCTTAGGATCTAGATTAATCGTTTCTAAAGACTTCCTTATCAAGCTGACTGACACTCAAACTAGGGAAAAAGGCAAGCTAGCGCGTTCCTTAGAGCGGAACTCCATAAATGGCTTTTTAGGCGTCCATCACTTTATAGGATTTCAGCATTTTATTCGGCCATAAACCATAACGCCCAAAGGCTTTGGTGTCGAGTTCTACTTTTAGACGGCTTCTATACCATTGTGCGTAGGTTCTTCCTTAAGCAATCTGCAGCTACTCTGATATTCACAGAAAATTTTTTTTGTTCCTCACCTTCCGAGTACATTTAACACTTTGTGAAAGTCTTTTTTTTTTTTTTGCTCTTTAATATGCGACCAAGCCCGAGCCATTTGGAATAGAGCTATTAGGCATTAAAAAATACTATATATAATTAATCACCTTTCTATTTTCAAATCAGCTAAGAAAAGAAGACTAGTTTCCCACAGTCCTCAGTTTTATTAATCGTATGTAGAAAAATACTCCAAAAAAGAAGAGTTGAGCGGTTTTTTTAATCGACCTAGGTTAACTGTACATTTTTTCTTTTTATTTCTTTTATTTTGTCTTATCAGCTGCGCTTTTACATACCTTCTATGTATTGGTATATGAATCCAAATGTATTATACATATTTTAAGCATAACTCGTTGCACGCTTACCTTCTTAGTTGACCACCTGATTTTGTATTTCAACTGCGTTTTCAGTTTACGCGCTCAAATTTACATAGGCACACACAAAAGAGCACACGCAACTAACGGTTACAAACTTACTCAAAACGGTGTATAAAAAGGCTAAACAAAAAAAAAAATGTGTTGATATCTATTAAATATGTAGCTTATGCACAACGGTATAGAACTAATAATGACATCTGTTTATGCATACACAAGACTATGCAAGACTTTTTACTCACGAAAATTATTTTATCGTTATGCATTTCATCTTAAATTAGTATACATATACATACATACATACAAACATATATATTGATCCACATTTCTATGATAAAGATAAAGTTGTATCCCATCTTCAGTGCATCAAGCTTTCAAGAAATGTTGCTTAATTTGGTTTTGCTACTATTGTGTTCTCCATGGAATGCTATAAAAATTGTTATTACTGTAATTTTCAACGTGCTGAATAATAATATTCGCAATAATTTACAAAATTTCAATGGAGGCGCAATTAAAGCTTAATATAATTTAGTCATTCAAGCGGCAAGTGAAATATGCAAACACATATTCGTAGATGGATACAAATCTACGTATAGTACGTACTACATATGAATGCATGTACATCTGTGATATAACTCACATACATACCTGCTGCGAATACCTTACTATATAGTACATGTGCACATCCAAACACTCTCGAGATGACAAGTGCAAAAATAGGAGCTTACCAACAGCAATAATAAAAGTGGTAGCACCGGTAGTCATTTTTAAAACAATAAAAAAATAAGTAAATTGTTGCTTTTATTTAACTGCAACATACGTGATCTCTAAATGTGGATGAGCAAGTGAACGAGAACAGGTTGAGAATTTATAGGAGCGGTGATGCTATTGTAGACGAGGACTAGCGGCGCGACGAGATATATAAACATTACTTTTACACAAACATATAGGCATTTTTAAGCATGTATCGGTTTCATGTTATACAACAATTGCGGCAAGATGACAAATTCCGTGTAATGATCGTGGTCATTCAGCTGCCAGCACCTCCATCCCTCACACAAGTGGACTGCAATACCTGCATATGTACAATCATACACACATACATATGTATTATTTTCAGTCGCTGATTTGTAACGTAGTTACATCGATCAGGTGCTTCCAACTTGACTCAGCTTAATCATCATTAGTACCTTCTGTAGATTTTCTACTTTGTGTCGTGATTCCCTCATGCTGCTAATACTCGTAGAACTTGTTCGCTAGGCGGCAGATCAGGAACTCAATTGAGATATATATATATTGTTACTATGTTTTTCTTTTTTTACGCGAAAATTTAATGAATTTTGTAATTTAGCTACCTCTAATTAGCACTCCGTATGCAGATGAGGTGGAATACATTTAAGCCTAGTCAATGGCCGCATTTTTAATAGTGTTCCGCAAGCAAACAACTGCAATAATAGCACTGTCAGCTGAATTCTTATACAAACATACAATAAATACATATAAGTAGCCATCGCCATGCTTAAATATTTTTGTATCTGTCGAGTAGGTACTTAGCTATTGAAATTAAAATGAGCCAAAGCAAAAGCCACAAAACAAAAAAAAAAATAAATTTAAATATTTTTCGCTACTCAAGTACAATTAAGTACAAAGTATTACCAATTTGCTTAATGCGCATGTCTATTGAATTTTAATTAAGAAGTTTCTTTGCCGACAGGCAAATACTTGAGTATTTAGGTCGTCTGTTCCTTGGCGGATTTGTGGATTACCAAGTTGGGGACGTAATCGATGCCGTTACAAGCAGTGGCCAATATCCAATTAATATTCCCTCATAGCGCTGTCGGTCGGTCGTCGTTCGCATTGTCACACAATTCATTGCAGTCATGGCGGTGGAGAGTGGCTCTGTTGTGTCTTAAGTTGAAAGTAAGTACATTCTAAGTAGTTGCATAGCACAACAGCAGGTATTATTTATGGTCATCGAGCCATTAGACCACAACAACAACAACAAGAGAGGCAAATCGCTACTGCTAATTACATCAATATCGCAAGAAATTTTTAGAAAGGCCATTCGCCACCTTCTTATTTTCTAATTACCTTTTTTTCTTTCACGAATTCTACACGCTTTCTGAAAAAGAAAAACAAAAACAGCTACAATTGGATACACCAGTTGGGAAATGGTACTTACCGTACCACTTGAGTTATTCTCTCTTTCGTAATTAAATTGGAGGATGCATATCCTCACCTAAGGGTGAAAAGGTGCCAAGTCCATTTTTTTTTTAAATCTTCAGGAGATGAAAAATCGATGCAGTTTCGTATTACATACCTGCCATTCTACATCAAAAACTAAACTTTGAAAAAAACAAAGAAGCACAAGCAAGAAGCACAATTTTTTTCTGACCGTGGCACGGTAAGGAAATTGCTAGATTAAAAAAAAAAAACAATGGCCGGTAAAGGATGCAGTCAATTTGACAGCAGAAAATATGATAACGGAAGTTTCGTTAATTAACTTACCGAAGTGCTGCCAAAAAAAAAGAAAAATTGATAACAGTACTGAGGTGAAATAAAAAATGAGAAAAATAACTGCACTTAAAATTAGTATACATACATACATTGCAAGCATACGCACCCACTTACATACATATATATGTAATTATTATTAGTTTCCGCATCTACGGCTAACGAAAAAACTATAAATTCTACTTATTGGCTTAACAAATTTAAAGCAAAACTAACCACTCCGACTGGCAATGCCACATTGCTGATCACATGTTGTCACCAGAAGAGGCCGCTCGTAGCGAGAGTCATTGGATATGAGTCACTGCGGCTTGCAGCTAGTGTTGGCTCTTTCATTCGCACACCGTTTTGCTTTCAAAACGACGTCAATTTGCCGTCATATTTAGAATGCCATTTCAGTCACTCCTTCGGAGCGGTCCAATTGCGTTGACATTTCAATGAAAATTCAGCAACGCAAACGACTTTGGAAAAAATAAGCAGTCGATAGGTGTTGGACGTGTTTTTTACGGAGAAAATTTGTTAAACAAGGCAGGTGGCTGGCATTTTCAATTAGTTTTTTTCTAATAAAAATTAATGTGAAAATAATAAATATGTGGCAAGAAGAAATAATATGTTAATACTGGAGTTCAACGGCATACGAAATCGCTTTGTATATATGTACGTATCAAAGCAGCTGGTGATACGCGTAATATGCCGAGAATTTCCTTGCAATTCTTTGCTAATGGAGCAATTGGAAATAAATAATTAAGAATATAAAAGCTGTGCCACTTGTTGTTTTGGAACCATTACTGAATGTGCTGAATGCTTGGCTCATTTGTAGGCGTATTTTTTTGGATCATCTGTTACGTCGATCACGAAATTTTCTGTCACATTCACTGTGTGCATTAATCGTTTGTAAGTAGGTAAAAAAACAAAAAAAAACAAAAAGTTGCAATATTAATTCATATTTACAAGAAGTGTTTAATAAAAATTCCTCTAAGTCCTTAGCGGCAAGATAAACTGCAATTGGATTGATTTGGCTGCGATTAAGAGCCTGCCAGCTGTTCGCACTTATTGTGCTTAGTACTTATTAGCTTATGCGCTATTCAAGGTGAATAAACGCAAATTCCATACAAAACTACGATAGAATGACGACATGCTTCCAATGCCACTTTACTCCGCTTTTTTTGCTACTCAAAACGGGTTAACCGAGAGCGCAAAAAAAACCGGTGACTCAATGAAGAGCGCACAAAAAGCAAGGTTTTTACAAGCTTTTCAACAAAATTAGTTTTAAATTGTATGCAAAAGTGACGAAAGTCCATATACTAATATCCCGATGCAGCAAAGTTCAGATGTTTATGCGGGCGTATGTTGCAAATAAAATTACCCTCTTGGGCATCGAAAATATAATAGATACTCTGATAACTAAACTAGGAAGTATCTAGATATGTAAAACAAAATTGTACTCAGTTTGACAAATTTAGGTACATAATTATCTACGCCGCGCTCAATGCTAAGCTGATAAGAATTTTCATTGTACCTAAATGCACTAAGTATTTACTAAACTTAATGCTTGTTGGTACGCAATGCACACATGCGCATCTACGCTAATTGGCTGCAATTAATTTTTCCTGCATACTGAGCATGATAGACATATATTACATAAATGTCTATTTGTAGACCACATTGCAGGTATATTCATTTATTTAATATAATTTTTATATAATATACCATCTAGGTATCGGAATTTTCTCCATTCCATTCGCAGTAAATCTTAATACATATGTACACATGTAGATGCTATCCGCTTTACTTTGATCGTTTTGTTTGCCAAGTGTATGTAAAAATAGCTTTCGACTCAATCGTGAATATTGGGCGAACGCTGGCCAATAAACATATTGTTGGTGTTGTTTGCTTTTGCAGCCATATTTCAAATTAATGTTTCAAAATACGTGTATATATATGTACACACATATATACATCACCCTCCAAAAAATACGGTAAAAAGTTTTGACGAGTATGCCTGTAAAGTATTTTGTATCTGTATTTTTTCACACCTGTAGTAAATATGTATTGCAGTCATAAACCATTATTGCTACCGCATTTGAGATAACTTTAGCATTTCGAATTTTTCACACTTCATTGCTCACGTCTGGCGCTAAGTCTTATACATGTTGGAGAACCCCCTCAGAAATCACTAGTAGTACGCCTAAATCTTCTGAAGTTTTTAACAAAAACGGCTGCCTCATTCACTTCTTAAGTTCTTTTTATTTCTTCAAAAAACATACATACAGTCGGCAAACGATTCATGAAAATTTGTAGTTTTGTTTACCTAAAAACTTGTTCAATTAAAAATTAAGTGTATACATAACTAAAGAGCTAGCAGTATTGTGCGAGCAAAGTCTAAAGTAAAACTGGTTTGACCTACACTTTCTCTTAAATTTCACTGCACAGTGAACCCCTTTTGAATTTTTTTCGAGGTTGTTGTTTAGAGATTTTACTTTGGAGAAACAGGCCCAATAACAACTGAACGCATTTTTTAAGATGGATTAAATAGTGTCGTATGTATGCAATCTTATTCATGCATATGTACGTCTGTTTACGTCGGCAATTATGAGTAATGTTAAGCGCAATTGCGCCCGTATGAGTACTAAGGCATGTATTCACGTTTTTTTCTGCTTCATTTATTAGTTTTTATTATCTATAGTGACACATTCCCGATTTCCATTGTGAATTCATACAGCTGCTCGTCCAATAGGCAGTTACTGCAGTGGGTGTACGCGTATGATGCGACCACACCTTGGTATGCGCCCATAAACGGTGCAACGACGCTGCACTTGTACGCGTCTGACATTTCAATTTGCTGTTGAATTTCGTTTTTTATATAAAAATATTTTTTTTTTAATTATTTTATATTCGACTCATTTCAATAATAAAGAATCGAAAGAGAAATGCACAAAATATGATTGCCCGTGTGGTTTCAATACGCTGCGGCAGTTACTACTGCACCTACTTATGTACATATATTTACGCGCTTATGGCGCTTGGCAACCTACGTGACTTTTCTGCTAGAAACGCGTTCTAAAGCTATTCCTCTGGGTCAGTAGAAGCGACTGTAAAGGAGGCCGAATTTTTTAGTA
Source organism: Rhagoletis pomonella (assembly GCF_013731165.1). NCBI lineage: Eukaryota > Metazoa > Arthropoda > Insecta > Diptera > Tephritidae > Rhagoletis > Rhagoletis pomonella. The sequence continues at coordinate 24,417,753 of NW_023458561.1, forward strand.
CTGATTTCCGTGCTAATTCGAAACATAAAAGAGTCAAATTTGATTCGTGCATAACAGTGTAGTGAAAAAAATTACTACCTAATATATTTTAAATGTTGCAACTTTTTGTCTGCTTTTAAATTTATTGAAAAGTGGATTTGCCAATTTTGTATTTATTTTCCGAAATTCCAGACTTCCTGTTGACGCTCTGCCACTTGCAGATACCAGCTACTCGCGCCTCTTTCTGGTTTAGTGTTATTAACTCAAGCACATTCCCATCATGGCGACTGGTGAGGCAGCTGACTCCATTGAAATGTCAGCGGTGAATCAACAAGCCACTCAGCACGCAGATAACACCGCTGAAGTTGTTACCCCCTCGTCTTCGAAACCCTCAACACCACCACCACCCCTTGTCGTCAATGCCGTCACCATAGCACCTTCTGTCAGTCCAGAAAATAAAGTTTCCGCCGACGCAACTTTCTCGCAATTACTGGACGTCCACCAGAGCAAAAATGCCGAAAATAGTATAGTGCCTGCTGTTCCGTCTACATCTCGAAGCTATTATAGCGAAGCGGCAGCGGCGCATGGTGGCGACGAATCAACCCGTCTAATGCATGCCGAAATGGCAGTAAATGCCGCACAGCAGCAGCGTCTGCGTAGCGCAAGTAGCACACTGGATGCGAGTGTTTCGCGTAATCCATCGTCCGCCGGCAAGCACGAGAAGAAAATTGGGCACCGGCGCGTTGACGAAGGCGGCGAGGTAACATACAAACGTATACAATCCAAACAAATAATGGGTTCCATCCAACTCGGCATTCAACATACGGTCGGCAGTTTGGCGAGCAAACCTAAACGCGACCTGCTAATGAAAGACTTTTGGGAAATGGAAACTATTGCTTTTCCGCCAGACGGTTCCTCGATAACACCAGCGCATCACTATAGTGAATTTCGTTTTAAAGTGTACGCGCCTATCGCTTTTCGTTATTTTCGCGATTTATTCGGTATAGCGCCCGATGACTTTTTGATGTCGATGTGTGCATCGCCTTTGCGCCAGCTTTCCAATCCTGGCGCGTCCGGCTCGATCTTTTACTTGACCGATGATGACGAATTCATAATAAAGACAGTGCAAAAAAAGGAGTGCGAGTTCTTACAAAAATTGCTGCCAGGCTACTACATGAATCTCTCGCAGAATCCACGCACTTTACTGCCAAAATTTTTCGGACTCTATTGTTTTCATTACAATGCAAAGAATGTACGCCTTGTAGCAATGAATAATTTGCTGCCATCCGACATTAAAATGCATGCCAAATATGATCTAAAGGGCTCCACCTTTCGTCGTAAGGCTTCGAAAGCTGAACGCCAGAAGGCTAGTCCTACGTTTAAGGACCTTGACTTCATGGATCACCATCCGAATGGTATTTTTCTTGAAACTGACAAATATAATGCGCTAATAAAGACAATTCAACGGGACTGTATGGTGCTGGAGAGTTTCCAAATAATGGATTACTCGCTGCTGGTAGGCATCCATAATCTGGATTTAGCACAAAAGGAGAAACGTGAAGAGCGGATACGTAATGCACGTGCCAAGTTGCAACGATCGGACGAAGTACGAGAGACACAGGATCCCCCCGATTTTGATCAAACGATGAATGCTGGCTCGAACACAGCATTGCAGTCGGCTGGCACCGCACTGAATCGCTCGCGAAGCATGAATCGTCAACGACTGGTGGCGCATTCGACCGCACTGGAGTCAATCACCGCCGACATGGATATACCCATGGAGGAGGACGAAGATGTGCCAGCTGGCGGTATACCAGCGCGCTCTGAAAATGATGAGCGCCTCATATTATACATAGGTATAATCGACATTTTACAATCATATCGCTTAGAGAAGAAACTCGAGCACACGTTCAAGAGCATCATCTACAATGGCGACACTGTATCGGTGTGTCGTCCATCTTTCTATGCGCAGCGTTTTCAGAATTTCATGAGCAAAACTGTATTTAAGAAGACGCCAACCTTTCCGCTGAAACATTCCCCGTCTAAGCGAAAGACTTCGACAACGCTACGCACACCACAACGAACGCCATCACAGAATTTAGCCTCGCACACACGTCCGCCTTTGTTGTCTGGCTCATCGACGCCGCCACCTGCTTTTGATGACATTTCCGAGGAAGACATCACCGCTACGTCATCCACAACGGGTGGCATGTATCGCAACTCTGCTTCGAGGGGTATACGCACTCAACTGGCGCCACAGCGTTCCTACCTCAGTTCGAACCGCAGTGCAGTAAGCAGCGCCACGGACGACTATAGTGACGATGAAATAGCGTCCACCAGTGGTGCACGCTCACCAACGCGACGTGCATATTCACCGCGACTCTCCAGGTCCGATGTACAAGTTACGACAATAGGTTGTGATGAAGTTGCGCCAGTACAAGCACACGACACCGACAGCGATGGCATTATTGTCAACAATAAGATGGGTGTATTGATGAGCAGCAGCGAGGAGATCAATGTCAATGGTACACAGCATGTGACGCAGAAGACAACTGTCGTTAAGGCAGTGCAATCGCAAACCTACACAACCACGTTGGTGTTGAATGATGTGAGATGAGATGCGCGGGTGGGGAGAAGCGCAATGGACAATGGCTCAGGTTAAGACGATTAATTTGGGAAAGAAGGCGAAAACATATTGTATAAACGAATGGGCTGTTGTGCGATATAATTCGAAGATAGCAAACAAAGCTCGATAAGTTTGGCATGAAAAGTGGTGAAACCAATGCCATTAAAAACATTTAGACCAAGTGCGCTTAATACTATTTTATATACATATATGCCTGTATTTATTAGAATTAATGATAGCTTATAAAAAATTCACTTCTTGTAGAAACTAGTTGACTGTAGCGACTCCCACAATGTCAATTCTATGTGATGCGTTCACCTTTTTGCCAATTCATGCTATGTATGTGTCTTCTGATGCAAGCAAGTGGAAGTTGTGGATATTCGTATTATTAAAGTACAGCTGCAGCGGTGTTGCTGCTTCAATAAACGAAATTGTATTTTATATGTAGGCTATTCGATTGCTTTGAGTATTAATTTCCAATTTTGCTTTATTTACATTATTATAATGCCTGCAATGATTAGGCACTTATGGCTATCACTTTTATTATTTAAATTATTTCTGTTGAACGTCCTTAACTAATTGGCTACTGCAAACCGATTATGGTTATTATTATATTTTTTCCAGAAAAGAATTCTCGAAAATTACCGAAAAGTGCACACGAATTGTGTGAAATTGGCAGTGATACAGGTTTTTATTATTAGAAAATAAATAAATAGAATACCAGGCGATGGGATGGTACGTTAATAATTAACTACTGGTATTATAAATGAACTAAACGAATAAATCTAATTTTTAGCAGTACAATTAAATATTTATAAATGTGTGCGAACATATAAATTTAACAGTTCATACACTCTTACACTGCAGATTGTTGCAACGCTAAGAGTCTACTATATAATTATACGTAGTATTAAAATTACAAATCGAAAAGGGAGCAATCAACACATATCGATATTTTTATGTACATACATGTATGCAATAAACTTTAATAAATGAGTGTAGATTTTTCAGAAAAAAGGTAATCTTCTCATGTTCACACATTCCTTATAGTTGATGTTAGTATGTATTGAATGCCAAGTTGAGTTATTGACTCGTTGGTTTTCCATAGCGAATTTTCAGCTGTTATTGTGCGCGGCAGTTCGCTTTCAGCAATTGTTTGCATTAATATTTTATTATTATTGCATTATACCGTAAACAATTTTTGCCGTAAAATTTAAACAGCTTGTATTGGTGTATTTTCAGAAATAGCCTTATTGTGAAGCTGCTGGATTAAGGAGCGCTAGCGCTTAATAGTTATTGGGTTTTTAATTACATATGTATATGTATGTATGTATGTGTTTATAAGTATACACTGATTTGAATTAAGGCAATATTAAGTGTTAACCCAATTGGCATTAGGCATTGAGATTAACTTTAGCTTAAGCTACGATTTGACGTACTTTCCAAATGAGTGACGATGATTTTCAAAATTACTTCTAAAAGGCTTTTCGTAGAAAAACAATCGTAAGGCGGTTGACGGTAATTCGAAATAAGCTCATTCATGGTGGTAATTAAAGCGGATAAGCCTCACAAATTAATCTTAAGGACCTCAGTTCTATAAGTCTTTCGTTCTATGCTCTTAGAACACTTCGAAGGATTGTTAGCACCTTCCTTGCTGACACAATCGACAGCCGACTACTGTAAGATAACCAACATGCATACCGAAAAGGTAAATCCACCTAGGGAGATCTCACTTCATAGTTTGGTCGCTTATATAGAGAAATCTCGTTCTGTGTCGTTGCTTTCCTGAATTTTGAAGTCGCATTCAACAACGAGGCTATAACTGACACTGCAAGCTTTCTAAGGATGGATAATTCCCCGGTGGAGTTTGTCGGTTGTTGTTGTTGTTGTAATAGCATACAGATTTCCCAAAGAGTTTTTGTGAATGTTGCTGGAGTGACAGTCCTTGGCCAGATATAAATCTGGGTCGTTCCGGTTACGTAGACCCGACTATCGTGGGAACGGAAGTTTATCGGTCAGCTACTCTGGTATAGAGTAGTGAAAGCAAGGCTGGGAGCATGCGAAATGTCGAGGCTAGTGACAAGGGGTACCCCTAGCAAAGAACATTGATAACAAGAAGGGACAACTCGTTATAATTGTAGCGAAAGTGCGCAACAGGGGCGTGCCTTCTCTTTTGCCCTAGTGCGTTTTTTGATTGGATGAAAAGAGAAGGCACGCCCCTGTTGCGCACTTTCGCCACAATTATAACGAGTTGTCCCTTCTTGTTATCTACGTTCTTTGCCCCTAGGGAGGTGTTCATTCTCCACTTCTGTGAAACCTAACCGAC
>NW_023458561.1:24442683-24457717 GCF_013731165.1 Rhagoletis pomonella
AATACTAATGCATGAAAATCCTAACCTCAAAAAAATCACCCGTTATATCGCACACTAGAAGACCAGCCGCAGTTCAATTTGTGCGCGCGTCCTTTTCGTTTCGCTCCCCTCATCAGCCAGCAAAGAGACGCGTTGGATAATGGGGAAACCAATAAAATGCCAATTTTTACCATAATACGACCAATAACTTCAATTGGCACAGCTGGTGGTAGTCCAACTGTTGCTATGTATAGCTGCAACACTTCAAATGGAATCAAAGTTGAGTGAGTGCCTTGTGAAGTGTCGGCAAAACTGTTGCAATACGAAAAATGGAAAAGTAGGCGCCCGACTTGTGCAATACTATTTATGTATGTATGTACATATGTATGTACCAAACAAGTACTTATGTACTTGAAGTCGTTCAGGTGGAATTATAGTACATATTTGTAAATGCACTCAGCACTCCACTACGCCTGCATATGAATTCCTATATGTATGTTTGTACATCAGGCATATGACTTTTTAATTAAATTTATGTACATATGTACATATGAGAAAAAGATGAGGAATGATGAAAAACTAACAAAAATAAAGTTTTTGTCAAACTTAAATCAACCGAAAAAAATATAAAAGCCATTTTGATCGCTCCACCCAGTACAAATTAGTTTTTTTCTCCGAGTTTTTGAAACGACAGCTGAGATAGTGCGTTATTGAACCGACTTTTTACCAAATCAGCTGATCTTCGACTAAGGGGACTGGAATTATGGAAAGGGCGACATTTTCGACTACTATTTCAATAATTAATGTATTTGCAGGCTTGCAGAATGATATTAAAAACAGATAGACAGTTTTCAAAAATTAAAAAAAAAATTTAATTCGTAATATACTCATTTTACTTAACTTTGGTGTAAAAAAAAATTCATAACTCAAATTATTGTAGAGAGCACCCCATAATACTATACTTAAATATTGCGCAATACTCAGAGCTGTCATTGCTATTGTTTAAAATTTTTTTTTGAGATGGCATATTTTCAAAAAGTAATTATTTTTATAAAAAAATTTTTATGTGAAAAATTTTTCCTATAATATTTTTTGATATTTCTTTTCATAGAGAATTTTTGATGTGTGTATGTGTAATTTTTTTTTTTTAATTTTTTCTTCGTCCCGTTCTCGAGATATTTGGAAAACTATTAAATGGATTTGTGTTTGTGCTGTAAAGTTTTTAGAAATGTATTAACCAAGCTCAAGCTTCATATATATTTATTAGAAGTTGCAAGAATTTACAGAATTTTACCAGAAAGCGTTCCCGTACGCGGTTCTCTGGCAAATTAGGGGAAAAATGGTAGAGTAAAATCGGTCCTCTCTTTGTCAGAAGTTGCAAGATTTAACCCAAAGAATTTTTGCTGGAAAAATCTGGTAAAGTGTCAAACCATCAGCTGCTTAAATGATTTCAAATTTTAATAAGCAAAAACAAAAGTGCATCTGCATTTTGACCTAAATAAATATATGCTTGCGAAGAAATATCAAGTTTTGTAAGAATTTTTGTTAATTTGCTGGTGTATTTGAGCAAAATTTGGAAGATTGCCAAATGATGAAAAAACTGCAAACTGTAAACCAAAAATAGCGTCCACTGCGTATTTGACGGTTTTACCAGTTTTTACCCGAAATGCGTTCCTGTACTTTTTGGTTTTTCTCTCTTTCTCTGAGAGCAATTTTGCTTTTTGACAGTTTTACAGGTTTTATCCAGAAAATTTGAGGAACGAAACTTATTTTTTATCCATCAACCCTAAAATTTTGAAAAAATCAAGCACATGAAGTGTGAACCGCGTCCATTTTGGTATGGAACGCCCCCAGATACATATAAGGCAATACCCTGGTTACTTTCTTACTGAGATATTAAAAAAATTAATAAGAACGGTATAAAAATGTATTGCGAATGGGGTTTTGCATCGTATAGTTTATAACTATATTAAGATTTAAACGGTATTCTATTTCAACATTTTTGAATTGTTTCTAAATGAGCTCTCAGCGGCCCAGAGGGAAAACTTCTAATACGGTTATCTCGAAAACTGGAACCAATCTGACAAATCGGTGGGCGCCATTGAATTAAGAGGGCGCCAATCAGTTGAGGTCAACTATCATAACCTTTGTCAAAAATTTGGAAATCCAAGCACAGTGTAACTTATGAATTATTCATTTTAATTTCCTACATTAAAATTTCTTACGAAATATTAATTATAAATTCTTGTATTCTCTTTGCTTACTTACAGTGTTCTATCAATCTGTATTCTACCAAAAAAAAAAACCAAATCAAAATATGGCTTTTCAACGCAGTTATAGCAAAGTGTGGTGGGGCTCCGACAACCAGCAACTACCCTCATCTTTATCACTATCCTCAGCGGCTGGCGGTGCTACATCCTTAACAAATGGTACTAGCTTTACAAGTGGCGGCTTCTACTACGGTTCACAGTTTTCCCAGAAGACACAGCAGCAATTGAATGCGCAGCGTTTCCAATACAATAACCACAGTGGCGGCTACCATTCGCTCGATTCGGGCAGCATTCGCTCGTATGTGGGGAATTTATCGCGCATACAGGAAGTCGACGATGAGCACAACAGCTCCAAGTTATCGTGGGGCAAACGTGATAGCCCCGGTAGTATGCGCAGTCAGGTGAGTGAAATCACATTGTTATATGCGGAATGATAACAAATCCAGTATTGTCTTGCCATTCAGTGCACAAATTTCTTGCTCAAAATTATGCAGATACATTGTTACTAAACACTGCTCACTTTATACCTTTCATTCACTTCGCAGGACTCTGGTTTCTCTGACAATGATGAATCGCATAGTGGTCGCAGCCTTGGTGGTCGTTCATCCAAACCTGCCTCGCCCAGCTCAAAGTCCACCGGCAGTGTAGTCGGTTCACCGAATTCCGTACGTTCGCTGACAGTGGAGACACCACCCACAGTTATTCGACGAGTTGGAAAGTCAGAATTCTATTCACCGTTGGTGAACGTATCCCGTCGCATATCATTTTCCGGTTCACCTGCCACAGCCGCAACACTGGATGCCGCCATTTCTGGCAGCGGTTTAAAAGCTGCAACGCAAGTTTCGCCGAAACAGTTGACTGCCGCTGAATCGTTGATGAATGAGGCCGTGAGTGCTGCGAAGAAATTAAATTTTGATGATGCAAATACGTGTGGCGGACAAGCAGTTGCCGCCCCACAACAGGCGCAGCAGCAGCAGCCGAAACGTCGACGTCGCATTAGTCGCCAGCCAACAAAGCCATTGTCGCCCACAAAACGGCGCACTCTTCTGGAAGAGACTGACATTAGTGACCAAGAAGGCGGTGCTGGCAGTGATGTAACAAGCAATTCGTTTGATGAGCTTGACCGATCAGCAGAGCGTAATCGTTCACGTACTCGTTTGCACATTGTGCCAGCCTACAACAATGAAACGGTCTATTTAGGTGTATCTTGTACATCTCCCACTACCAAGCCGTACAACAATGAAACTATGATTTTGGGTGCCGGTGGTGAAATCACCAGTGCTTCCTGTGAGGACACCAACAACAACACACTCAAATTAGATGAACTCGATAAGACAATGTCGCCGCTGAAAGTAGATGAGCAGCGTTACTTGGCCAGCACGAGTACGCCAAAAGCATCACCAAGCGAACATGCGCGTTCGTGGATCCAAATGTCTCTCCGCCAGGTGGCACGGGAGTACACAACTCCGCTGCTGAACGGTCGTATGTGTGACCTGCAACGTTGGCTTTATGATTTGCGTTATTCATACGAGCAGGAAGTAATGTCAACGCTACAAACCAAGTCTATTGCACAGGAAGCTTTCAAGAATTTGACAATTACCACAAACACAGTGGCCAAGCTGATACGCCAGCTGCAACAGCGCGCGCTCTGCATGCAATCAGATTTCGAGCGCGTCGAACGCATACTATCAGGGGCGCAAGAAGCTACGCTACATGAAGCGCTATCCAGCGCTGAGCAGCTTGTTGCGAATGTGGCGGAGTTTACGCAGGTACTCGAACGACGCGCGGTTTTTTTCAATGAGTCGCGCGTTGATCGCAAGCGATATGAGGAAAATATCGAGCAGATACGCATAATCACCAAAGATACGCGATACTCGCTCGAACGTCAGCACTACATCAATTTGGAATCGCTATTGGATGATGTGCAAGTGCTTAAGCGCTATTTGCTGATCAGTGTGCGGCAAGTGTTCCAGAAGATGGTGCGCATTATAGTGCAGAGCGTAGAGCAGGGTCAGTGTGATCTTATGCTGCGCGCCAACATTAATATGATAGCCACCTTGATGAATATCGACTACCAGGGTTTCGCTTCACTCACAGATGCCTTTGTGCAGAACGAAGCTGTACGCGCTCTGCTCATCGTTTGTCTGGAGAATAAATTATCTTCGGTGCGCGCGCTAGCCTTACGTGCGTTGGCTACAATTTGTTGCTCACCGGCGGCTATTGCGCAGTTAGGCGCCTGCGGTGGCATAGAGATCGTGCGCGATACCGTGCAAGTACCGGGCAGAGAACGGTCAGGTGAATTGAGACGCCGAGATTTAGAGCGACGTGAAGCTGTTTCGCTGTTAACACAAATCACCGCAGCCTGGCATGGGCCTGAGCATCGAGTTGACGGTTTAAAGGCATGTGCAGAGATTATTGTCGAGGGACTGACACAGTTGATAACGAGCACCGACTGTGCGCAGACGCTGTTGCTATGCGCAGCAGCGTTGAATAATCTCAGTCGCATTGAGGTGACATCGCACTACTCGATAATGTCGAATGAGGCGATATTTAAGCTGATAGCAGTGGTGCAGGGACGAGGGGAGGAGACATCAATATTTTTATATGTAAGTAGCACAAGAGTTTTAGAACGTTGTATATATGTAAGTACGGGGATTCCGTCATAGCTTCTTATAGGTGTAAAAACAAAGTATTATTCTTAGCAGAAAAATTTATTTAGGTAAGCGGGTTTTGTTTCTGGCATCTCTAAAAGGGCTCAAAATTCAGTTTGAAATCAGTTTGAGATCTCTTCTTATTTGACACACCCAAATTGAACCAAAGTTTGAAAGCTGGGAGTAGAGGTTGCTGAGTGGTTGCCTATGTGGACTTGTATGTTTAGAGAGAGTAAATTTCTTGATACCCTTTATGATCTCACTCAAGGGCAATTTGACCTGTAACGAAGACAGAAGGCCACAAAAGCCGGAAGTGGGTACAGTGGACCCTCATAACAAGCAGTGAAGATCTTCAAACCAAGCGCATTCTGGTACTTAACGGCATGCTTGAAATAGTGACAATCGAGATCGTATGTAAGGCACTTTACTTAGTTTAGCTCGAGTATCCTTGGTGCCTTCGACTTTATCCCTCAAAATACGGACTACTGCGAGGCTAGAGACTGGAGTGGACGGGAGCCATAACCAGATAGAAGGCATCGGTAAACTTTTAGATGGATGAATCGTAATTTGACAAAAGTGCCAGTGGAGGGTCTTTGCTGGAAGCTGTCTGGCAGCCTAAAACTTAAACGTGTAGACGTGGGTTCCTGGCGCGCTTTGCGAATTAGCGACTGAGGAAGCATAAAGAGTGGAGACCTTCAAGAGCATAGAGTGATTTTCAAATCATTTCTTAGCGATCCCATCATCAAGTTCACCGGGAAAATGCCACCGAAGTTATCATCTCGTAGAGGGTGCACGCAAGCTCCCTTCTTGACAAATTTGGTTTAGGTAAATAAAAAAGGAAAAGGCTTTAAAATTTTAATAAAAATATTAACTTTTTTATACCGATTGACGTTTTTAAAAATTCAATATGGTGGCTAATTTTTAAAAAATTATTAAATTTGCTAGTCGGCAGTTTTTTAAATTTCAAAATGGAACCAAACATGGCGGATAATTTTTCAAAACTTTCTCAGATAACTCGGGAACTTGTCACTCGAGGGTTTTAGGGGTCGCCAATTTTGATAATTAACACTGGACACAATGAATTTTTTAAAATTAGCCGCTATATTGGATCCGCCATTTTGAATCGTGAAAAACACCACTCGGCATTAAAAAGTACTTTACTTATTAAAATTTTAAAACTTTAAGATTTTGGCGAGAAGAGGGCTTCCTTTGAAAAGTAATGCCCCTTTGTACATCAAGGCTTACGATGAAAAGCAAAACTATACTAAACCAATCAAGTATGCAGAACAGGGTCAGGCTTTGATGGCTACAGTGATATGAGGGTTTTGTTACCAACGAAAGAGCAGACGCTCTCGTAAAATGTGGTAGCCATTACAGCCTGAACAGGACTGAACATCCCCTCAGTAGTATATCAAAAGGATACACACTAGGGCTGCTAAGTATGTAAGTAGGAGGATTCTCAGCCTACAGCACAGTAACGAATGACAAAGGTAGAACAGCAGTCTAGGAAATTTAAAACTTCCTCTAGAGAACTCTCACAGTCAACATGACAGGGCACCACTGCAAGTTTAGATAACACCTTGGAAAGAATGGACTTTCTACAGCTGCGAACTGCAAATGCTGTATGCTGCCGGATGAATTCCTGGAGGAGATATTCACATATCTTAGGTCAAAGAATCGTACACTTCGGCGAGCGATTATGGTCTTCATCGAGAGTCTGCAACATGTCAACTTCAGCACAACACCGCTCCTCTGTGTGTATGTAGAAGTACACTTAATCAGAGCTGAGTATACAATTTCGTTTATTAAATTTCTTCTAAGGATGATACTAACTTTGGGTGCGTTCAGAAATGCATCAAGCCAAAGCATCAGTATCTTTTATTTCTAAACTATAAGTGATGGAAATGTCTTATTTACGCAGCTAAGTTCCAATTCGGCTTCTAACCGCAGTTGCGCATATTTGACATTTTTATCAATTACAGTTTAGAAATAAAAGAGGCTGATGCTTTGGCTTGATGCATTTCTGAACGCACCCTACAATTACAAGTACGGCCCACTTAAAATATACTTTCCATTTCAATCTTTTTCTTGTCCAGCACTTCCTTTGTAGAATGCATGAAAAAGGTTAAATTTTGCGCTATTCATCAAGTTCTAAAGTGGTCAGCATATTAAGCCCATCACTCTTTTTGTGCAAAACAAATTTTTTCTTGTCCTTAATGGGGGGAAAAGTAGCCAGATATTTGTCATCACTATACGAAAACTTTTCCCATTTCAAGTGACGCACTTCAACACGGAATTCAACAGGACATGTCGTCATGCATTAATATTAGGCAATAGAATCTAAACAAGCATATGTATGTATGTACATATATGCATGTAAATAAATAAAAATGAGCATGCATGTCTTTGAAATCAATTTCCTATTAGAATGTCTGTAAGTGTAGAAAAGCCACTTCGTCCATTTAGGCTGAGCACAGCGACAAATGTGTACGAAATGTGAATGAAAGCGAAGCGGATGATGATGATGATGAAAATAAAAGCAATTTAAATGAGAAATATGTAGCAAGAAGAAAAAAATTTGAAAATCGTAGTTCGCATGACTGAATCGACTAAGCCGACCGGGGGACATTGAACTGATGAATGAACTACTGAGCTGATTGAGAACCTACGTATATACATACATACCTACGTACTACTACGTGTATATGCCGCATCGGCAGCTGGATTACTGTGTAGGCGGCAGGCGGCAGGCGGCAGGCGGCAGGGGAGCCAAGCACATAAATCACTTGTCAGTCGCTACTAAAAATGCAATTTCTAATTTTATTGAAAGCTTTTCAAATAACATTTTCTCAAACTGTATATTAAAGTGGCTATTGGGCAAAGAAAACAACCGCAAATATAGTTGAAGCAAAAAGAGAGAGAGAGAGAGGGAGAGGCAGGCAAAAGGCAATCGAAATGAGCTGCTGTGCGCGCGTGTCAGGCCTCCAAACGACAAAATGCTTAAGCGTGGCGTAGGCGTTGAAACGCTGTTAGACGGCGCGGGTGGGCAAGTAAGCAGTTTGTTGACGACGGCCATTCTTCCGGTTGCCAAGTCTGGCATGAGTTCATAAAATTTATTTCCGCATTTGTAAGGCAATTTTTCTTGAATCTTTAGTTTGCTTTGCGCCTAAAACGGATTTTTTATTTTTATTTTTTTTTTGCGGTGCAGCCTAATTCGCTCTGCCCAGCGAGTATTCAGTCAACTTTTCTTAAGCTTCCTTATCACTTAGCACATTACCTTATACAAATACAGCATTTTCATTTTGATTTATATTTTTTTTTAACTATTTTTCAGGAGCAAATCGTTGCAATGTTACACAATATGTCAGTGAACAAGAAGTGCCACAGTCACTTGGCCAATGGCAGCATCATAAATTTCATCACGTCCGCATACCAAACGGAGTTCTACAAAAGCTACAATTCGCGAGCGGAGAGCGACGCACAGCGGCGCACCATCAAAGCTATTCTGCATACGTTGACACATTTGGTGCACGAGTCCAGTCTGGGCATTGAACTGTTGGAGCAGCATCGCGGTGTGCCTGCCTTCTTCCGGCAGGCAGTGCTCATCGGTGGCGGCGGTAGTGGTAGCGCAGGTGGCGAACACTGGTCTTTGGATGGCAGCCACAGCAGAGATATTTCGTTTTTGGCACGCCAATTGCTGCAGGCCCAAAGACAGGAGCAGGCCAATATAACTGGGATGTCAACGACGACGCTGGTTAGAGATAAGGAGATTAGCAACGCTGACGCTGAGTCTACTGTGGTTAGTACGAGTGCCACTGCTGGCGATGGTGGTGGTGCTGTGCGAGGTCGTGTTGGCAGCGGCAACAGCAGCGCAGGCAATTTTAAATTCAATTTGACGCGACAGGAGAGTTTCGTCTGAGTGGCTGCATGCAACAGAGTTGTCGTAGTTTGGTACGCGTTAAGGCGCTTTAGGCTGTTGTGGCACCGAATTATTCTATTTGCCGGCTATACTGGGTTGCCGGCTAGAGGGCACACATACATATAACTTGTATATATTATCGAGGCAATCGTGCGCGTAGCATCGATTTGGTGTCGTAAAGGTTGGAGCAGCTGCTGGTAACGTACGTACATACATAGTTGTAGTGGTGACAATTAGCACGTGACGGCATCGAGAGCTGCATTCAAAAAACGAATTGAAAATTACAATTGAAAAGCTGCTGGGTTTGGAAGATTTTCGTACTTTATTTTGGGTGGCTTTGCCATTTTTGCTATGTAAAAATGTGTGCAAAGCCTATTATTTGTAATAAGAAAATCATATATTTTATGTATTTTATTTTTATAGGTACATATGTACATGCATACATATATATGTATAAGTATATTAGGGCGGGTAATTTTTCTTTACCATGCGCGTATACCATAGGACGAATCTACGTGTAATTCTAAGAAAATTTTCCGAAGAAACCATGGGTCAAAAATCTATTTGGACTTAGCCAAATTGCGAAAATAAGTTCCGAAGAAAATGTGAAAATTTTCACATTGCGGCCTCAGGTGGAAATTTTATGAATAATATAAGTGTAGAAATGGATTCCTCATACCAAAAACGCCTCTTAGAGGATTTTTTTATACAAAAATGAAACACTTCTTTACGACACTACAGCAAAATGCTAAGAAACCTATTTCCGCAATTTGGCAAACTCCAAATTGATTTTAGTCACATGAATCCTTCGGAAAATTTACTTAGAATTACACATAGCATCGTTATGTGATATACGCGCATAGTCGAAAAGATCTCTCAAACAAATAGACCTGACCTAATATATGTATATGCATGCACATACATATGTACGCGTTAAAGAATTCTGCATAGTTTTAAAAATTATGTCATGACATTCGGTAATAAAAAACTTAAAAAAAAATTATATAAATTAAACATGTGAGGGTGGTCCTTAACATAACAACACCCAGATCTTTTACGTGAACGCCTTTTTTCCTTTCTAAAATAAAGACAGCCACGGAAATTTTAAAACTTAAGAAAAAATTGGGTTAGAAAAATTTTAAATTTGTTTAAAAATCGCAAAGATGGAAAAAAATTTTGACTTGAGATCTGATAAATTTGACATATTGTTGCAACTTATTGATAAATATTCATAACCGCGTTGAATTATAGCTGGTGAAAGTCAACATTTTGTCGATTTTTTGTGATTAAAAAAAAAATGAATTTTATTATTTATGATGTTTATTTTAAGGATCACCCTAGCCTAAGTGTGTAAAGAATCATGTCTGCATTAAGTGACAAAAGTTCAAAATTTAACATAGTCAGTTGTGTGCCAAAAATTTGTTTAAATAAAAATAAGTTTAAAGTCGAAAGGACATTCAAATACATATATATTTGTACGAGTTTGTGTTTGTATATTGCTACAATGCTGTTCTTGATTATAAATTATGTAAATATGTATTACTAAAAATGTAGTATTTTTTCTGTTTTGAATATAATTTTTTTAGTTTGTACATAAATATTCCCATGCATAAAAACTTACATATATACATAAACCTATGTTGCACAATGTTACTAAAAATCCACGATTTTATTGATATAATGAAGAGTTACTTATACTTTTTTTTTATAATTTTTATACATGTTTGAAGGAAAAAAATAAAATATAAAAATAATACAAACCAAAGCTATTAGTCACTCTGGGTATTTTTTCTTATTGACAATTGCGCAAATAAATCAAGTAAGTGAACATTTAAATTTATTGCATAGTTGCGTAAAGTTAGGCTTCAGGAAAATTTAAAAAATTTATTTCATACATAACTTGGTTTTTTTTTTGAGTCGAAAACATACGTGCATACATACTTTCTGTATAACTTTTTTTTGATTAATCAATTAACATTTGGTGCGTAATAGTAATATTTCTCTTTTAATAATAAAGTATTGCTAGGTTTGACACCAATCCGCTGTTATGGTGACCTAGATAACAAACAATTTTCCTGCTAATAATAATTTTCTCCGACCTGCTCGCCATTGACGGCACAACCCTAAAAAGCTGCTGAAACTTAAAAAAAGGTTTGATTTCAGAATACTTTCACCATATTTTATCATGTTGGTATCATGTATGGGCCCTTTAAGGCGATTGGTTCAAGGAAGTCCTCTAACCGTTTGCATTCGTTTGGCGTCGATTTGAAAGTTTTTTTTTTTTTTAAATAGGAATGTTTCCAAATTACCTTTATACCCTTATTATATACACATATTGCACTTACATAATGTGCATACATACATACATACATACCAATGCATAAACCTTTAAATTCACTTTGAAAAAAAAAACGAGCACTTGCGTTCGCAGAAATAAAAATTCCATTAGTGCTTCACATACAGCCATATGTACATACACCCGCAGTCGCAGTCAAATCAGCAGGCAAGAAAATCTAAATTTATTTTCAATATCTGCAAATCTTCATTCTTTCAACCCACATTGGATTTATGCTCAACTCTTTTATTCAACCCATTAATCTAAAGCGTTGTTGCCGCCATTTTCAAATTACATACACACATACACACGTACACACATACATAGACTATGCCAGACTCCTCCGCACATACGATTTGTGGAGGCTGAATTGAAATATTTACTCTCGAATTTGTTTTGCACATCAGGTTAGTAAAAATTTCAATAGAAAATTTATCTGTTCCACACATGAAACACACTGTCTGTGTGTGTGTGTGTGTGTGTGTGTGTGTGTGTGTGTACATGCGTATGTATGTATGTATGTGCGATGTTTAGCTAAATAATGGCTGCAGTGCGGCAAATGGGCACCACATCATTTTAGATTGCACATATTGGCATAAAATATGGAGTTCTACCACAAAAAAAGAAGAGTAATAAAAAAAAAATTAAATAAAAATAAATGAGAAAACGAAGCGTTTGAATATTTTTTGCCATAACATACACAAATGTACCTACTCATATGCAGATATTTTGAAGAACTTTAAGGCGAAATGAATTTAACATTTCTACAACAAAAAAAAAACAAAAAAAAGCAGCCATATATGTTATGCTAATATGCGTATGGCCATGTGCGTTGACGTATGCGCAAGAAAAGTCGGTCAATGCAAATGTGAAAATAAAAAGAAAATGATGCTATTAAGGGAGATAAATTGAGAATTTATTTTAAATGATTGGAAGTTAAAAATGCAGAATTCCATTAGAGAAGCATGCGAGTATTGGATGTTGACCAAACATTTTTGTATAAATATTAGCCTTAGCTCATGCTTGTGACTTTCTTTATTTGGTACTTGCTCGCGCCTGCTAAGTGAAAGTTAGCTACATAATGGCGACATATTTCGCTTCACAGTAGTA
The DNA here is from genome assembly GCF_013731165.1 of Rhagoletis pomonella. Lineage (NCBI taxonomy): Eukaryota > Metazoa > Arthropoda > Insecta > Diptera > Tephritidae > Rhagoletis > Rhagoletis pomonella. Next base: position 24,454,948 of record NW_023458561.1, read on the forward strand.
GTAGTAGTAGAATCTTTTTCAGATGCGACGCTTTACACAATGCAAGTATTTGTGCGTATAGCTATTTTTTATAAAATAATGCGCCTGCAAATGTGCAATGCGAAATTACTTGCATTAAATTCAGAGTTTGCTTTTCATTCGCTTCAAAGGGCACCGAGAAGTTAGCTACTCTTTAATTGAAAATATTACAATCGTTTCTAAAAGTTAACGTATTTAAAAAAAAAAAAAAAAATAAGTATTTCTACGAAAGTTAGCCCCCTGTTTTTTTTTCAATTTTATCGATAAACTTTTCAATTGCCGACTAAATGATGCGGCATTTTTTTGAAGGTAATTGATAGACAGCATTCCGTCCCCTTTAATGCTTATTATATAAATTACTGATGCAAAGCGGTTTTGGAGAAACAAATTATACTCGAATTGAGTCAAGTAAACCGCTACTAGAAAAAAATTTATGGTGTAAATGTGAACGAAAAAGGGCATTGAAAATGGGGACACGCGAAACCGCCTTGTCTCCAAATCAAATATGACAAGGGATGGCGAAAAATCGTTCCACAGCACATCATACCCCTACCCTGTTGAGCCCAAAAGTTCCATTCAGATGAGGGTAAAGGGGTTAAAATATTAAAAAAAAAAAATGTCTCACCTATTTTTACTATAGGTCTCTGAAGAAAGGAATTATGTTTGGAGTCGATTTATATATATATATATATAGATATCTCAAGTAAAATAATTGAGTTTTTGACCAGAATATTGAAACCTTAACGCCCAGTAAAAAAAAATTATGATGAGATTGAGAACTCCTGAAAAATGTGTATAAACACTGCGGAACAATTTTTTTTTTTTTTTTTAGGGCCTCAACCAAGCCAACTTCAAACGTAAGTATCCATGTGTGGTAGTGAAACCCTTATAGGATTTTGCACCGACTTTGAAGTCACTGGCTTTAATCGATATTCTTGCCGAAAGCTATTTCTAGTTCTGTCCAAGGTCAACCAGTTGCAATGAGATGCGCTACTGTTTATTTTATGTATGTGGTAAGTGAATTTTGCGCAGTAGGTGATCTACAGTCTCCTACAGACCCTAGAGGATTGTAAGTCCTTCTATATACTTTAAGCCATATTTTTCCAGTACTGCGCCATTGCTAAGAGATCCAGTCTTTATTTACATAGCTGACATGGAAAATAACATCTTCTATTACTGAGCTATCCAGGGCCGACCCGTTTCTGGCTAGCTCGTCGGCAATTTCGTTGCCATGATTACTGCTATACCCCAGCACCCATATCAGCGAAACGACATAGCTACCAGATAACCAAAGCCGTAACGTTCTCTCTTTATTGTTTTATTATGCTCAAGGAAACATGATCGAGCCAAAGGTCTTAAACGCGTCCTGGCTATTTGAGAGTACTGCATCCCTTGTCCTGGTTCGCTCCGAGGTTATAGCTAATTTAAAAAGCACTGGCCAAATCTGTTAGTCTAATACACATTCCGTTTTGGAAGTCAGATGAAAAATTCTGCCCCTACGTCAATGTAAATTTTTTAACACTCCTTCCTAAATGAAAATATTACGCTTTTCGTGAAGAGAAGCGAAGTGAAGATGCCTGATTTTTGAGTAATGAGTACATTTGCAATTTGTGTGTTGCACACAGCTTTCAGTGTCTCTATAAAGCCTCCCACTTACCACAGTTGAAGGGAAAACATATTTGAGCAATATTTATGTTGCCATCCTTGCATTCGTCGATGCCACTACGTACTCGATGCCTGCACTCATTAAAAATATCGCAGGGAATACCTTTCGAAAAATGTATTGTATTCCGAATGCTGATTTATCATAAATATTTATATACTAGCAATTACCCGGCGTGCTTCGCTGCGCCTTAAATGTATTTTTGTGTTGTAACTCTCCCCCTAAGCTCTTATGGCCTCATTTACAAAATATTTTTAAAGAACTTTATGAAGTTAGATTTAAAAAAATCGATCTATGAAGCATTGTTTATTTTTTTTTTGAGTTAATATATTTTCGAAGGTAATTAGAAAATATGTAAAGAACCGACTTTCTCTTGGAAATTTAATTTATAATCTTATAACTGGAGTCTACTATCGCACCCTTTCCTCAAACGTGTATTGATTCAATATTCAAATAACGTATATTTATATAATTTGAAAAAATCTCCCTACTATACAAATATGTACAGCAATATTAAATAATATTTTCAAATGTTGTGAGAGGGAGTAACAAAACAAAATTACTTTTAAGGCGCAGCGAAGCACGCCGGGTATTCGCTAGTGTCACATGAAATTAACTGAGCAGAGTACAATGAATAGCTGTTAAACAATGGCACCATCTACTTTAAATGAAACATACTTATTTTCGTGGGGGATACTCACACACCATATACTTTTCTATTGAAATTTTTCCAGAATTTTCCTAGCTATAAACCTCCAACGAATGCAAAACCGTGAAAATCGGTTCGTGCGTTCTGGAGTTATAGCGTCAGGAAGGAAAACCCTACTTATTTTTATATTAATTTTTATATTAAAGAAGATTAAAGAACTGTCCGCATTACTCAATTTTATTTTTCACTAAAACGGTATTCATGAATTTTTAAATTTTTTTTTTATTTGCTTCCGCATACTTTTGACATAACAGCTTTCATTTTATGCCGATATTAAACAAATACAGCCTAAGTTTACCCGGGTCCACGTTTTGGTCTGTATCTCGTGACCCAAGTCACCCAGCTATATGAAAAGTGCTCAATCTTAAAGCATTCATGAA
>NW_023458561.1:24457727-24470415 GCF_013731165.1 Rhagoletis pomonella
TCATGAACAGCTTTAATTTGATACCCATATTAAACAAATACATCCTAAGGTTACCCGGGTCCACGTTTTGGGGCCACGCCCCCTTTATATATCAAAATATTTTTTACCCTGTGACCATCCCTGGAAGATATCCAGTGCGTGTGTAAAATTTGGTTACGATCGGCTTATTCGTTTAGGAGCCAAGTGTGTCTATAGGTACATACATAATTTGAATTTTATATATATAGATAATTTCGAAATCATGAAATATCAATGCATAGAATAAGCAATAGACTAAGCATAGTTGTAATAAACCAAAATCACTTTTCTATGTGTTTATTTAAATCTTGAAAAGCTCATAGAGTTTGAATATTTATTTTTTCATTGAAATATTTACTGCAATCGATTTAAATAATCGGCTTAGTGACAGTTTAAATAGCAAATGCGAGTGGTGTACACTGAAGTAGCTGCCGGGATATGTATATGTATGTTGTAAGCATGTATATTAGGGCGGAGTAATTTAATTTCTAAAAAAGTGTATGGCTTATTCGAACTCTAAGTTCGATTCTAAGCAGAAATAGTGAATAAACTGTATACGATAATTGACGCTTGACCCTCCCAATTTTTAAAAGAAAAATCAGTGTATTATAATTTTTTTCTGAACGAAATTAATTCTTCATTTAGAAAATTTTATGTTGTCCTCGTATTTAAGAAATCATTTCAGAAAACCAATTAATAAGGTTCCTCCAAAAAAGTTACTATATACTGCTTTTTATTTTGAAAATTGGTTTATAGTTTCTTCGTTATTTTTGCTTAGAATTAATCGTAGATTTTGAATTTGTTATACACTTTCTTCGACAATTTTTTTCCGAACAAATTACTCCGCCCACATTTACATACTTACAAACGTACACATCCATACATATAAACGCCAAAACAATTGCTTAAAACGGGCAAAATGCAAAACGGACCATATTTTCAGATAATCTTTGTTTTTACGTTTTTTTAAATATGTATCTGTATGCATACACGCGCATACACAAATGTTTGTGAGATAAAATATTGCACAGGCATAGAACGTACATATATAGTGTTTCAATGTATGTATGTATGTGCATACATATACAGAGAAATACAAAATCTTCGATAAATCAGTAAATATTAAAGCAAATTTATTCAAAAGTTTGTACCAAACTCGGTATGGTTATTGTGCTTGCCACATAAAAGAAAAATGTTGAAAATAATTGAAATCGGACTAAAATTGAGGCCGCTTTTCATATAACGGTAAATATCAGAAATGCTTGAAACTTCAATATTTCGAAATTTAAGGACTCTAATTTACTCAAAATTGATACACCCCGGCTTACCATGTAGCGGTAGCTTTCCGAAAGGTGAAAAACATATATTTAATACGTGCGCCGGGTATTTAATGTTCGGCTCCGCCCGAACTTAGACTTTCTTACATGTTTAATTACTATCTTTAAATATGCTACTTCCGACTTCTGCCGCTGTATCGCTGCCTACATGCACACGAACGTAGCAATGCTTTGATCGATATGAAATATGACGAAAGCGAATAAATGAAACAATTTTTTATTCTCTTATGTCCCGCTGAGACGCTGCCTATCGAAATGCAAAAAAAATCTTTCGACGCAAATATCTATTTCGAAAATGGTTTAATGAATCTTAAATCTGAAAAATGTGTGCAAAGTTTCAGATCTAACACTTCAAGTTATTGTCTCTGTGCGATCTGTAGATAGCTGGGAATAAGCGCCTTATTTCAGAATAATATATATGTAGATGTTATTCTAGTTTCCTTTATATTCTTTTTTATCTTTATACTCTATCGATAACAAAATCAATAGTAACATCCAACAAAATATTGATAACAAAACCGATAAAAACCCGATGAAAATATCGATAACAAAATCGTCAAAAAAAATCGATAACAATTTCGATAAGTAGTCGTTAACAAAATTGATACATTATCGATAAAAAAATCGACAAACAATCACTAACAAAATCGATAACAAATTCGACAAAAATATCGAAAACAAAACCTATAAGTGATCGATAGTAAATTAGATTAGAAAATATCGATAAAAAATCGATAAATAATAACTGACAAAATCGATAACATAATCGATAAAGATACGATACAAATAATCGATAACAAAATCGATAAAAGATTTAGATAAATAATCGATAACAACAAAAATATTGATAACGAAACCGATAAAAATATCGACTTTATATCGAAAATTTCCGATAATCCCGAAAATCTCTAAAATTGCAAAATAGTTCCCAGGTTGAGTCCCTGTGTCTCTATCTATATCCTTTATCTATAATTATCTTTACTTTAATCTTTCTTCCTCTATCTTCATCTTTACTCTTATCTTTATACTCATCCTCCTCTTCCGTTGTACCGTTTAAGTTGCATCATTTCCGTTGCACCATTTCCGTTTGCGATTTCCGTTGAATTTGCCAATTTACTTTCAACCAACCAACCGCCGCTAAAGAAGTTTCACTTCAAAAATTTCTAATTAAGATGTTGCTTCGACAGAGAATCAGAAACAAGACCTATGGAGTGGTAATACGCACCTGTGCCCATTCAGCCACAGCGGCCGTCAGAAGCTTAAGCTAAGTTGTGTAAAATATCATTCCTTTTTCAAAATCACTGCCTGCTTTTTTTAAATGATATTAATTGAGACAAAAATTTGTAATTAATAGTTTGTCTGATTCTTTGGTCAGTATCGCGAGCATGTGTTTGCCCGAAACTCCTAAGGTAAGGTCAGGCTAGGTTTGGTTAGGTTTAGATGACGTGTATGAAATTATCAGGTGTTATTTCAGCAAATTCACCTTCGATATCTCTGCCTATAAGGTGAAAAAGCGAGATCACAAGTGTTTGAGTCGCCTTGTCTGGAAAGCTGGACATTGACAAGGAAATAGTGAATCGCTTCCTCCTCTTCTTCACTTAGAAGAATTTTCCAGCCTCGATTCCATCGGATCCCTAATTTTTAGCAAGAATTTGCCTGGAGTTGATATTTTTACCCCATAACTTTTCGTAACTTTCTACATGATTTCTAATAGTTTATTTAAAACCAAGAGACACGAGAGGCGATAGCATTCTTCCTTGCATAGTCCTCCATGTTGTTTTCTTGATCATGTCTTGTGAGCCTACAGCTACGTTAATAACTCTGCACTTGAGCGTTGAGTCAAAACATGCTACTATAAATTGCTGGATGCCATGTTTTTTTACGTCCAATGAGCTATCTGAGACCACTCAATGGAGAGCCTGTCGACGGATGTGTCTTTACAGGAGGCAGCTTTTGCTATGTGGATTCTGTGGGTTCAAGGGAGAGCCCTTATATCCATATATCCATTTCCTGTTCGTTAAAAAAAAAAAAATAGTTATAAAAATCGGTTAACGTGGTTCAACATAAAAAAACAACAACAAAAAATATTCCGACGAATTGATAACCTTCTCCTTTTTGTGAAGTCGGTTAAAAATTGTATGAAAATACAGAAAAACAGGCATTTATAAGTTAAACAGCAGACAGTATGATTCCTTTTAATTTTCAGCTCCAGCCTCAATGATCGGATTACCCTTTTTCAGCCCTCAACCACGCTTGTTTCGAAAGCCAACGACTTATCTAATACCGCTTCCCCACTGCAACATCACACATTGTTGCCATGCAAGTATTCTTTTTGCCATTTACTTGACAGAGGAAAAAATTAAGAGAGAACAAAATTAAAAGGAACAAAACAGAACAGAAGTGGCACATGCGATGAAAGCAGAAAAGTTCTTACAACCATGGGCCTACAACTGCCGTTGGCAATCATTTTGTTTTGCATTATTTTGCTGGTAACATCTTTTTCACTCTGCAAATTAAAAGTAACACATACGCCCTGGTGTACACATTGGTAACAACTAACCGAGGTGGGTTTGGAGGTCAATCGAGATATGATGATTGTGTGATTGTGTGTGGCACGCGTTGATGGGGCACAGCTGAGGCTGTTGCTGATGACGGACGTGACAGTCGCACAATGAACCGAAATGAAAGTTCGCCTCCTGTCCTCTTAACCGAAAGCTCTGACCTATCGACCGAACAAACGGCCGAACGGGCGACCGACGGACGGGCCAAATAGTGCACAGCAAGTGCTTGTGGGTCGTGAGGGAAGCACATAAACAGACGACGCACAGTGGGGTATTGGGTACCGAAAATGGAGATTAATTTAAAAATTAAATTTCAAGCCAAAAGTAAGTTTTTGGTACCGAACGAAAGTGCATAAAATTCACCATCACTATCTAGACAAATATTTGCCAGAAAGTGTACGGTTTTCTTGTAAAAGTTGCATATTTATCCTTCCTTGTGTGTGGTAAAGGGATTTTTTTTTTAATTTTTCGACGCTTTTAAATTTTTTTAACTGGCAAGATTTTATAAAAATGCAATTGAAGTTGCGGGTTAATAAAAACCAAATCTGTATTTATGTTACTATTTGTAAGCATTACTGAAGTTCGACGAATAAAAAAAGCCCAAGAAAGGGTGAAGAAAAATTTATTGAGCCAAATTTTCTTAAGCAGTACGAAGTTCTTAAGAAATTTGCTACGCTTTCTACTATGGTTTGCTAAAAAATGTAGGTGAAGAGTTCAAGGCATCCTTGTTTTCAACAGAAATATATGCCCGTTCCGTTGTTTCATAAGGAAAAAGTGAGACAGCAGGCTGTAAAATATAAAGTGATAAAATGATAAAGTTTTAATTCATATAGATTATTTTGTCCTTCACTCGCTTTAGACTTAATATTTGATGCTCAAAATACTAAAATTGAGTATTAATTTGATTTTGTTAAAAGATTGCGAAAGAAATTTTTTTTTCCAAAACTAAAAAATTCATATCTTACAAAAAACCAAAAACACCTCCTTGAGACTATTAGAATCTTTTAAAACATGCAAATGTATCATGCCAAAAAAATTTTGCCCAAAAAATATTAGTTTTTAATTTATTCAATTTTGAAAATTTTACAATTTTTCGATTTTTCGAAATTTGTTTTTCTAATACATATATTTTTGTAGCCCCAAATATGCTCTTTTGAGATATTAACAAAATAAACTTGAAAAACTTGAAAAATAGTGAAATTTTGAATTTCGCATAACTTCATAACTTTAGCAAACATTTTTGTTTTAACTTTTTTCTGTTGGTAGAACTTCATTATAAGTTGAAAGATAACTTCTGACCCAATTTCAGCTAAATCGAGGGGTGAATTGCCCATACATAAATAAAACTTTCAAACTTCGTAGAGAGCCTTGAAAAAACTTAACAAATTTTCATTAAAATTTTTTAACTTTTGCAGAGAAAATTAATAAATCGATGCCATTTTTGTACATTGCACTTGTTATATGAAAAAATCCACAAAAGCAAACAATTAAAAAAATCAACGCGACTTTGCAGCCGCTTAAAACTTGTACTTTATTATACCAAAATTTATTTAAAATTTATTATAAAAATTTAGTAAACATTTGTTAAACAGTGGGTAATAATCAAATTGTAGAGTTCTTCTAATTTCTTCGAACCAAACTATTTTGAAAGTTTCTTCCAAACTGAAGTGTTTTAAAAATAACTGGCGTCGATTTTTGTGTGAGGATTATGGACCACTCTGCACTATATTTCAGATAAATATTTTTCTAGGTAAAACCAATTTATAAACCACTTTTCATCAAAATCGAATAACTTTTAACATTTCCGCACGCAAGCACACGTTGCATTCGGCAAATATTGACAATTTTTCATATTTCCACCTTCCCCAAAGAAACTAGAACATGTAACAATTTTCATTGAATTAGGACCAGACTCACTGTTTTTTGGCCGCAGCTTACATGGAGACATTACACTGTGCGGCGTGTAGAGGCATATGTAGTTGTCAGCGGCGGTTAAACAAATGATTTTATTTAAGTGTGTGACATCCCACTACGCATGCAGCTGAAAACATCCCTGTAGGGTAACCCCGAACTGGTGAACCAAATCTATAGTTCCATACTAGATCTTTATCGCCAAAAACGAACCAGTCCGATAGTAACTCGTTCGCCACCAGCTCAAAAGCAGCGAGATGTGGTACTGAAAAAAAACAAAAAAAAAATAGAAGCGCACCAGTTCTGAACTACAGATTTTCCCCACAGGGATATGTTAATATATAATATATAAACATTGATAAATAGTATTCGTATATGTGATCACGTGTTTCCGTGTCAGACATTTTATCCACGCCACATGCCGTATTGTATGTATGTGTATAGTTTTTTCTGGCTGTCCATATTTTAATTTTTTGCCGTTCGTATTTCGTCTCTCTTTCACCTTTAATATTTATTTACTTTAGTATGCATAAATTTAGGCGCGTATGCAACGCTTTTGGTGAAAGTTTAGTTTTTTCTTGCCTCCACTCTTCCATTTACATTTATTTTATTATATATATTTTTTTGTTTGTTTGTTATGCTGATCATTTTGAAGTTTTTGCACATTGCAAGGACCGCAGGTGGTCATGGCAAAATAACGTCAAGAATTACACTTACCGAAAGTCAAGACCGTATAGTGGAAATTAGGGCTGTGCGATTATTCGATTACTCGAGCAAGTTGGTTAATCAATTATTCGGTTAATCAATTACTCGAGTAATCAAGATTGTGATTACTCAAAACGATGATTAATCGAGTTACTTGAAATATGATTACTCAAAAAAATAATTTTGCTCGTTAAAAGAGTTTGCTTTGGAAAATGCTTATTTTCTTTTTTACATTCTGTATATGAAAAAATTTTTTTGTTTTAATTTTTGAAAACAGAAACGTTGTTTTTAAGGTATCAAGGAACTTTAACTACTTTATACATATGTAATGAGTTGAAATGTTGATTACTCATTTTACTCGAAATGTTGATTAATCATAAAGCAAATTACTCAAATATTTTTGTTTTTGGTTAATCAAAAATCTTGATTACTCGAGTAACTGAACTTTTGAGTAATCATAATTTCCAATTAATCGAATAATTGAGTTATTTACTTTATGATTAATTAAAATTTTGAGTAATCAATTAATCGCACAGCCCTAGTGGAAATTAATGAAAACGCCACATGTTTGCAGCAAATGATTAATGAAAAACGGGCGAGTGTGGGCAGCAGGGAGACGCGTGTTGAGTAAAAGTTCAAATATACTTACTATATGTACATACATACATACATATGACAAGTTGTACAATACAAATCATGTTCGGATTTGTGAAGGGCAAACAAGTAAATGGACAAAGCCGGTTGAGGTTTCGGTCACGACTGTTTCCTAATGACATTAAAATGTATTTTAGAAGAGACAGCCGAAGTTGAATAAAAAATAGCACAAACACTACAACGATATTTACTTAAACTACAGCTATATGTACTACATACCTTTTTTGTTACGAGTTTTTTTTTTATTTTAATTTTTAAACTAACTTATGTAGTACAACTTTTTAATTTGCATCAACTTACAGTGAGTCATTGAAAATACTTTAATGGATTTTTAATTGACCAGCCGTTGCCTCAAATTAAGTTTTAAGTAAGCTCCATATGTTAGCATAAATTGTGGTAAAAATTTAGATAAACGACTTAAGCAACTTTGCAAATTTTATCTATGTTTTATTTTATATTTTCTTGCAACATCTACTATTTAGTGCCACAAAGGCTTCTCTGATATATATACGATGTATTCATATGTAAATACAAATACGAGTCCCTTCACTTGACATGTTTATACATAAATCTTGAACCACAGCGCTTCTGGTTACATACAACACTCTGTTGGAAACCAGTTTTTTGGATAGCAGGTTAATTTCTGTTGCAGGCAGCGATACAGAAGTGGATTGCACGACGATAAGAGCCACCAGACTAAACTGTCAAATAGCATCACGGGTGGTGGCGGATTAGCCAGAGATTTCTTCTGCAGCCTGTTTTGAGGGCTTAAAGTTACTGGGATACGATGGTGCTAAAGTGTTGAGGAGTTACACTTATACAGGCTGTATTAAATGTTTTTATTGAATGTATGATATTTGGTCACATTTCCACCCTTTGGTTTTTTTTTAGTTTTACCCTAGGAAAAAGCCTCACGCGAAACCGTCTGACAACCTTTATGGTAAAGAACCTCAAGCGCACGATCAAAAAAAAAAACACTAAGGACAAATGGAGAGATCCATTCTCTTGGCGAGTTCGGTAAACATTTTCTATCTCGCCGGCTCTAGCTCTAAGACCTAAAATGGTAATGGAATGCAGAGGCAACTACGCTTCACTTTACCGCTGTTGGTATAATGACAAGGCAATAGACTGGATAACTGACGAAAGATGGCGTGGATGTCAAATTGTGGCCAGCAATGACAGTTAAGCTGCTCTAAAACTTAAAGCCGCACCACTTAAAAAATCATCCAGGATTGCACGTTGAATCTAAACTGCTTCACAAAATGGAATGAACTTGAATTTATGTGGGTATTGGGACACTGTTGTGCAAGGCAATGAACTGACTGATGGGTTGGCAAATAGCAGTCCTTAGAAGTGTACAATTGAACCGCAGGAAGGTTTAGAGTCAAGTACAGTGGGATGTGTAGGGTACAAAGAGGTTCATATGAATAAAGCTTATGAGAAACTTTGGTAAACACAAGGTTTCTTCTTTAAATTACAGCAGTTTTGAAAAAATCGCTTTCACGTCCGGTGAGCGTTTTTGTGAAGTCATAAAATTATAGCTACAGGAATCTGAGCGTGACACCCATGCCGTAAGGTAAGACGTACGTGAAAATTTGCCTATTCAATTTAAGCTTTGGGGTATCTTCTTGTATTGACCCTTATATCAAATAAGATGTATTCAGTTAGCCGTGTTTGTTAATTATTTATGATAGTTTTATCGAAACACATAGAGAGTGTTCCTGTGTCAGCGTTTGTTTGCGGCTACTGTGCCTAGGGATGAAACGATACGAGTAAATACCAGCACATACTGGACACTTTTCGCTCGATATCAAGTATTTTTGGTATCGATACTTTTGAACCAAGTACTGAGTAGGTATCGAAAAACAAATACTCGTATCAAAACGCGATTTGCAGCGCAAATTTGGCTTCGAAAATTTTTCCCCCACTAGTATTCCTAAGCGCTTTGTTCTTCATGGCTGCCTAATTGATAGCAAAAACCGCGAGAACTTGACAGAGTCGATATAATGCAAAGAAAATACGCTTCAATTGCTTTCCCAAAGAAACCGTTTCCAACTGTCTATAGAATAAAATTGAGTTAAATATGTAAGTTAAGTAAAATATTATAGTATAGATACCTAATGGAAGGTATTTTTAAAAATATTTGAACAAGAGTTGCCACCTCCTTAAAAACGGAAAATTAAGCAATAATGCAAGTCGCATCAAATGTACATACAAAAAAGAATTAAAAGTTAAGTAAAACTTGTTTTGGAGAAAGTTTTGGTCAAGACATATTATCGCTAAGAATTACCATCTATATAAAAAATAAAATCCTATAATATAACAAAGGGTTACACTGAGAAAAAATCCATATCCTGTTTGGCGCCAGCGACCTTTTGTTTACTTAAAACAGTTTAATTTGTAGAGATTATTCATTTGAATACATTTCATTTCATTCTGCACTTCACAGATGCTTTTTCGTAATTAAAAGAAAAAAAAGCGAAACAAATCAATAATCAAATAGTCCACCTCATGGTATTCGGACCCGGACCCTCCTGAAAACTAACAAATAGTAGTAAGAGTAGTAAGCATAGAGTGGTGTTTTTGGAATTTTTTTATTGAGCTAAACTCATTTTTGATAAAATTTTCAGACAACACCACTCTGTGATCGATCAAACAACCTTTTCGCAGTTACAGAGTGGTGTGCTTAGGAAATTTTTAATTGAGCTAAGGTTAACATTAAGCTTACAACTAATTTCTGCAATATAAAATTAACTAGAAATGAGAGAAGAGAGTTTCACTTGTGTAGTTGGCACAGACGAAGAAAATTTTGTATGAGTTATTTTTTTTGTTTCTACTTTTTTAAGGAGAGATTTTATGTTCATGCGTTTTGTATTACTTCGTACTATTATTTTTGTGATTTGTTTCTGTTTCTTTAGGAAGAGTTTTTATGGTTAAAAAAAAATTGTTGAACAATGCTTCAAGTAATTTTTCGGACGAATTTTTGGGACCCTCTAAAAAACTAGAAAAAAAACGGTCGAATATTGACAGTAATAGGCATTCCTAGTTTTAATTATTTTTGTGCATGTGTTAAAAGAAAGTTTGTTTTTAAATAATTGTTTTAAATTGCGAATATTTTTTTACTCTTTTTTTTTGATAATTTTCTGCATTTCGGAAGTTTTATGCAGAGCAGCAAGGAGAAAGCATGATACTATAATTCAATTAAAAAAACTGAAGAGTCACAAAAAACTAGAAAAGTTATAGAAATACTGAAAATGATAGTTGTTGTTATTACTTTATAGTCAGGTACTCACTTGTTTGTTGCAATGCACTATTGCATGACAGTGCACTTCGCCTTTAATCCAAAATTCAGCACTTTTTCACTTTGATTTCTACCCTCTACTGCCGTTTATTCAACACAGAGCTGTGCAGTTACCCTGCAGGAAATGGGACTAGTTTGTAGCTAACTATTAAGTAATTAGCAGTCGACTAGTGGTAACTATTTATTAACTATTTCCTGTGGCCGTAACTAAATACTTTTGAAGGACGAAAGCCGCAAAATAGTGATCCCTGGAAAATAGAAAAAATATATTTTTATTGATATTTTATGTCCAAAAGTAGTTAGTTACAAGTTAGTTGACATCCCTTGACTATTTCGCGGAGATCGCCTCAAAAAAAAAAAAAATACAATAATAGTGACCTTTAGTGCCTTCCTAATCAACTTCAAGTTAATTTATAGTTTGATACATTTTCTGCAGGGTATGTTCACAAGTTTGTGTGTGTGTGTGCTTTCGTGCATGTTTATGAACTTGTTTGTGACGACATGCTCGAACAACAAAACTTTTCAATAAAGTGATTAGTTCTTTTGAATTTTCGAAATGGTAGACGACTTTTGCAGGCTGTGACCTTCTGGTACTTTTGTTTGCTTTTTTTGCACTCATTTTCTTTCGTAGAAGCGACTTTGCTGCGGGGTTGCATTTTCGATTTTGGTTTTTCGTATTTTTTTTGTTGCTTTTGGCTGAAAGTGAAGTGCTAAAGTTTTAAAACGTTTTGTATGTTGACAGTCAAGTTTAACTTTTAAGCTTTCGGTCATTCGGCGCGTGTGCCAGTAGCAATGTAAGCATTTAGCTACGACATGCTTGGAAAATCATGTTTTTTGAAGAATTCCAAAGTAGCTTAAATTTGGCTATAAGGCAGATTTGGATTTGGGGCGCAAATGGTTTTTGTTTAAAAAGTGCCTTGTGGATAGAAATGGATTTTATATTTTTAATTTAAAGATATCACTTAACGTACAATATACTAATGATTAGAGCTGGAAAATGCATGCTTTTATTGAGGACCCCCAAATGGAAATGGTTAAGGTATCTTAACGAGTCATAAAATCTCGTTTAAAATTGTATTCAATCGTTAGTGCATATTTTGTAAAAGATACCTGTTTCTGCATATTTATTGCGCAAATTTTATTATATTTTACAACAAAATTCAGCAATAATTTTTTTCGAAATATCTTATCGAATAGTCAAGCTGCCATTAAGGTACTCTCTTTTGCCCCTATTAGATCTCAACTAGTGGAAGTACTGTAGAAGCGGGGTGGCCTATATCTCTGATCAATAAGAAATTACATTAACATGGGTCCCGGGGCATAGGAACATTTACGGAACCGAGGCAGCGGGCAAACTAGCAAGGCGCGGCTCTGCACTGAATGTGTCCCACGCGGCGGGCACGGATGCCTCGCTCAGGTTAGGTTTGGGCATGCCAACACTGTGTACATTAGGGTGGTCCAAAGGTGCATGTGAAAATGGAAAGTCAGAATTTTAGTGTACTCACCTCTAGGATTTTTTATTAGAAAAAAGTACTCCTGCTGTTTTATTGCGAATCAAAAAAATATTTAGAGGTCGCTCAAGGCGCTTTCATGTATTTTATATGGGAGAACAAAAAGTCGGGGAAATGGTATAGAATTCTTGAAAGGAAATTTTCCTTACGGGGAACTCAGTTTTTCATTAATAGACATCCAATACTAATACCCAATGGTTTAGTTTAGCATTTTTAATACTGTAATAACAAAAATAGTTTATATTATAAAATGGTTAAATAAACTATTGGATACCTATTCTTACTGGAAGTCTTCGAAAAATTTGAAAAATATTGATTTTAAAAAATTCTTTCCATTTCTACGTTTTTTTTCATATAAAAGAGCCTTATCTTTATTTCTAGCCGTTATGAGCATAATCTATATCTTCTTTTGGTGGGACCTTAATTTCACAATTACCAGCCCATTTTTGAAGCATCCTGAGGTCTTCTTCAAATGATGCGGTTCACTACAGATGCAAAAACATAGTTTTCTAATAAGTATATTTTAATAGGAATGGGTTCTACTTTCACTACCCTGAAGTTTTATTCTGATAAATTTTCTCTACTGTGCTGCATCGCTATTTACCAAGAGCTTATACACTCCAAGACATGAACTCGTTTTTGTGGATAGCTTCAAATTCAAAGAAAGTCGGCAGAGTATGATGCTTAAAT
>NW_023458561.1:24470425-24474688 GCF_013731165.1 Rhagoletis pomonella
TTTTTCCGGCCTCTCCTGTGGAACTTAATGTATGACGAGGTTCAAAGCATCAATATACCTCCTCAGGCAAGAATAAACGGATTCGCAGACGATAACGCCAGGAAGCACCGAATTTATAGACATAGTAGAAGGGTTCTGCTTAATAAAGTTGTCAGCTTAGTCTTACACTACGGTGCTCCTTCTTGGGCTGAAGAAATGAGTGGATTCCAAACAATATCAGATGAAGCATCCTTCGTAACTGCCGGACTAATTCCGGTAGATATCCCGGAAAGAGGTCACATAGCAAGAGAGGCGTCGTTCTACAGAAATCTGGGTGGGTGGACTCACAAGCTCCAGGAAGTAAAAAAAAAAACACCAGAAAAAGCCCACGGACACTAAAAAAACTACTTAACGCAGTTTGTTTTGGAACATGGTCTCTATCAAGAATATCCAGTTAAAAAGAGTTGGGCATGGTGATTCCCCATACTGTCTGCCTTGCATAGGTCTTATGGAAAACGTGAAACACTCTCTCTCGAATTCTTAAATAACACAACGAGCCTATTTGGCCAACTAGCCCCATGAATGGAATAACTTTAATGCCAGTGTCGGGTGAAGAGTGGTTTTGTGGAGTAGATTTAGTGCGTAGGTGTAGCTGTAAGGCTGTAAGTTGTGCATAGTCCCCTCTTTTCGGGCTTCATCCCAGAGAAAAAAAGTCGGCTACTTTTACAGTAATAAGAGCAAAGGCTGGCTCAAGACGTGAAGCAGCCATATTTTCCAAGTTAACGCGGCCTCGGTTCTACTACGCAAAATCTATTGGTTATTCCTACACCATAGCACTCAAAATACTTGTCTGCTCATGGTTACGATCACTTGATGAAGTGAATAACTTATGCCACGAAAAAGTAGAATTCATTAAAAAATTATATGTATTCAATGTCTATGAGATTTCATTTGCAGCTTTTATTAAATAAGTTCGTTGTTGATTTAATCCGTATGTAAAACAAGATTCCTACAGCGGGATTAAAGCAACAGCTAAACCAACAAGTGCAAGTGTAATTGCTAGCAAGTATTATGCGTGTGTGTGTGTGTGTGTGGGTGAAGTCGTGGCGACCAAGAAGCATAAGGCAACAAGCTTGTCCCGCAGCAACTTAATAAAATCCCCAACATCATTGCGTACTCAAATATGTACTCGTAGCACAATGTTGTCGTTATGTCACGCACCTTGTTGTTGACAGTTTTAAGGATTTCTACTATGTGCGCGCGTCAATGTGTCTTTACGGGCTAAGGACAGATGTGCACACAATGTTGCCCTGACACTTTAGTACATACATGCGTTTATATGTATGTTACATAAATGCACACAGATGACTATGTGTGACAAGTACGCTGACATTCTTGGGCGACCCAATGACCTCATGTTGATTCCAGCGCATAAAAAAAAACCCGCATGCACGCATACCGCAACAGCCAACCACAATAGCAATGGCAACAGCTCCGCAACAGCAACGACAGCTGCAATAAATGGCACACAACTCAGCTGCTCATCTTTCTCGGCGCGGCTCAAGTATGGAATGTCTGCTCGTTTCCTTTGGTCGCATACGTTGCCAATTATTTGTTTGTAGTACTTATTTCGCAGGATATATATGTGTGTGTTTGTGTGTGGTACTTTAGATTTACGCTGGTATCTTACTGCACGCACAAGCATGGTCCTGTATGTACGTATGTATGTATGTATGTATGTATATTTCTGTGTGCCACAAACAGCAACGAAGAAGATTCTGAGGTTACGTATACGCCACAGCGGCTGAGTCGGTGGCTTGGCTTGGCTTTGCTTCGCTTGACTGGCGCTGCTCATGGCTTGGCTTGTTCCGCTATGCATTGTTTTGGTATTGCGGCTGGCTGGTTTGCTGTTTTTGGCACTGCTGCAGCTGATACTTTGGCGTTTCGGGTTATATCCTAAACACTCACAAGATGTGGCGAAGACATTGTTCTAGCTGCGACAATAAACAGACGCCAAGTTTTGATTGTTTTTTAGGGGATTTTCACCCTTTGATATGTGGTTGTGTGTATGTGTGAAAAATAGCAGAATCTCACTAGTTGAATAAAGCTTTGCACGTGAATGGCTATTCCGGCGAATTGTATGTTTAGGAAGTCAAAATAAAAAAGCTATTTTTTTAAAGAAATATATAGTTGCTTAACAATTGTTTAAAAATAAATCAAAATAGCAGGAGAGTTAAGCGTTGTCAAGCTACATTATAACTGAAATTATTTATTATGAAGGGAGCAGTTGAGTATTATTACAGGAGTTTTAGATTTTCTCCCACTAAAACCCTTGAATATAAGAAAGTAGTTGTGGAGTTATGGGCAATGAAACGGCAGATATTCTCTCCAGAAAGGGATTCACAGACACCCGGGTCTACCATACAGCTCTGTTAGATGAAAATCAGGGACCGTAACAGTTACAAATTTTATAAAAAAAATCGATCTTTAACAATTACTTTTTGACTTTTTTAATTACTCCAATCTCAAATTCGTTCATACTAAAGCTTTCGTTAATATATTTTCCTTGACGCCTGTATTGAAATATTTCACATAACTTGTTAATTATTTGACTAAATTCGACACTTAAAATGGGTGGCAACGCTCTTCAAAAGTATTTTCAAATTAAAACCTACTTTAATCTCTTTGGTCTGGCATTGTCTAACAAAATACTATTAACGAAATACTAATAACCATCTTTGAAAAATTATTACTTATTAAATAATTTGAATTTGACTTATTACGTAGATGGCAACCCTCTCCAAATACCTCAAAACTATTTTAAATGTTCTAACTTAAGATTTCTTAACACTGTTTTATTTGTCACCCATATGTTTTCGTATAATTGCATGAAATTCGACCTTTTAAACAGGTGGCAACACTATAAAAAATATTTCTAAACGAAATCTTCTTTCACTTTTTTCGTCTGACACCCATATTTTGATATATTTTAAATTTTCGCAGTTTTCGTCGCGATAGCTAGGTGACTTTCTAAGTCAAATGTTTATAGTAAGCTTTTCTTTCAAGGTGGACACCTGCTCGCAGTCCCAACTCCTAGTGGACGGGCGCTATTTTAGTAGACCTTTAAACCCAATATGTCTAAGGGGAACCACTGAAGCTTCCTCTCTATAGCAAATGTAATTGCATATCCAGAGGAGAACTTAACCATTGCATTCTGAAAACAAAGGTTTATAAGTTCTCCGCATAAACTTTGATGCTTTTGGCATTTTTACAAGAACAAAACCCGAACAGTTTCTTCAATATTAAATAAAATTATCACTTAATTCGAAAAATATATATATATTTCTTGTAAATAACTTACATGTGTAAACACATAAGTATGCTGCTTGTGTTAAATTTCTTCACATCTGTTGCAATGGCAAATGCCACGCTACTCTTAAGTGTTATGTGTATATATGTGAGTTGAGTGCAGTTAATAAATTTTACTGCTTTCTTAGTTGCTCATGGCACATTATCCGTGTACTTATGCAGCATGTGGAATACAATCAAAAATTATTGATGCTATATTTTTGGCTTACTTGGCATAAATTTGGCATGCTGTAAAACGGAAGTGCAGAAGTAAAATAGTCTATGCCAAGTGGCAGTGCATAAATACATAAGTACCAGATGTTAAGAGAGCATGTCGAGCTCAGGATACATTTTTGTAGCTCGGCCAAACAAATGACAAAGGTTATATTATTTTTGTTTGAATCGGTTAAATGCCAAAGCGAGTATAGCGAATTTTTCCGATGTGGCAAATTTGATACAGTTCAACAGAGCTCCTTTAAATCAATTAACTGCATCAAAATTGTCATATCGAAAAATGCTGACTTGTTACCTTTGGTAATTAACCGATACGGTTATTAATTTTTTTCTAGAGATTTTTGAATTAAGGCAACATCTAATTGATTTTCTCTTACACAATTTTTTGTGTGTTTATTTGAGTTGCTTTAATAATGCATGTAATCAAAAATGATTTTACTCAAAAAAATATATTTGAAAAATTGCATTTTTCCAAATATTTATCATAGATGTATGCACTTTGAATGAAAAGAAAATAATGATTAAATGAAAAAAGGGGGATGGGGTGCACATATTTAGTTGGTGGCCATGAATGAATGACATCTAAAGACCTATTTAGTGCCCCTCGTATTTACAAAAAGCTGAAATGCCGTATATATAAATATAAGCTTCATTTTAGAAAGGCGCCTGATAATCAACTTCTCTGAAATTTAATACTAAAAA
>NW_023458561.1:24474788-24482637 GCF_013731165.1 Rhagoletis pomonella
GCGAAACACATTTCGAACCGAACACTGATTTTGGTAATAAAATTCAATGATTTGCAAGCGTTGCTCGTTAGTAAGTCTATTCATGATGAAATGTCAAAGCATACTGAGCATCTTTCTCTTTGACACCATGTCTGAAATCCCACGTGATCTGTCAAATACTAATGCATGAAAATCCTAACCTCAAAAAAATCACCCGTTACTTTGTAAACATTATTTTTATATGGACGACAAACGGTGATTGCTGCCATTTATGTACATGAAACGTAAATGGGTCAAATGAGTGGTTGGACTTCTAATGATGGGTTGTTGGAGTATGCACATGCAGGCGTGGTTAAAGGACCAGCGAAATACTAATTGGCCAATATCAAATATTTTATTCGATATTAAATTCTAACATTCTAAAATTCATAACATACAATAATATAATTAAAGGTATTTCTTCCCTTGACAGGAGGCACAAATAACTGTTTCTATGAATATTGTAATCATAAAGAGAAGAACGATTTTCTGTATTTTTTGCAGCAAATTACAACAATATTTTGCTTCAGCTTTTTGCTGGAAGGTAGTTGCCTTCAATTGCAAATATTTTTAGTATCTTAAATTAAAACAAGTACAAACCTTTCATGAAAATTAGAAAATTTACTTCAACACAAATAATATATATAAAATATAAAAGAAACTAAAATAAAAGTAAAATGAAACAAAAGCAAATAAAAATCATTAAATAAAGTAAATGAGATTTCAAAAAAAGATGTTTTCTTTTTTTTCAAACAATAAAATCTAAAAATTAAATTAGAAAAATAAAAAAATTAAATCAAAATAGAAAAAAGTAGTACTTGGAAATTAAATAAGATAACAAAAGTTTTAATTTTTAAATTAAAACATAATAATTAAAAAAGTCAATTTAGAAAATGCAGAAATTATTTAGGATCCTAAAAATCTAATGGAATAAAAAAAATCTATGTTTCTTTTTAAAACAAAAAAATATGAAAATCAAAAGAAATGAAATTAACAAAATAAAATGAAATTGAATTAAAAGAGAATAAATAAATAAAATAAGTTAAAAAATAGTTTTCTTTTTTAAACAATAAAATCTTAAAATTTAACTAAAAATGAAGAAAATTAAATGAGATCAAAAACAAGTGCTCTTTTTAAAACAATAACATCTAAAAATTCAAAGAAAAGTAGATTAAAAATGGAAAAATACATAAAATAAGTTTCTAAAAATTAAATGAAACTTAAAGAGAAAAAGGCTGTCAATTAAAAAAAAATTAAAAAGTTTCTGCACGAGGACTCGAACTTGAATATCTCGATTGACTAACAAAATAACAAATAAAAAAATTACATTAAAAAATAATAATTTATTTAAAAATGGAGAAGTGATAGTACATAAAAATTAAATTAGATTAAAAAATATTTGTATTCGAAAACGAAAAACAAAACAAAAAAATTAAAAAAAAAGAAATATAATTAAACAAATTCTTTTTACACAACAAAATCCAAAAAATTAAAAGAAAATTTAACTAAAAAAGGATTATCTAAAATAGAATTTAAATTAAAATAAGTTCCCAAAAATTAAGTGAAATTAAGAAATATTTTTTTTAAATAATAACAACCAAATCTTTAAAAAAGTTGAATAAAAATTAAACTAAATTAATAAAAAAAATACATAAAATAAGTTTCTGAAAATTTAATTTAATTAAAAAATACATATTTATATCCTTTTTAACATTAAAAAATCGGAAAACTTGAATTAAAAGGGAAAAAATTTAGGATTAAAAAAATATAAAAAAATTCCGCTGCGCCAAGACTCGAACACGGATCTCTCGATTTTAACGTCTGTGCCTGACCCCCTCGGCCATTACGACTGTTGGAGTAACAGCTAAATGGCATACAAGTGCTTCCTCTCAAAATAGCTTTACACCACGAGTGGTGAATGAGGGAGCTTTTTTTCGAAGACTTTTGTCTTCGTCTAACGTTTAAACGCTGAAATTTAAATTTATGTGCAAGTAAAGTGCTTTTATTTAATTACTTTCTTTGAACCACAATTTTTAGTATGCTCCTTTTGCTATTGCCATTTCAATTTTAATTTTGAAAATTTTTTCGCAATAACTTACATATGTACTTATTTAAGTATAGTCCCGCCTGAAAGCATTTTCTGTGAGTTTGTGAGTTGAAAACCATCATTCTTTCTACAGAATTTCCCATTCACTAAATAATTTTTGTAGTTTCAATTTCCTTGTGCCCATACCTTTTTTATAAATATGTATTCAATTTGAGGTTTCATGCAAAAAAAAGAACACAAATAATAACGGTTCACACCAAACAATTATTATATCAAATTTTCTTTTTTACATTTGTGCATATGAATGTGTTTGTATCAATGTAAGTGTATGTATAAAGTTTCATGCCAGCAGCCAGGCAAAGAGCTTAAACAAATTTTTTTCACAATACTTCCATTACATGTGCAGTCAATATTTTTACTTTTTAATTTATAGTATTTTAAACTACATTGTGCGCAACAATGTAACAATACTCAACCGCGTACACAAACATTGGCCTACATACACATACATATATACATACATACATATGTACATACTAGGAATGTTAATCGCGGCATCCCGGACTTTTTAAGGTCTCGAAAATCGCGGGATTTTCGGGATATGTAATTTGCACTGATGGCAATAATAGAAACTTCTTTTCTTGACCAGTATTGGCTATATTTCTTTTTTATTTAATAATTGATATTTTTTTATAAATGTCTAGCTCATTATCGGTACATATAACACCGCGCGATAGTAAAGTATAAACACAAATATCATATATTCGCTAAACCCTGGGCCAAATATAATAAAATTGCATTTTTAGTTTTTCACTCTGACGTTAGTAATTCAAAAATAGAATTTAAACAGATTCAAGGTTTTGGTGCAGAAGGGCTGGTAAATATTGAAAATGGCCTTTTAAAATTTTATCCTTGAAATTTCGCAATATTTGTTTTTGAAAAAATTATAAGTTAAGGGCTTATATAAACTCGATAACATCCTCGAATTTCGCTCTTCTTATTATGCCAGCTAAAAAATTACCTATTCATCCTTGCGAATCCAAAAAATTTAAATTTTTTAAATTTTAAAGAAATTTCTTATTTCATTAGTTACCCATATTTTTAATCTACATTACATAGAATTTTTTAAATAAAGGAATTTTGGAATTAATCATATATTTAAAATTACAAAGTCCTTCAGAATAGATCCTGTGATCAGAGAGAAAAAATAAAAACGCCTCTTTAAATAAAAAAAGTAGGTTTCACACCCATTTATCGTGACAACGCCATCCCGAAAATCCCGGGATCGGAAAAAGCCGAAAAATTAACATCCCTAACGCACACAGCCAGCGCGTACACAATTAATACAATGGGCATACGCCATGGTGTACATTGTACACTGTACAAGCTTTTAAAATACTGTAAAGCTTACAAACGAACGAACAAGCCTATGTACATGCATACATATGTAGATGCATATGTACACACATACAATTCTATACTAGCATACGCACGTGAGCGTACATACACTGTGCTATACAACTCACTGATCGTTGCCATATTGAAATATGATACAATTTTAATTTCCGCAACAAAAAATTAAATTTCCGCATATTCACTGCCATTTTTGTCTCTTTCATAATAAATGTACAAATAATAAAATATTAAAGTGCATGCAATAAGCAAAGAATAGTTGCTTGTATACAATGTAGAGCAGCAAGCATTGAACAATGCGCAGGAGTGCGCTTTGTTTCGTTTTTTTTTTGGTTGTTTTGTAGTGCTATTATGCGAAAGAGAATAATAATTTTATATTTTATTTAAAAAACGAAGAAGGTCGCACACGCGTTCACAAGCGAATTTCCTTGGTTGTTTATTTAAAACTGTATACATATAAACATATACATATATGTAAATCAATTCAAGGACAAGCGACGGACTGCGGATTTGTCAAGCCGCGAGCTAAATATGCGCTACACTCGCGGCTGTATACTCATTTTCCCGTGAAATTTCTTGTATAAAATTACTGAAATATTTTACACAATATTTGCAAATTCAATGCCAGCGTGTGAATGAATTAAAGTTTATTATATTTTGCAGTAGCATGCGCTTAGCAGTGACAAAGAAATATCTCTATTATTGTATTAATAAATTAAATTAAAACGATATACGAGTAAAACTATGTGCCTACGTTTTTGGAGGACAAAATATCTAAACTACATAAATGAATATTGCTATATAAATAAACCGAACTATTTGAACTATTTCATGCTGCGCTAAAATAAAATATAATTCAAATACTCCGGTACATACTTTCACAAATTTTTTTAATTTCCTAGAATACTGGTGGATATATAAAGTTTGTTATAGCGTGAAAGCCCCACTGGCTTAATAATTTGTTTTAGGAGACAATAATATTTCTTTACGCATTCAGATAGTAAAAAATCGTCCGTAAGACAAATAAGAAGTCTTATAAAAAAAGCTCTTTCATTCACCACTCGTAGTAAAAAGCTATTTAGAGAGAAAGCACTTGTTTATCACTTAGCTCGCGTCGCTCCAACAGTCACCTTGGCCAGCAGATTTGTTTCTTTCTTTATTTTATTTGCATTTTTTTCTTTTCTTTTTTTTTTGTTTATCGTTTTAAAAAGGAAAATATAATATTTTTTTTATTTAATTTTCTTAGAAACGTATTTTATGTGTTTTTATTTCTATTTTTTTTTCTTTTAATTATTAGATGTTATTGTTTTAAAAGGAAGAATTTTTTTTTTAATCTAAATTAATTTTTAGGATCTCATTTTACTTGTTTCTTTTATTAGTTAAACTTTTGTTATATTTGTAGTTGAATTTTCTGTTGATTTTTAGATATTATTGTATAAAAAAGAAAAATTTTTTTTTCGTTTAGTTTGTAAGAAACTTATTTTATTTTTTTCTTCTTTTTTAATTTAATTTGCTTTTCTTTTGTTTATTTAATTTTCTTTCAATTTTAATATTTAATTGTTTTAAAAGGAAAAATATATTTGTTTTATTTAATATTAGCGTCTTATTTTTTTTTCATTTTAATTGATTTGTTTTACTGTCTAAATTGTGTTTTAAAAATGAATACAATTTTTTTTTAAGTTTATTTAACTTCTCAGTACATATTTATTTCTCCTTTTTTAATTTAATTTTTGTTTCTAATTTGGTTTTTGGAAAAAAAGTTCTATATATTTTTTTAGCTTCATTTAATTTTTAAAAATCTTTTTATTCATTTTTGCTTTACTGAAATATAGACGAATAACAAGCAACAAAAACAGATGGTTTATTTCAATCCGGCATTGAGCTCGAAAGATTAGTATAATATTTCTGCTTTATTTTCATATTACATATCTAATTTTCTTAATTTAATAAAATTTTTTATTTGTTTTTATTGTTTTAAAACCCACATTTGTTTTAATTTAATTTAATTTTTAAAAAACTTATTGCTACAAGGCGAGCACGGAGATTATTAAAAAATTTGTGAATTTTTTTTATTCGAAATCAAATATTATCTACATATTCAAATCATTTGCCAATAACATCAGCTCTAAAATCGCATACCAGTAACAATCTCTATTTTTAAATGAATATTTGAAGACGAAATTATTAAATTTATTTATTGAAATAATAAGAACACCTTACATCATAAGATTGTTATAGGTAATACATACATACAGTTACAATAGCAGTAAGCACGCTGTTCAACATGGCGTATACGTAACATTTATGCAGGAAATACATACGAGTATGTACCCCTACAAGAATTGTGTGATGGAAACTAACACATTCTCATTTATCTTACTAACACATTTGCAAATTTTGCGTTGGTTAAAAAGAGACCAATATATAAGGCCATAAGTTGGAGGAAGACGGAAGATCATATGTACACAAATGTTTACATCAGATTTTTCACACTGCCCTTTAGAATGTGATAGAAACTTGAAGGTAGCCAGTGACAGAAATCTCTATCAGCCTTGCCAGTCAAATGATTTGTCAAATGATGGTCACTGTTCTTGCAGGGACCCTACAAGAATTGTGTGATGGAAACTAACACATTCTCATTTATCTTACTAACACATTTGCAAATTTTGCGTTGGTTAAAAAGAGACCAATATATAAGGCCATAAGTTGGAGGAAGACGGAAGATCATATGTACACAAATGTTTACATCAGATTTTTCACACTGCCCTTTAGAATGTGATAGAAACTTGTAGGTAGCCAGTGACAGAAATCTCTATCAGCCTTGCCAGTCAAATGATTTGTCAAATGATGGTCACTGTTCTTGCAGGGTACCTAATCAAAACAGCTTAACATACATGCATACATCTAATACTTAAATCAAAAATCGACAAGATGACGTTATTGCTT
Organism: Rhagoletis pomonella; assembly: GCF_013731165.1. Lineage (NCBI taxonomy): Eukaryota > Metazoa > Arthropoda > Insecta > Diptera > Tephritidae > Rhagoletis > Rhagoletis pomonella. The sequence continues at coordinate 24,481,213 of NW_023458561.1, forward strand.
ATCTTAAATAGATCTATGTACACATTTCAGTGTTAATGTAAATCAGTAAGGTATTTGCATAAAATATATTAAAGTTAAATTTCTCAAGTATATGCATACATGCATACATATATATATATATATGCACAATGTGCATGTGAATCTTGGTTATTTGGCTGCAATTGTTTGTTTATTTGTAAAGAAATTTCGGTGTTAAATCCCCCAAGATGCAAAAATTATACTTGTATTTATTGTATAGGAATTATAGGTAAAACATTTTGTTTTTGCTATTGTATCACAATTGTTGTTATCAAGTATTAATATTACCACAAAATCGTTAGGCACTCAATGAATTTAATAAATGTCGGCATAAGCAAATAATATTCAACAAATTCAATGTGGCAAAGTAGTCGGAAATATAAGCAGTGAAAAGCTGAAAAGTTGCTATCAGTATTTGTGTGTGTATATATGTATTAGAGGTTTACGCCGACAGGCTTTGCGGCGGCGGCGTGGTCAACGTCAAAAATATTCGGCGGCGGCGGCGACGCCGGCGCGTCTGGAAACGCCGGCGCTACTTCTCATAAGGTAGATTTCAAAGAGCCATGAGGCTACTAATCTTATCATTTCAACTCGTCAGCGTTAGGCATTCGCCATGCCAATTATTCTATTATTATAATTCTATTGATTTCATTATTGAATTAGTTTTAAATTTAAATATTGTTACTTCCTACTTGAATTAAAATGTTGAGTGTCTGGCGCTGATTGATGGGCGAACAGAAGAAGGTCTGAGGTATATACATACATACACACACGGATCTCTATATTCTCTACAGATGATGTACTATTTAAATTTAAAGAAAAAAATTTTGTTTAAAGTTTAGTTATTGGGGTAATTTATGTCGCTCTCAATAAATTTTTGCAATAGTCTTATCAACTCGAACCAGAATGGGACTTTTTGACCCACTGTTGAAAAAAATGGCTTATAGATGGTTAAAACTTCCACTAAAATATGAAGCGCCAAATTTTTCTAAGGAGAACCGAATGTAATGAAAAATAATACTAATGTTTACCATAAAGAGGGAACTTTAAGCCTGTGTAGAAAACATAGCGATGCGAGGGAGCAAAACCTTCCTGGGGTTTGACCACCACTAAGGAATGCTAACGTAATTTTCACACAGCCACTTAGTACTTGTATACGTATGTGGGACCCCAGAATAAAATAACTTACGAATGTAAATATTAGCAAAAAAGTGTTTGTTAAAAATATTAAAAAAATACATAGAAAAATCAACATGTCTTTGATTTATCTTCAATAATTGAGGAGTTAGATGCAAAGAGGCCGCTTCTATTAAAACTGCTTTCTGAGATATTGGAGCTAAAGTTTTTGATGTGTTATAAGTTTCTTGTTGTTGTAGTAGGTGTATAAAAAAGTAGTATTTTTGTAGT
>NW_023458561.1:24482737-24490107 GCF_013731165.1 Rhagoletis pomonella
TATTACCACAAAATCGTTAGGCACTCAATGAATTTAATAAATGTCGGTGTAAGCAAATAATATTCAACAAATTCAATGTGGCAAAGTAGTCGGAAATATAAGCAGTGAAAAGCTGAAAAGTTGCTATCAGTATTTGTGTGTGTATATATATGTATGTATGTATTTATGTATATCGATTTGCATGTGTATATGTAAGCGACTATACGAGGAACGTTCTATAAGTACACATAAGTACTTTACGAAAAATTAACAAATACAGGGGCCAGCAAAGCTAAAAAAAAAAAATAAATAAATAAAAGACAAAACTTAATAAATAAATAACAAATAATAAAAAATAAAAAATAAACATAAAAATCTGGATAAAAATAAAACAAAAACATGTAAAATGTAATTAGAACAAAAAACCCCGAGTAATAAGTTTCGAAACAATCCGATAAGACTTAAATTTTTGTAAACGAAAGACAAGAGATTAAGGGAACGATTTTGAGTTGAAAAAATAATACTTCAACCCAAAAAGCACGCACTTATTGAGCCAATCTCGTATGTCGATTGTTTTCCTATATGTATGTATGTTCGTCATTATTTGGTAATTAGGACACTTATAGATAGATATACATTGTTAAGTTAATTTTCCTATTTATAGGCCATCGTAATTAGTAAAAGCGTATGACTTGACCAAAGACGGTCGTTATTTTTCTTGAACAGCCTTTGCTTAACCCTCGTATAAGCAACTATTATGGGTATAGTGGCATTGACAGCCTACCGATTTCACATACATACATACATATTTAAAATAAATAAAATTACTTTGGCTTTAACAAATCAAATTAATGCCAGGCACTCGAAAACATTTAATAGCCGCTCATAAAATATTTCAATTGCCTTAAAAGTATATGTACGCACATTTCTACAAATAAAGTAGTGAAATTGAAAGCATGCAGTTTTATGTACATATGTATATATGTATATATATGTATGTCTATGCATGTTTGAGGAAATTAATTTAATTTTCAATTTGAATATAAAGCTTTATCACATTGCAGACAAATTTGCTTTAAAGTTGGTAGACTTTAACCAAAAGTGTAGTGCGGCTCTATAGCTACATACATACATATATGCATTCAATGCATGCACATGTGCATACATACATATATGCAAATTATAAACTTAGTTGTTGCTCGATTGTTTGTTTAATATTTGATTAAACATAATGCGGCTTAACACACAAATTGTGCCATGTACTCGCACATACTTACTTGTAATTTGGGCCAGTTAAACAAGAAATTTTCATAATTAATGTGAGCAGCTTGCCTCTAAGTAATCACCATGCAACTTAGGGCACAACCTATATATGTACGTAACCTACGTAGATACATATGTATGTACACTTTTGAGGCAGAATTTATACCTAAAAGATTTCCAAAGTTTAATTACGGCCATTTTAAGTGTACACATTTGTTTAACTATTTGCTTGCATTTGTCTATTTGTTTACCTAAATTTTGTACATATTAATATTACATATTTCATAATTTTGCCTAAGGTGTTGTCTTTTTTAGGTAAGGTAAATATTTATGATGACAGCTATGTATGTATGTATGTTTGTATATATGTAAGTACATGTGTATGTACATTGGAAATTTACAAAATTTTGTCATTTTTAGAACATTTAAACGAAAAATTTTTACTCACTATTTTTATAAATAAGAAGCATCTTTGATACGAATACGCATGATAACACACAATAACGCAAATAAAAATATAAATATGGTTTTGTAGAAATAAAAATTTTGTTTATTATATAAAGTTGGCCGCAAATTTTCTTAAAAAATATGCAATTGTCTTTAAAATTCATGGGCTGAGGTAATGCAAATATTTTTAGTGTAGTACTGAATGATCAAAAGTGTATTCATTCAACCAAGATTAACAATCAAGTTGGTTGCGAATGGCTATGTTACATTCACATTCTCTTTGTGATTTTTCCATTTCGTTCTCAGTCAAATAGTTCCTGAGACTTTAGTTCGCAAATGATTCATCGGGAGAAAGTCCCTTAGGCTTTTGTTCCCATTTTGAACTTTTCGAGAACGCTCCGGAGACTTGTGTTCCCATTTTGTTCTCTAAGAATCGCTCGCCAAATTACCGTTCGCATTTTGTTCTCTTTAAAAACGTTCCACAAGGTTTTGTTCTTATATAGTTCCCGTTAAGAACGGTGTCGGAAGTTTTGTTCTCATTTTCGTTATTTTCAAAACATTCCCGAAGGTTTTGTTCTCAATTCGGTTTGAGTTTCTAAACGTTCTTGGGAAGAAAAAACTACAAGAACGACATTTAGTTTCGATCAATGCTTTTGTTCTCGGTCCCTGCAATACACCTACTGATGAAACTACCCTATAAACATTCGGACTCAATTTAGAGTCAGAAAAGTGTCGAAATTCTGACTTGTAACCCTCATTATGAGCTCAGAAAAGAGTCACAAAAGATCATATTTCCTTTCTTAGAGTCTGAAATTTTAAAAACCATTATCTTATAAATAAAAATAAGTGCACGTTTTTGGTGTGAGCCCATAACTTGAGAACGACTTCACCGAAATCAACCAAATTTATGTAGCATATGGGATCTATCATGCAGATGGTTTATGCGAAGTTTTCCCGAGTTCGGAAAAGGGGGCGTCGCACCACCCATACTAACTAAAATATAAAAATAAGTGCACGTTTTTGGTGTGAGCTCATAACTTGAGAACGACTTCACCGAATTCAACCAAATTTATGTAGCATATTGGATCTATCATGCAGATGGTTTATGTGAAGTTTTCCTGAATTCATAAAAGGGGGTGTGGCACCTCCCATACTAACTAACATTTTTATGTTGTATATCTCTTAAAATATTTGTGGTAGAGTACTGAAAATTGGTATAGAGGTACATCAAATAATTCCATACTCATGGAGAAAAATGGGCGGTATTGGAAAAGAGGGCGTGGCACCTCACATCTTATACACAAAAAATAAGTGCAAGATTTCAACCAAATTTATACGGCATAGTCGGGCTATTATGCAGATGGTTTGTGTTAAGTTTCCCCGAATTCGGAAAAGGGGGCGTGGCACCACCCATACTAACATAAATGTTCATCTGGTATATCTCTTGAAATACTTGTGGTAGATTATTGAAATTGGTAGCTATACGTGGCCTGTCAAGAGTTGGCATTCCAAATAGTTTATTTATTCATACCGAAGATGGAAAACAAAAAAAAAATGTTGTATATCCAAATGTGTTGGATTAAGATTTAAAATAAAGAATCCAAAATTTTGAAATAAAACAGATGATAAATTTTCTTATAGAAAAATTCCAGGATTTTTCATTCATTTTTCAATATTTGGTGTAGAGAAGCACACCGGGGTACCGCGAGTTCTTTATAATTATGATTACTACCTTTTACTTCTACGTGAACTTTGTTACTTTCGTTCAACTCAGAATTTATGACATCAAAAGAGTCCGAAATGAGTCAGTCCGGTTGACTGGTCTAAGAATCATATTTATGACGAAAGAAAGACTCATTTTAGACTCATAAATTCTGAGCACTGAGAAAATTTTTTAAGGGGTAGGGCCAAATACGTATACATATGTATGTACTTATATGTGTGTAGTAAAACTGTGTTATTCCTAACGTCAAGATTTTTAAAGAGTTTGAAATTTCATAGATACATAGCAGCAAATTAAAAAGTTTTTTTAACAATTCAGTGTAATATAAAATGTAAGTACCAACTGAAAGAGAAAATTCTGCAAAATTAAAAACAAAATTTATTCACAAGGACGAATGAAGATTGAAAATGGCCTTTTAATAATTTTTATTTTTTTTAAGTTAGTAAAGTTAGGAGGACGAAATTCGAGGATTTAATCGTATTAGTCTTTAATATAAAATTTTTTCTAAAATGAGTATTGCAAATTTTCAAGTACCTACCTACATACATATATTCAAGGACTAAAATTTAGAATAACACTTTCAATACCTATTCGGCTTTTATTTGATACCAATAATTTCAAAGTCCTTTTATAAAAAAGGCCTGACGTCAGACAGAAAAACTAAAACGCAGTTTTACTACATACATACATTGGGCGCTAGTTTCGCGAATATATTAATTTTTTTCTATTTTTGTGTAAAATTTACTGTCCAGGTGATGTCAGATACTTTCGGTTTCGCATAAACTTGATATCTCAAAGCAAATAATTTCTATCGAAATCACCTAAATCTCACTCCGAAAAAATATTTTGCTGTATTTAATTTAAAGTAATATAAGTATATCTATTTGTATGCATGAACATAGGATACATATGTATGTATGTATATATATTTTGCTCTTAGCAAGAACACTTACTTATGTATGTAAAAAAGTAAAATTTCCACACCGAATGTCGCAATTAGGTATCCGCCGAAAAGCATTGACATGTGATAAAAGCAACACTGCAACAGGACACAATCAACGCGACACCATTTTTTTTTGCATTTCATCGCGTAGTATCCTAATTTTTTTTTTGCGAAATTTTTTTCAGAGAACGCAATTCTACAGCAGTTAAACGTTATTGAAAAAAACATTGGCAATATTGTTTTATAACAACGAGTAACGGTTCGAAAGAATGTATAAAAACATATGTATGCGAAACTGTGAATATATGCATACATATGTTCATAGCTATGTTCGTATATCGTATTTATTTATTTTTATGCGGTATACACATAAACAAATCGGCATGTGTTTTGCCTGTAAGTTGAACGTTACGTGTGATTGGCAAACTTCAAAGAAAAAACTCAAATAACAATCAAATTACAGTGCAAGCATACAAACGCGTGCGTGTGGGGGGGGGGGGGGACACCTGCAGGGCTAAAAAACTTGTCCTTAATACATACTTACATACATAAATACGGGTATGTTTGTGTGTGTAGAAATAGGGATGAGCATGCAATTTCACCAGCTGTGTACACACGTTTGTATATTAGGGTGGTCCAAGAATAGTAAAGTCGGAATTGTAATGCTCTCATCCCCTAGGATTGTTCTATATCGAAAAAAGTACACCCTTATTTTTTTATTTTGAAATCAAAAAATATTTAGAGGTCGCTCAAAGCGCTCAACTTTTCGTAGAAATGGTATGGAATCCTTGAAAATCAATATTTTTCGATCGGAAAAGTCTGGTTCTCTTCAGAAGACTTTCTATAATAGTACCCAATTGTTTATTTAACCATTTTTTTTTTTACTATCGACTTTTTATTGGTCCGCTCATTGCATTTTTCGGTGTTTTTTGCGGACCTATAAATTATAGTTGCGAACAAAAAATGGTTAATTAAACAATTGGGTATTATTATTGGGAATCTCCTGCAGACAAACAGATTTTTCCGATAGAAAAATATTAATTATTAAAAATCCTATACCATTTCTACGAAAAGTTGTTTTTTTCCCCATACAAAATACATGGAAAAGTTTGGGCGCTTTGAGCGACCTCTAAATATTTTTTGATTTCAAAATAAAAAAGAGGGAAACATTTTTTTTTGGACCACCCTATTGTACATACTTACTATAAGATACATATGAGCATTAAGGTCATTGAATTTTGAACTTTATATTTGTACAAAAGTAGCTTAGGGCCGCGGACAATTTTACTTGAATTCGGCAGTTCACGGGCCATTTTCGGTAAAGTTATTTTCAATATTAAAAGTGGTTTTCAAATTCAGCAATCAAAAATTCATATGTAATGAAAAATTGCCCTACCTTTTTTTTAAGTTGCCATGGCGGCCGCTGTGGTGTGGTGGTTAGCAGTGCGCGCCACCATTTCGCAAGGCCTGGGTTCGAGCCCAGTTCAACCCAACAACAAAAAATTAAAAAAAAACAGAAAATATTTTCTCTAATAGCGGTCGCCTCTCGGCAGGCAATGGCAAACTTCCAGGTGTATTTCTGTCATGAAAAACAGCTTCTCAAAGAGAGCTCGTCAATTTATTTGTATGAAAAAAAAAAAATTGCGGAATACCTTCCGCATAAAAAATTCCCAAAAATCAACGGCAAAATGTTTCTAAGAAATCTAGGTTAAAACCTTAAAATTTTGATGATACTTCGTCGAATTTTTCTAATTTTTGTACAGACAAAATAGCCAAAGAATACTAAAATGTCACTTCGCTATTTATATTTTCGCCACTGTTTATATGTACATATGTTCTTTGCAATTTTGTATTGGTTTTTTTCCTTATACATCTTTATGTTTGTACATATTTATGTACACTCTATCCAGCATTTTTATATATAGATTCATATATGTAAATCTCGAAATATCAACATCCATTGGCATTTAATTGACAGTCGAGGTAGAAAATATTGCCAAAACAAACAAATACCAACAAACGATCGCTTGATGGCAAAAACTGTAATGTTTGCTCGTGGTAGCCATACCAGTTATTTTTTTTTTTTACATTTAATTTCAATAGGTAAATTTTTTGCTTACAAACTTTTTTAGTTGTATTTTTTTCTTCTTCTTAATTTATTAACCCATAGAGGCACATGTTACGACAGCAAGGTAAATTGGTTTGTGAAAATAAACATATGCGTCAGAGTCAGAGGCCTGTGAAAAGTTACATTTCTGTATTATTGCATACGTGCTCTATCGATTTTCCCAGTTTTTTATTGTCTTTTTTTTTGTAATTTCACATCAGCTTTGACATTTATGTGACATTAATTTTTATTGGTTTGTATGTCTGTAACTTTGTTCACCGATTTTTTGTTTTTGCTTGCAAAGCTGTAGATTATGCCGAGCAAAATTTATGAAAATAATTAAGTTACGTAAAAAGCGCGTAAAAACGTCAATAAATTTAAAATAAAAACGAGGACTTTAAATCTTTTGTAAGAGGCGAGTATTCATATATCTACGTATGATTCAATAATGAAAGGTCGTGTAAGAAAAATTTTCTGTCGCTCTAATTTTATCAATGACACTCCCACCCTAAAGAGGCGGAATTTCCTTAAATGCTTTTCATTCTTCCTGAGTTCGACCAGCACGAAACGTTAATCGTGACTGTATTAGCCAATGTTTGATATTCTAATCGACGCCATAATGACTCCCGAACAATAAGTGCCAGTTTTCCAATGCCAGGCTGTGATTTAAACTTAGACTAATTGCTCGAGCTGGTCAAGCAAAAAATCAGTTTACGTGATCTAAGTTTAAATTTGCACTGAAAAATTGGTCAAAAAGTGCAACATCAAAGAAGTCACGTTACAATATTAGAAGCAATCGAGTCATAACCGCGAAAGAAAAGTAAGCGCCAAATGTTTTTATTCGGTGTCTTTTTTATCAAAGTTATATAATTTTTCCACAAACAAATAATTTCTTCATATCCATCAAC
>NW_023458561.1:24490207-24497786 GCF_013731165.1 Rhagoletis pomonella
GTTATATAATTTTTCCACAAACAAATAATTTCTTCATATCCATCAACGGTAAATTGTACTCACATTCTGGAGTATGTGAAAAAGCTGCGCAGAGCACGATGACTCTAAGCCGGCTGATGGCGAACGTGGGCGGCCTGATTGTCGACTTACAAACATGGTTGAAAAGACCGCGCGGGGAAGTCGATTTCTACCTTATGCAATCCCTCACAGCAGAGTATACAAACCGTTCTCGCACTACAGTGGAAACGTCGAAGATAACGTACACCATACATTCTTGCCTTGCGAGCACTTCTTGACTTCGCGCAGAATGTTGGAAGAAAGATGCGGATATGTTGGTTAGAAAGATAATTGGGGTAATGACCTCCATCGCAGACAAGTGTAAAGCAATTGCGAGACACGTGAAATTCGTACTCCGCTGCAAACGAGAAGTCGGAGACTCTATCAGCGCGCTCCTGCATCTGAAGTCATGCATAACTGCGGTGCCAGATGCGAGATTCTTGCGCGGGCGGTGGGAGTTTGAGTTTTCGGTGGGTAGCTCAACATGCTTCGGTGGGAGTCCCACACTCGGGGAAGGTAGTATAGAGACTAGCACCCTCGGCCAGTGCATAAAGATACCGCAAAGTGGCCATCCATTCTCAAGTTATAAGCGGTCTGGCGTACGCAACTTTGGTATATATGTACATACATATGTTTATTTTTAATAACAACCACAGGTTATATTCGATGTAGATAAACTGGTTTCAATGAAATAATTAAAGAAAATACTTCGCTTCTTCTTAAAATGTGACTGAATTCTTCCCCTTTTCCTCCTGCTTAAAAAAAAACATCATTTTTCATTAGCGCTTCTCATAGACGTTTCTGCCATCTTCAGTATCATTTCGCACGACCAACACCAAAATAGGGTTTATCTCCAATCCAGATTTGTCAAAGGATGACGGAAATTTGTTCAGAAGTAAATAATTTACTCACCCTCTCGGAAGAAATAGTAAACACCAACAAATTCTCTTATTGCTTAACATTCTTAATTCATCGATTCATAGTTTGAGCTCCTTGAACTATGCTGCACATTTTATATGATATCCAAAGCACACATATCCATAAAAATTAAGAATTTATTTAAAATAACATTTTTAAAAACCCAGCAATTCAACATAAAACATAACATAAAAATTTCTGGTAAACCAAATCAAAGCTTTTCAATACCCTCTATCTGCACTTTTCACAAAAATTAGATTCCGATATAAAAATTCACCCAAGTCTTAACTATCATCGGTGATATTAATGCTGACCTTGTATAGCGCTTGACAGAAGAATTTACTATTAAATTGCAAAGTCAGAATTCACATCAGTGATGACAGGTTAGTAAGTCCCAGATGGGTTTTAACACCACAAAGTAGATTTTGTGAAAATTGCAGATAGAGGGTATTGAATACAAGCCCTCCATATATGTAGGTATGTATGCATATTTGTATTATTGCCAATCATATTAGTTCAATAAATATGTACGTATACAATGTACATAGTATTATTCACTCGTTTTGAGCAGAAAATTGCTGGTTTACTTTTATTTCATCATACCTACAAATAAAATTGTTGGCATACTTATTGCAACACAAATAAATGCAATTCATGATAATACACACATACATACATATGTATGTAGATAAGTATTTTTAAGAGTACAGTATATTTTGATTTGCTGCCTCTATGCTTAAGTGCACATTTAAGATACGTACCCTAAAATGCGCATCAGAGGCATTATTTTTAACATTTATAAGGAAACTGCTCCGATAGATGCATTTAGCATACCTGCACATTGGCGATACCTGCCTTAAAAATTGTATGACTAGTATCAATTATCAAAGAAAGTATTACGTTTACCTGTACTGGCCCTACAATTACCTAATTTTACAACTTTTTATTTATTTTGTTCATTTCGCAGAACAACGAAAATGGCTATAAATTTATGTAGTTATATAGATAATTAGATACTATTCGGTAAAAATTTCGCTTGCAGTAATTTCTACGTGGTAAGTGCTTCTCCATTATTTGGTTTCATAGGGATTTGGATACCTTCCTCATTGAAGTAGTAAAGAAAATTCGCTTAAGTGCCTTTTTCGGTTAAGTGCACAAGTTTTTCGTGCAAAGAAGGATGTGCAGCTAAGCAAAACATACTGTACATATCAAACTAACCTAGCATATCGTTATTTTTTAGTGCTGCACATACATATCATAAGTTAAACAGCTACATATGTATGTATGAATGAATGTATTTACGAGTGCATATATGCACTCAAAATTGTTTACAAGCTTGCCAGAATATAAATATTTTTTCTTCAAATATGTATAACCATTCATTGCGCAACGAAGAGAAATTGAAGAAATAAATAAGTACTAAATACATAGTTGATACACTTACTCACATATTTTCGCAAGCTGCAGTCAGCAACATCAGAATCAATGTACCAACGCAGGTTAATACATATGTATGTATATATAAATGTGGCCAACTTAGAGTTATAACGAGCTAAGTTGACATTTTATAAAAAAAATTAGTGAGACATAAAGATGACGAAGCAATGACTTTCAAGTTTGCATTTTTTTTTTTTTTTTTTATAAAATTTCATTAACCGACAAGTAATACAGCCTGTGGCATTTGACCATCATTTCTTATGTATAAGCAATTAAATGAGTACACTTTTTTCAGATCTCAAAAAACATATTTTATATATTTTGACATCATATTTATAAATAAGAAATGATGATAGATTTCAGTTTCATACTTATATTTCCTATGTTAAGCTGTTAAGTAAGCTATGGAGTTAAGGCACAATAAAAAGGAGCGTATGAGTTATTAGGATTGTTTACGTGACAGCGCCTGTGCAATAAGGTTTTAGTTCTTTGAAAAGGGCTGCCACCTGTTAAAAAATTTATTTCAAATTAATAATCAAGTAAAATACTTTTGAAATGTCTTCATTTTTAAACCACATTAAATTAATAATTAAAAAAAAATATATATCAAAGAAGGAAAAAAAATTTAATTAATAAAGAAAACAAAAATTATATTAAAAAAGAAATAAATAAAATAGGTTCCTAAAAATTAAATTTAAACTAAATTAATTTCTTTCTAAAGTAATAAAATCTTAAAACTAAAACACAAAATTAAATAAAGAACGAGATTAAAAAAAGCAAATAAAATAAGTTGCTATAAACTAGATTAAATTAAAAAAATAATTACCCATATTTTTCATATTTAAGCAATGCAATCTCAAAACTAAGAGAACAATAAATAGAAGAAATAACATGGCAATACTGGCAACTGTCATTCAACTGACCACAGACTTGCAATAGACAAAATTCTTTCGTAGGACAATTGTCAACTCTGGCAACTATCTCTTTCGAGGAGCTAATTGAAAGATCTGCTAACGTGTGGGTCTTAACGTTATTCCGTTTTTCTTTTACCAATAATGTTTCTTTTTAATTAAGTTTAATAAAAGTTTTTTGTATTTTTTTTTTTAAGAAATAATAATTAAAGAATTATATTTAATCAAATGAATTAAAAAGGGAAACAAAATCAGGATGGCCGAGGACTCGAACTCAGATCACTCAAATGGCACGCCAGTGCTTTGCTCACTCGGCCACTGCGACTGTCGCAGCAGCGATAATCCAAGTAATTGGCGAGACTATTGCGAGACATAAGAACTTATAATCGGTATTTCTGGCTATAATTTGCATTAATTAATTTGGAGGGTAATATAACTTTTTCTGTAAAAGAATGATGTTAAATTTATATCAATACCCCGAAAACCGCACACGCAATCCCATCGTAGTAATAAAGCCAATGGGCCATTTTATTGAACAATAATGCGGCGCACACTGGAAGATTAATTAAGATTTCAACACTCTTATGGATTGTGTTAAAAAATGTAGCCAAAATCCATAGGCGCAGACGCTGAAATGATGTATGTATGTATGTATGTATGTATCTATGGATGTAAATGTGCATGAAAGTATCTACCACAACAAGGGACATCCTGGTATGCGCGGTTATATTTCGTGCTGAAAAATAATAAATAAAAGTCGGCGAGTGTGTACATACTATATACCAGTGTTGCCGTTTTGATCCATTTACTTCAAAAGTGATACGTGTTTGTGCAAATATTCGGAAGATACTTTATTTTTCGCTCATTTCGCGAGATACTTAAATTTTCCGCGTAGTACAAATTTTGATACATTACAAAGAGAAAATATATACATATGTATGCAGTGGCTGCTTTTGAAATTTGATCGAAAATATGAACAGCCTATAGTTATAGCTATAGTATGAAAACGTCACTTTATAAAGCCTTTTAAACCTACTTTATTTTTTTATGAATAAGGCCATAAATGTTTTGGGGTCAAATAAGCTTAAAGAAAAATGCTTTAAACGAACTATGTATAAGGAGCAGACTGCATTCATTTTTAATTTACTTTGCATGCTCTGGTGTTGCTATTTTAAAATTGATTCAATATAAAAGAGAAATAGACTTTTGGCCTTATTCATAAAAAATAAAGTACGTTTTAAGAGCTTTACAAAATTACGTTTTCATACATTTTTCAGTTTATAAATCTTTTTCAAAGCTACTTTAATTTTTATGAATAAGGCCCTTTCATTACAAACTGTTGACAATATAACGAAGCGTATTCATAGTCAAAATAAATAATGAGTGTATCACACAATTTGATGATCAACGTAAATAATCGACAATTAATAGTTTTAAATACATATATTTGTTTCAAGTTTCTTCACTATATCTAAGATATGTTTCTTCATGTACATATGTATATATGTATGTGTATGAATGTGCATTAAATGATTTCTTGGTTATTGACAATGATAAGAAGCAAAGGTATGAAACCAAATAGCATTTTTTAACGTTTTTTCTAGCTTGATACTTTGATACTTAAAAAAAAAAGTTAGAGATACATTTGATCCATTTTTATTTTTTTTTTACAATACATTTTTTTATGATGTCGCGGCAACACTTCTATGTACATACATATGTAAGTATGTAGTTGTTATTGGCGCTTGTATCGCGACTTGGTTGTGGCTTCATCGACTATTACCTCAGTTGTGTTTGTAGTAGCGCACCCACCAACGCAACAGTAGCTGCGCTTACTACAAAGAAAGCAAAAACAACAAAATATCTATAGACAGCTGTAATAACATGCCAATACATGCCTTGCCCTGAAATTATTACGGATTTTATTATGGAAGAAGAATTAAACCGAACAAAAAGTGCAGAAATTATTGGTAAAGGGCAGCTGGCCAACCGAAAGCGTATGTACACATGTATGTGGTCTTGTTGTTGCTGTAGTACGTAGCAGTGGCAGCAACATTAATATTATCGAAGCAACAACAACCAAACCACCACCAACACTGCACCAACACCTCCTCTTGATATCGGCAACAACGCGGCCACTCTCATTGCTTTCTACTCTGGCACTTTTCAATTAATATTTACCGCTCTATTATGCTTAATGATTATTGCGGCAGCAACCAGTCGTACAAGAGTAATTTCAATCGACCATAGCAGCATGCTATATATGTACATACATATGTACATACACGCATGCAAGTGTTGATGGCGGTAAATGTCGAAAACCCTATTAATTGTGTTGATTTCGAGGAACAATCAGCACATATTATGCACCGCAAAATAGGTAAATATGTACTTATGTACATATGTGTGTGTGAAAATGCATGTATAATACATGATACATACTTATGTATGTGCTAGTATTGCATACAAATTTCACGCGTTACAAACTTACAGCAACATTATTGCCTGCACGCGCTGTTATTGTAACGCGATTGGGTCGGTCGTTCAACCAACTGCGCATACTGGACGTATTAGTAACGTAATAAGTCCTCGAAATAACAAACACACACACATGCTCGCGCCCATGCAGCGATGGCAATTTGCGGCTACTACATACAACCTCTTTATGAGCTTCGGTTAATATTTTTAACTTTTCGCTTCAGTTCCAATACAATGCTACTTATTATTGAATTCCCATTTTTAATGCAAAGTAAACATAAAACAAAAAATTGTTACAAAAAGGGAGGAAAATAAAAATAAAATGCAAATGCATGAATGTGGGTAGGCAGCAATGTGACCAGATTCGAAGTTTTAATTGTAAATTACAGTTTTTAAGACAAACGTGGTACAAATTGAGAGTTTTCTTTCGAATTTCCGTTTTGAACAAATAAATTTAAATTTCATTCCAATCGCCACAACAAATTTGGAAAGGATATTTTTTCAAATGAATTTGAATAAAACGAAAATAGACTAACAAACAAAACGAACTAAAGACTTCTTAAAAAAATTTGAGTTATCGCATCAAATGCTCAAAAAAGTTGACAAAACAACTTACGAAAAAAATGCTAAACTGAATTTCATAAACACAAAATGTGATTCAAATTAGGGATGTGGAATTAATCGATTAAATAAAAAATGCGGTTAATCAGATTCTGATTTTTTGCTTCACCTGTAAAATAAAAAAATTGTCGGTAGGGGCCTTTGTGAATTAAGGTGACGATATGCATTGTATGTCTAGAAATTTTTTTCTATTCAAAGAAAAACAAAATATACCAGCAGTTATTTATGTTCCTGATTCATCAGGTTTCTGATTAATATTAATAAAATTAATTAGATTCTGATTTTGATTAACCCAAAATGTTTATTCTTTGATTAATTAATTAATCAGATTTCGATTAATCAGCTTGTTCGATTAATTGAATAATCGTACATCCCTAATTTAAATGTTCCATTTTATTAAGCCTATTTTTTATTAAGTTATGTAGAGTTCAAACGGGTTATGTTATTTTATTTTCAATGAATCGTTTTTTTATTTTTGTTTAAAAAAATTCAAACACTTAATTTTTTAAAAGCCCTCTTCGTTTTGAAAGTAACAGTTGTTTGGTCGAAAATACAGTTTTTCCGGAAATTTATTTTTTTTTTTAAATAATCTGGCACCACTGGTAGGCAGTTGCATGTATACTTACATGCATTGCATAGTAAAGTACAACAAGCTACGCAAACACCAAAATAAATACGTTAATCTTTGGGAGATGTGTCGAGGAACTTTTTATACCCGAGCGCACTTGTGCACAAGGGTATATTAATTTTGTTCACATAACGAATCGAGATAGATATAGACAAATGTATACATAAATGATCAGGATGAAAAAAGAAATCGATTAAGCCATGTCTGTCTGTCCGTCCGTCTGTCCGTCTGTCCGTCTGTCCGTGTACACGATAACTCGAGCAAAAATTGAGATATCTCAACGAAATTTGGTATGTAGGTTTCCCTTAATCCAAGGTAGGTTGGTATTGAAAATGGGCGAAGTCGGACTTTAACCACGCCCACTTCCCATATAACGGTAATTTCCAGAAATACGAAAACTGCGATATTTTAGTAACTACTGAAGATAATTAACTCAAAATTGATATTTACAATAATTTTTAGACGAAAAATAAGAATATTAAAAATTTTTGGAAAATGGGCGTAGCCACGCCCACTTATGGTTACATGT
>NW_023458561.1:24497796-24499668 GCF_013731165.1 Rhagoletis pomonella
TTGGTAACCGCTGCACCAATTTCTTCCAAACTTGGCACAGTTGTTGGCCTTGGTACAGCATAAAAAACCGCCGAAACTTTTTAAAATCGGACAATGACCACGCCCACATCCTATATAACGGTAATTTAGAGAAATACAAAATCTTCGATAAATCATTAAATATTGAAGCTAATTTATTCAAAATTGATGCTTGCAACAATTCTTTACCAAGAAATACGTTTATGGTAAAATTTTGGGAAATGGGCGTGGCACCGCCCACTTATGATCACATATAAGTATATCGGTAACCGTACCAATTTGTACCAAACTCGGTATGGTTATTGTACTTGCCACGTGTAAGCAAAACGTTGAAAATTATTGAAATCGGACTAAAATAACGGCCGATTCTCATATAACGGTAAATTTAAGAAATGCTTGAAACTTCAATATTTCGAAATTGAAGGACGCTAATTTACTCAAAATTGATACACCTCGGCTTACCATCTAGCGGAAGGTTTCGGAAGGGTGAAAAAACATATTATTTAATACTTGCGCCGGGTATTTAATGTTCGGCTCCGCCCGAACTTAGACTTTCTTACTTGTTTCCAATTGAGATCATTCGCGCCCTCCAGTTTATCCCTATTCATTCAGATTACGGTCTATCCAATCATTTCAAGCCTCTAAGACACATACATATGTAGGGTTTACAAATCTCTCCCCAAAACGGTCATTCCAGGTGCCGAAGCCTGCTTTTGCACCGTCGGAGCATCTACACAGGCGATTTAAGACTCCCTGCAGGCAAAAGTACCGGTACTTGGCATACAACCTACCGGTCACAAAGAAAACATACCTGTTTTTATGTATGCAAATGACTGGCAACTTTAACATGTGGTTGTCATTGGAGGTGACCGATTGACATTATATTACTTTTGGGGCAGAGCTGTGATAATCTGAGAGAACCAGATTCAAGTTCTGAGCGTAATTGTTAATACGTCGTTTTTTTTTTTAATCTCGCTGACACCGTACTTTTGCTTTCAGTCGGCTTTTTTCAACCAAGTTAATGATCGTTGAATGTAATCAAAGAGGAATTGCCCTGCATCACCAGGAGTGGTAACTTTCTTCTATCAAATGGTACGGTGGGATTAATTGCCACCGATTGCTTGAAGAACTGTTTCCTCCTATTCGTAGTTCTCATAGCTTCTGCAACATCTTCGTAAAGGCACGCCAAGCTGTTTTGTGCGTTTTGCTATTGGACAGTACCCGATTAGAGGCTCAACAACCTTTGATATACCCTCTATTCTCAGAGAATACACACTTCGTGACCGTTTCCGACCCATTAAGGCCACGTCTACCTGGTAGTTTCTTGCTTCATAAGTTCATCTGCTATGCAGTTTCCCGCTGTGGCAGTCCAGCGCAATTTTTGAGTAAAACGTGGGAGAGCTCAGAGCTTTGATTGCTGCCTGGGTATAACTAAAAATGAAGCCGTCTCTTCCTAGATTTTAGTTCCAAGCTACTCTACAGCCTTCATGATAGTTGAAACCAGCAGTAGTCTGGTAGCCCACCTTGCCGTCGAGTTTCGAGCCATCTGTATAGACGTCAATACTATCAGATGGAGTGGGAGTTTTTTCTTCCTACCTTCTCCTAAAGGGGACGAGCTCCACTTTTCTTGAGCTGACGCTTTTGCCACAGCCGGTGGACCATCTCGATGCATCCTGAAGCGATGGCGCATTTGCTCACATACGAGCGTTTGTGAAAACTTTCTCCTGAACGCGACTGCAAGGTCATCGACTCATACAACGACTTTTCCACCCTCCCCCACTCCAATCCGGTTCCTCAGAAACGTGTGGTCGGTTAGGTTTCACAGAAGTGGAGAATGAACACCTCCCTAGGGGC
>NW_023458561.1:24499768-24509817 GCF_013731165.1 Rhagoletis pomonella
GCCCCTAGGGAGGTGTTCATTCTCCACTTCTGTGAAACCTAACCGACAACACGCTTCTGAGGGAACCGGATTGGAGTGAGGGAGGGTGGAAAAGTCGTTGTATGAGTCGATGACCTTGCAGTCGCGTTCAGGCGAAAGTTTTCACAAACGCTCGTATGTGAGCAAATGCGCCATCGCTCCAGGATCCATCGAGATGGTCCACCGGCTGTGGCAAAAGCGTCAGCTCAAGAAAAGTGGAGCTCGTCCCCTTTAGGAGAAGGTAGGAAGAAAAAACTCCCACTCCATCTGATAGTATTGACGTCTATACAGATGGCTCGAAACTCGACGGCAAGGTGGGCTACCAGACTACTGCTGGTTTCAGCTATCATGAAGGCTGTAGAGTAGCTTGGAACTAAAATCTAGGAAGAGACGGCTTCATTTTTAGTGATACCCAGGCAGCAATCAAAGCTCTGAGCTCTCCCACGTTTTACTCAAAAATTGCGCTGGACTGCCACAGCGGGAAACTGCATAGCAGATGAACTTATGAAGCAAGAAACTACCAGGTAGACGTGGCCTTAATGGGTCGGAAACGGTCACGAAGTGTGTATTCTCTGAGAATAGAGGGTATATCAAAGGTTCTTGAGCCTCTAATCGGGTACTATCCAATAGCAAAACGCACAAAACAACTTGGCGTGCCTTTACGAAGATGTTGCAGAAGCTATGAGAACTACGAATAGGAGGAAACAGTTCTTCAAGCAATCGGTGGCAATTAATCCCACCGTACCATTTGATAGAAGAAAATGACCACTCCTGGTGATGCAGGGGCAATTCCTCTTTGATTACATTCAACAATCATTAACTTGGTTGAAAAAAGCCGACTGAAAGCAAAAGTACGGTGTCAGCGAGATTAAAAAAACAACGACGTATTAACAATTACGCTCTGAACTTGAATCTGGTTCTCTCAGGCTATCACAGCTCTGCCCCAAAAGTCATTATATAATGTCAATCGGTCACCTCAAATGACAACCACATGTTAAAGTTGCCAGTCATTTGCATACATAAAAACAGGTATGTTTTCTTTGTGACCGGTAGGTTGTATGCCAAGTACCGGTACTTTTGCCTGCAGGGAGTCTTAAATCGCCTGTGTAGATGCTCCGACGGTGCAGAAGCAGGAATGACCGTTTTGGGGAGAGATTTGAAAACCCTACATATGTATGTGTCTTAGAGGCTTTAAATGATTGGATAGACCGTAATCTGAATGAATAGGGATAAACTGGAGGGCGCAAACGATCTCAATTGGAAAAAAGTTCCTCGACACATCTCCCAAAGATTAACGTATTTATTTTGGTGTTTGCGTGGCTTGTTGTACTTTACTATGCAATGCATGTAAGTATTCATGCAACTGCCTACCAGTAGTGCCAGATTATTAAAAAAACAAGTAAGAAAGTCTAAGTTCGGGCGGAGCCGAACATTAAATACCCGGCGCAAGTATTAAATATATGTTTTCCACCTTTCCGAAAGCTACCGCTACATGAAAAGCCGGGGTGTATACATTTTAAGTAAATTAGCGTCCTTAAATTTCGAAATATTGAAATTTCAAGCATATCTGAAATTTACCGTTATATGAAAAGCGGCCTCAATTTTAGTCCGATTTCAACAATTTTCAACGGTTTGCTTTTATGTGGCAAGCACAATAACCATACCGAGCTTGGTACAAATTGCTAGAACGGTTAGCGAGATACATATATGTGATCACAAGTGGGCGGTGCTACGCCCATTTTCCAAAATTTTGTCATAAACGTATTTCTTGGTAAGGAATTGTTGCAATCATCAATTTTGAATAAATTAGCTTCAATATTTACTGATTTATCGAAGATTTTGTATTTCTCTAAATTACCGTTATATGGGATGTGGGCGTGGTTATTGTCCGATTTTAGAAATATTCGGCCAGTTGGTATGCTGTACCAGGACCAACAACTGTGCCAAGTTTGGAGGAAATTGGTGCAGCGGTTACCAAGATATACACATGTAACCATAAGTGGGCGTGGCTACGCCCATTTTCCAAAAATTTATAATATTCATGTTTTCCGTCTGAAACTAATTGTAATTATCAATTTTGAGTGAATTATCTTCAGTAGTTACTAAAATATCGCAGTTTTCGTATTTCTTAAAATTACCGTTATATGGGAGGTAGGCGTGGTTATTATCCGATTTCGCCCATTTTCAATACCATCCGTCCCACGCCCAAAAGAAGTTCACGTACCAAGTTTCGTTAAGATATCTCAATTTTTACTCGAGTTATCGTGTGCACAGACGGACGGACGGACGGACGGACGGACAGACAGTCACCGCTTAATCGATTTCTCTTTTCATTCTGATCATTTATGTATACATTTGTCTATATCTATCTCGATTCGTTTTGCCTGTTACAAACAACCGTTATGTGAACAAAGTTATAATACCCTTGTGCACAAGTGCGCTCGGGTATAAAAATAAATTTCCGGAAAAACTGTATTTTCGACCAAACAACTGTTACTTTCAAAACGAAGAGGGCTTTTAAAAAATTAACAGGCATGTTCCAAAATTCGAAAATTTGAAATCGATTCGATTTCGATAATTTCTTCGATGGTTTTTAACCTAAAAAATTACAAGTCACGCATTAAAATGATTTTTTTCATATCGCTGCTGCTTCTTTTACTGTTTTCAGTGAGAATATTCACTCCTTTCATCAGATATAATTAAAAAATATTTGGCAAATCGACTCGATTTCAAAGTTTCGAATTTCAGAACATGCCTGTAAGTGTTTGAATTTTTTTCAACAAAAATAAAAAAACGATTCATTGAAAATAAAATAACATAACCCGTTTGAACTCTACATAACTTAATAAAAAATAGGCTTAATAAAATGGAACATTTAAATTAGGGATGTACGATTATTCAATTAATCGAACAAGCTGATTAATCGAAATCTGATTAATTAATCAAAGAATAAACATTTTGGGTTAATCAAAATCAGAATCTAATTAATTTTATTAATATTAATCAGAAACCTGATGAATCAGGAACATAAATAACTGCTGGTATATTTTGTTTTTCGGCCGCTGTGGTGTAGTGGTAAGCAGTGCGCGCTTCCACTCCGCAACGCCTGGGTTCAAGCCCTGGTCAAAGCAACATCGCAAAAAATGTAGAAAAAGGTTTTTTCTTAACAGCGGTCGTCCCGCGGCAGGCAATGGCAAACCTCCGAGTGTATTTCTGCCATGAAAAACAGCTTCTCATAAAAATACAATCGCCGTTCGGAGTCGGCGTAAAACTGTAGGTCCCCCCGCTTTGTGTGACAACATCAAGGCGCACGCCACAAATCGGAGGAGAAGCTCGGCCAAACACTAACATATGTGTAAGCGCCAAACTATTATTATTATTATTATATTTTGTTTTTCTTTGAATAGAAAAAAATGTCTAGACATACAATGCATATCGTCACCTTAATTCACAAAGGCCCTAACCGACAATTTTTTTATTTTACAGGAGAAGCAAAAAATCAGAATCTGATTAATCGCATTTTTTATTTAATCGATTAATTCCACATCCCTAATTTGAATCAAATTTTGTGTTTATGAAATTCAGTTTAGCTTTTTTTCGTAAGTTGTTTTGTCAACTTTTTTGAGCATTTGATTCGATAACTCAAATTGTTTTTTAGGAAGACTTTAGTTCGTTTTGTTTGTTAGTTTATTTTTGTTTTATTCAAATTCATTTGAAAAAATATCCTTTCCAAATTTGTTGTGGCGACTGGAATGAAATTTAAATTTATTTGTTCAAAACGGAAATTCGAAAAAAACTCTCAATTTGTACCACGTTTGTCTTAAAAACTGTAATTTACAATTAAAACTTCGATTCTGGTCACACTGCTGCCTACCCACATTCATGCATTTGCATTTTATTTTCCTCCCTTTTTGTAACTCCCTTAACAACGGCAATTTTTTGTTTTATGTTTACTTTGCATTAAAAATGGAAATTCAATAATAAGTAGCATTGTATTGGAATTGAAGGAAAAAGTTAAAAATATTAACCGAAGCTCATAAAGAGGTTGCGTATGTAGTAGCCGCAAATTGCCATCGCTGCATGGGCGCGAGCATGTGCGTGTGTTTGTTATTTCGAGGACTTATTACGTTACTCATACGTCCAGTATGCGCAGTTGGTTGAACGGCCGACCCAATCGCGTTACAATAACAGCGCGTGCAGGCAATAATTTTGCAGTAAGTTTGTAACGCGTGAAATTTGTATGCAATACTAGCACATACATAAGTATGTAGATACATCTGCTCACGTAGTATACATGTACTTTCATACATACATACATAAGTACATATGTATTTACCTATTTTGCGGGGCATAATATGTGCTGATTGTTCCTCAAAATCAACACAATTAATAGGGTTTTCGACATTTACCGCCATCAACACTTGCATATACATAATAGCATGCGTGTATGTACATATGTACATATGTATATAGCATACTGCTATGGTCGATTGAAATTACTCGGGTACGACTGGTTGCTGCCGCAATAATCATTAAGCATAATAGAGCGGTAAATATTAATTGAAAAGTGCCAGAGTAGAAAGCAATGAGTGGCCGCGTTGTTGCCGATATCAAGAGGAAGTGTTGGTGTAGTGTTGGTGGTGGTGTGGTTGTTGTTGCTTCGATAATATTAATGTTGCTGCCACTGCTACGTACTACAGCAACAACAAGACCACATACATGTGTACATACGCTTTCGGTTGGCCAGCTGCCCTTTACCAATAATTTCTGCACTTTTTGTTCGGTTTAATTCTTCTTCCATAATAAAATCCGTAATAATTTCAGGGCAAGGCATGTATTGGCATGTTATTACAGCTGTCTATAGATATTTTGTTGTTTTTGCTTTCTTTGTAGTAAGCGCAGCTGCTGTTGCGTTGGTGGGTGCGCTGCTACAAACTAGAGCTGGGATACTATCGATAGTACCGCCACTCGATAGTTTTCGAAACGATAGTTGAAAACATCGATATTACTATCGTCGTGGGAGGTATTGAATTGAAATGCTAAATTGCTTGAAAATTAAATAATTAATAAATTTATAAAATTTGTAAATTAAAGAGATTATATAAATTTATTAAAGTTTGAGTGCATCAAAAAGAACTCCTTATAATAATAAAATAAACTTATTAATTTATGCGTCTGCATTATATATATTATATATACATATGTTTGTCCCTTTTAAGGTGCAAAGAAGTAAAATTGGCTATAATAATACATTTCGAATACTACAAAACAAACAAAACAAAATATATTCCTTTAAATTGACAGCGCATACTTATAGAAGTTCAACTGAGATCATATATATATCAAAATCCGGACAAAGGAAATTATTAACATTTTACCATAATATAAGAAAACGAATAAAGTACTGTTTGTTTAGTGTCTACTAATTTTTTATAAAAGTTGTACAAAACATAAAAAACTACAAAATCATTTAAATTTCAAGCTTGTTAATTCGAATTTCTATAAAAATTTTGTGTAAGCGGTTTTATAGCTTATTAAATTTTATTGTAACTCAGTGTAAGCTTATAGTTGCTAAAAATTCCAATAAGTACAAGTTTTTTTTCGCCGACTGTATTGTGATTTTCTTGGAAAAAATAATTAATGTAATGTTAAGAGATGTAAAGAGAGAAGTTTCGCTAAAACCGACATCGAAAGCTTTCAAAAACTATCGATAGTTGCGACAGTTTTCAACTATCGATACTATCGATATTACTATCGACAGTATCCAGCTCTACTACAAACACAACTGAGGTAATATTCGATGAAGCCACAACCAAGTCGCGATACAAGTGCCAATAACAACTACATACTTAGATATGTATGTACATAGAAGTCGTGAAACTCGTTGCAAATTATGTCAGAAAGATGAAAGTGTCGGCTTTATTTTGACTATGAATACGCTTCGTTATATTGTCAACAGTTTGTAATGAAAGGGCCTTATTCATAAAAATTAAAGTAGCTTTGAAAAAGATTTATAAACTGAAAAATGTATGAAGACGTTATTTTATAAAGCTCTTTAAACGTACTTTTATTATTTTTTATGAATAAGGCCAAAGTCTATTTCTCTTATATATTGGAACAATTTTGAAATTGCAGCTGCAGAGCTATGTATGAGGCATGCAAAAAGAATGCAGTCGGCTCATTATATATAGTTCGTTTAAAGCATTTTTCTTTAAGCTTATTTGATCCCAAAACATTTATGGCCGCCTTCATAAAAAATAAAGTAGGTTTAAAAGGCTTTTTAAAGTGACGTTTTCATACTATAGCTATAGCCATATGGCCGTAATCATAAAAAATAAAATAGGTTTAAAGAGCTTTATAAATTGACGTTTTCATATATTTTTCAAATTTATAAACCTTTTATAAAGCTACTTAATTTTTTTATGAATAAGGCCAACAGGCTATTAATATTTTCGATCAAATTTTAAAGGCTGCCACTGCATACATACATATGTATATATTTTCTCTTTGTAATGTATCAAAATTTGTACTACGCGGAAAATTTAAGTATCTCGCGAAATGAGCGAAAAATAAATTATCTTCCGAATATTTGCACAAACACGTATCACTTTTGAATTAAATGGATCAAAACGGCAGCACTGGTATATAGTATGTACACACTCGCCGACTTTTATTTATTATTTTTCAGCACGAAATATAACCGCGCATCCTGGTATGTCCCTTGTTGTGGTAGATACTTTCATGCACATTTACATCCATAGATACATACATACATACATACATCATTTCAGCGTCTGTGCCTATAGATTTTGGCTACATTTTTTAACGCAATCCATAAGAGTGTTGAAATCTTAATTAATCTTCCAGTGTGCGCCGCATTATTGTTCAATAAAATGGCCCATTGGCTTTATTACTACGATGGGACTGCGTGTGCGGTTTTCGGGGTATTGATATAAATTTAACATCGTTCTTTTACAGAAAAAGTTATATTACTCTCCAAATTAATTAATGCAAATTATAGCCAGAAATACCGATTATAAGTTCTTATGTCTCGCAACGGTCTCGCCATTTACTTGGATTATCGCTGCTGCGACAGTCGCAGTGGCCGAGTGAGCAAAGCACTGGCGTGCCATTTGAGTGATCTGTGTTCGAGTCCTCGGCCATCCTGATTTTGTCGCCCTTTTTAATTCATTTGATTAAATATAATTCTTTAGTTATTATTTCTTAAAAAAAAATACAAAAAACTTTTATTAAACTTAATTAAAAAAAACATTATTGGCAAAAGACAAACGGAATAACGTTAAGACCCACACGTTAGCAGATCTTTCAATTAGCTCCTCGAAAGAGATAGTTGCCAGAGTTGACAATTGTCCTACGAAAGAATTTTGTCTATTGCAAGTCTGTGGTCAGTTGAATGACAGTTCCCAGTATTGCCATGTTATTTCTTTTATTTATTGTTCCCTTAGTTTTGAGATTGCATTGCTTAAATATGAAAAATATGAGTAATTATTTTTTTAATTTAATCTAGTTTATAGCAACTTATTTTATTTGCTTTTTTTATTTAATTTTATGCTTTAGTTTTAAGATTTTATTACTTTAGAAAGAAATTAATTTAGTTTAAGTTTAATTTTTAGGAACCTGTTTTATTTCTTTCTTTTTTAATATAATTTTTGTTTTCTTTATTAATTAAATTTTTTTTCCTTTTTTGATATATATATTTTTTTAAATTATTAATTTAATGTGGTTTAAAAATGAAGACATTTCAAAAGTATTTTACTTGATTATTAATTTGAAATAAATTTTTTAACAGGTGGCAGTCCTTTTCAAAGAACTAAAACCTTATTGCACAGGCGCTGTCACGTAAACAATCCTAATAACTCATACGCTCCTCTTTATTGTGCCATAACTCCATAGCTTGCAGCTTAACATAGGAAAAATAAGTATGAAACTGAAATCTATCATCATTTCTTATGTATAAATATGATGTCAAAATATATAAGATATGTTTTTTGAGATCTGAAAAAAGTGTACTCATTTAATTTCTTATACATAAGAAATGATGGTCAAATGCCACAGGCTGTATTACTTGTCGGTTAATGTAATTTTATAAAAAAACAAAAAAAAAAGCAAACTTGCAAGTCATTGTTTCGTCATCTTTATGTCTCACTAATTTTTTTATAAAATGTCAACTTAGCTCGTTATAACGCTAAGTTGGCCACATTTATATATACATATATATGTATTAATCTGCGTTGGTACATTGATTCTGATGTTGTTGACTGCAACTTGCGAAAATATGTGAGTAGTGTTCAACTATGTGTTTAGTACTTATTTATTTCTTCAATTTCTCTTCGTTGCACAATGAATGGTTATACATATTTGAAGAAAAAATATTTATATTCTGGCAAGCTTGTAAACAATTTTGAGTGCATATATGCACTCGTAAATACATACATTCATACATACATATGTAGCTGTTTAACTTATGATATGTACACATGTGCAGCACTAAAAAATAACGATATGCTAGGTTAGTTTGATATGTACTCTTAAAAATACTTATCTACATACATATGTATGTATGCGTGTATTAGCATGAATTGCATTTATTTGTGTTGCAATAAGTATGCCCTCTATCTGCAATTTTCCCAAAATCTACTTTGTGGTGTTAAAACCCATCTGGGACTTACTAACCTGTCATCACTGATGTGAATTCTGACTTTGCAATTTAATAGTAAATTCTTCTGTCAAGCGTTATACAAGGTCAGCATTAATATCACCGATGATAGTTAAGACTTGGGTGAATTTTTGTATCGGAATCTAATTTTTGTGAAAAGTGCAGATAGAGGGTATTGAAAAGCTTTGATTTGGTTTACCAGAAATTTTTATGTTTTGTTTTATGTTGAATTGCTGGGTTTTTAAAAATGTTATTTTAAATAAATTCTTAATTTTTATGGATATGTGTGCTTTGGGTATCATATAAAATGTGCAGCATAGTTCATGGAGCTCAAACTATGAATCGATGAATTAAGAATGTTAAGCAATAAGAGAATTTGTTGGTGTTTACTATTTCTTCCGAGAGGGTGAGTAAATTATTTACTTCTGAACGAATTTACGTCATCCTTTGACAAATCTGGATTGGAGATAAACCCTATTTTGGTGTTGCTCGTGTGAAATGATACTGAAGATGGCAGAAACGCCTATGAGAAGCGCAAATGAAAAATTATGTTTTTTTTTAAGTAGGAGGAAAAGGGGGAGAATTCAGTCACATTTTAAGAAGAAGCGAAGTATTTTCTTTAATTATTTCATTGAAACCAGTTTATCTACATCGAATATAACCTGTGGTTGTTATTAAAAATAAATAAATGTATGTACATATATACCAAAGTTGCGTACGCCAGACCGCTTATAACTTGAGAATGGATGGCCACTTTGCGGTATCTTTATGCACTGGCCGAGGGTGCTAGTCTCTATACTACCTTCCCCGAGTGTGGGACTCCCACCGAAGCATGTTGGGCTACCCACCGAAAACTCAAACTCCCACCGCCCGCGCAAGAATCTCGCATCTGGCACCGCAATTATGCATGACTTCAGATGCAGGAGCGCGCTACTAGAGTCTCCGACTTCTCGTTTGCAGCGGAGTACGAATTTCACGTGTCTCGCAACTGCTTTACACTTGTCTGCGATGGAGGTCATTACTCCAATTATCTTTCTAACCAACATATCCACATCTTTCTTCCAACATTCTGCGCGAAGTCAAGAAGTGCCCGCAAGTGAAGAATGTATGGTGTACGTTATCTTCGACGTTTCCACTGTAGTGCGAGAACGGTTTGTCTACTCTGCGGTGAGGGATTGCATCAGGTAGAAATCGACTTCCCCGCGCGGTCTTTTCAACCATGTTTGTAAGTCGACTATCAGCCGGCTTAGAGCCACCGTGCTCTGTGCAGCTTTTTCACATACTCCAGAATGTGAGTACCATTTACGGTTGATGGATATGAAGAAATTATTTGTTTGTGGAAAAATTATATAAC
>NW_023458561.1:24509917-24521914 GCF_013731165.1 Rhagoletis pomonella
TGTAAGTTTAAAGCTGTTAATGGTGTTAAGTATCTTTCTGATTCGGAATATAAAAAAATGAAAGAATTTGGCTTGCGAGAACAATCGCACCTAGAAAAATGTGACCTGCAGAAACAAAAAGATTGTTTCTATGACAAGGCTAACGGGTAAAATAGCCGAAGAAACCAATATATTCCATAGAGTAAAAACAAGGCTTTATTCTTGAAGAAAATCCATAGAGAAATCGTCTTACTTTTCTACCATGTTGTTAGCTAATTTTCGCTCTGTACGGAATTAACACAACATACAAATATATGGAATCACAGAATCGAAATTATATTTAAATGAAACCTTAAAAACGATATACCAAAGAAAGTAAGAATAGCCACCAAAGCTCATATACCCGTAATTGCGTATGTAACGTATACACCCCGTAGCACCATAAGCCGTCAACTATTGCGTTTACTTGCACGCCTTAACTTAAAAGTAAAATTATTTAAAAAGTGATTAAATATTGGCGTAGCAGATTTTCACATAAGTAGTATTCCTTATACACATACAGTTACTCCCGAAATTGAGTGTTAATTTTGTATTAAAATATGGCTTGTATTTTAGCAAACTCCATTTCAATCCAAGAATGATACTGTGTACAAAAATTAAGAAAAATTTGCAAAATTTCAGCAAAATCACGAACTTTTCAATACGAATATCTAAAAAGAATTCAGGTATGCAGTTATCTAGCCCACTAAATTTTAGTATAATAATGAGCAAATTTAAAATCTTTAAAAAAAAACGCGTTGATTTTTTTGAGAAATTTTTTGTGGTTTTAGCACGCATTTTTTTTATATAAAAAAATTCTGAAATTTTTTTCTTAATTTTTGTACACAGTATCATTCTTGGATTTTAATGGCATTTGCTAAAACATAAGCCATATTTTCAAACAAAATTAACACAAAAATTTTAGCATATAAAATATAGAGCAGTACGCTCAATTTGGGAGTAACATATATTACTTTCTTCATGTTTAAAACAATTTTAGAATGAATTTCGAATGCGCCAATAAAAATTGTGAAAACGGAATTTTAGATTCTCAAATCATAGTAATCTTTTATTCAATGGATTTTTTTATTCATTTGGTGTCACTCTAGTCGTTCGTTTTGGCAAGAATATTTTCATTTTTAATTGAACATTTGGAAGTATCGTAAACATTATATTTGAAAACTCCCCAAAGTTGTTAAAAAAAAATAATAATAAATTTAATTTTTTCAAGTGACAATGAAAAAATATATGATTTCTTCCGAAAAAAAGCAAAAAATATAATTTTAACACTTATTATCAAATAAACAATTATCAACGTATTATTTTTTTTTTGATGTTCAGTTTATTTGTATTATATTTTTTTAAACTTGGTTATTTTTTTTTTTGTAAAAAGCTTTAAGTCAATCAAAGGTACAGTAATTTCTTTTATGAAAGTAAAATTGAATGTTTAGCACAATTAATGCTTTTTGAATTCTTTTCCTAGGTATATGAGAAGTTGGTAAAAAAATTCAATTGACTAAAAAAATATATTTTTTTTTAACAAGAATCGAAATTTTACAAACTGACCAAAAAAATAAAATTTGCGCAAAATCCTTGGTGTCAATATCGCACACCATGTTAACTTTCAAAATCGGTCAATGAAATATAAAAAA
Source organism: Rhagoletis pomonella (assembly GCF_013731165.1). Lineage (NCBI taxonomy): Eukaryota > Metazoa > Arthropoda > Insecta > Diptera > Tephritidae > Rhagoletis > Rhagoletis pomonella. The sequence continues at coordinate 24,511,588 of NW_023458561.1, forward strand.
ATCGAAAAATTAACTTTGGGTGGCCCACTTGAGAAAACTTAACTCATATGTATATGCATTTATTTAGCTCACACTTTTCTATTGGGCTCTTAGTGCAAGCACTCACGTGTGTTTGTGTATACCTATTTGTATATGTGACTTATTTGCATTTCTATTCGATTTGATCACGCCTTTCAATTTGCGAATCACTCAGACGTGTCCTGTCAACCAATCGTTGACAATCGTTGACTCTACGACTACGTGTATGACAACAACAATCACTACAACAAGAACGACATAAAAATGCAATTTGTAGCAAACATATAAAGCATACCAATGCAAAATGCCAAATACTCAGTATATCGTATGTTTATCGTTATGTCTGCAATGGCTTCCCTGCAGGGAAACCGTGGACTAATGAATCAAATTTCTAGTTCCGTACTAGGTCTTTATTGCCAAAAAGGAACTAGTCTGATAGGAACTAGATCCCCCCCCAGTCCAAAATCGGCGAAAAGTGGTACTTTTAAGAAACTAATTTTTTCAGTTTTTTTCACTACAAATCTATATCTAAAGTAACCAATTTAGAAATGGTTCGGAACTATAGAAAAAGGGATGCAGAAAAAACTAGATCCTATTTGTCGAATTTAGAACTATTTCGGAACTATCGAATAAGGGATGCAGCGGGGGGCTTGTTTACTTTACATAGATATGTGTTCGGCGGCTTTTTCGTTCAAATACGCTTCTATGCTGTACTTCGCAGATGCTATTTCATAGTTTGGTAATACAAAACAAAGCTATGTGTTAACATATTAACATCTTGGGGCCGTCTGGAATCTAACCAATAACAGCGAGCACCTCTGCAAAGTCAGCTGCAGCAAGGTATGTAAACGTACATTTCTTACAATCATTCAAACAAATTTAATTTCAAATTGAAAACACGTTTCTTTGAAAATAATGTAAAATCGCACACGGAAGAACCGAAAAGATTGAAAAACCATGATACATTTTTCTTTCGTCTGTCGGTTTTAGAACTAGTTCGGAACTATAGAATTTAGGACTAGTTCGGAACTATCGAAAAAGGGATGCAGCGGGGGGCAATTGACACTTCCTAGGACATCGCCATGTTAAACTCGCCAGTTGCTTGCATGCAAAAGAGATTTATCGCGAACCAGTACTGGGTCTAAATGTTCTAGAAGCGTCCCAGTTCAGAACTAGAGATTTTCCCCACAGGGTATGAATATACATGCAAGAGTGTTTCAGTATGCACAGCTTGTTTGTCATAAGGGGTATTCTCTGAGTCTTGCAAAGCCCTTGCACGGTGCACGGATTGCACGGTTTGCAAAGCTGTCCCATACGAAAACCGGTTTTTACCGTGCAATCCGTGCAATCTGTGCACCATGCAAGGGCTTTGCAAGACTCAGAGAATACCCCTATACTGTAAGTAAAACAATTATTACTACCCACAATGTTATGAATGAGATCTTAAGTAAACAATTGCTAAATATAGCTTTGCAGTTGGTTGGATTTTGGACACATAAATATGTATATGACTCATTTTTACAGCAGCCATTTTTCACTTGCATTGCCTTCATTTAGCCAAGCATGCAGTTAAGCTTTCAAAGATACTTATAATCATCATCTCCTCCAACTAATTAAATTCAATATCTTTTTTATATCCAATCTTAATGTTTATGTGGAATGCGCAACGTAGTAATGACGTAGTAAAAATATTTCGCACTCACAAGGGGGCTGCAGCTCACATAAAATGCGCATTATAATAAATACTTAATGGTCGGCAGCGTGTAATATAATTTCTTTGTTACCAACTTAAATAATGCTCTGATAAATACTCAAACGCCACACAGTAATAGTAACAAAAAATCTTCTAGAATTTTTGGAAATGTTGTTTCGGTTGCGGCTTTTTTGCATAGGTAGGCACCTCATCAATTGCACACCCGCAACTGCGGAAAGTGCGAGTATTTATTTTAATAGCCTTAATATTAGTGGCGACATATCCGCTCATTCATTCGTCCACTCTTCGATGCTGTACTAAAGAGCCGCGCACATAATGGCTTGCGAGAGCGCTTTGTTACGGCAGCAGTGAACGTTAAATCGCAAATTATTGACGGTTAATGGTTTTTACGCACAAAATGGGGACGATGATTCTTTGTATTAATGTGGCTTTGTGCGGTCCATCAAGCCGTTGCCATTTCTACCAGCACTTTCCATCAAACTCAACCACGTACTTTTCACAAAGCTACCCACACTTGTCGTATTTAATTGCTGCTGTAAATTATTTTAAATGAAAAATTTCTAAAAAAAATGTGCTAATATAAAATATTTAATCGCAAGTAACTTACAAAAGTAGATTGTCGTAAATTTATCCCGCAATGTGCTAAATGATTACTGCCTTAAACGCCGAAAGTTATTGTATATACTGTGGCATATGGGGCGATTCGACAAGCGAAAATAAAGAAATATCTGAACAATACTTCACAGATGGGTGATGCAGTATATAAGAGTTTAATAGCCCTTTTTTAAAAAATTTGCAATAAAAAACCACTAATAAATAATTTACTACTACAAAAGGTAAAAGTGGCTCAATGCATTTGGCATTCAGTGTACAATTACTTTCGAAGGCTGCAAGCCGTTAAAAATTTTAAATCAATTAATTAATAAGTTCAATAAATATCGCAAGATTACAGGTTCCAACCGAAGGCGGTTCAAGAGCAATTTATTTCGAAAATATTCCTTAAGGAGGCTGCCACCCTATAAAAAAGTCAAAATCAGTTTAACTAATAAGTTAAACGTAATATTTTGAGGTAGGTGTGAAACCAGAGAGGCCTTGAGAAATCTATTCTGCATCTATTTCGAAAAAAAGTTTGACTAGTGTTGCCGCCATAATAGGATAATCAATTTAAATGACAAATTAAAAGAAATCCTTCCCATATTAAAAATGTGAAAGTTTGTGATATGCATATACGTGACCTGGATTAATACACTACCTATAGAAAATTTTTTTTTGGAGGAGGATTGCCAGCTGCTTAAAAATTAAAATTTTTTTTTTTCAAATTATAAGTTCCAAGAAATTTTTTTAGTATGAACACCAAACGTCAAGTATTTAAAAAAACCCTTTTAACAAAAACATTTTGAATAGGATTGCCACCTATTTAAAAATTTTAAATTTAATTTAAAAGTATGTTGTACTTCATTATTATAACATGGGTTGCTAATGAGTGAGGTTCAAGAAAACTTAAATTCGAAAAGGCTTACCAGCTGTTTAATAGTCAAATCATATTTTTCCAGAAGTTAATTAAGCATTACCTACATGTCGACCAAAACAAGTGTTAGAAAGCTTAGTTGCGAAAATATTTTTAAATAGCATTGCCGCTTGTTTTGAAATCAATTTAAATTAGATCAATAAGTTAAATGAAACAAAACAAAATGATGTCAAGTTAAATAAAAATTGTATATTTTAGAAGGCTATATTTCGAAATAATTTTAAAAGTTGCTGCCACATGTTTGAGAATATAATTAAATTTAATCAGCGGAATAACTTAACACAGTGCGTAGGCAACTGGCTGAGTCAGCTGGATATGGATGTCAAATGAGATATATTTAAAAAAACTTTATTTTGAGGAGGGTTGCCACCCGTTTAACTTTAAATTCAAGTAATAAAATATTACAATAATTTCAAACGAAATTCAATTTAAGTGAACATTTTCAAAATGGAATATCTTTCGTCTTTAGAGTAGCAAAGATTTTCCACATTTTCCAAAATCCAAGCTATTTATTCTGCTTGAGCTAAATGAAATATAACAATGAGACATTAAAACAAATATAACAATGATTTTATGCAATCAAAACTTTTTAAAGAATTGTCACATATAACAACAATTAAAAAGTGGTTTAAAATTTTCTACGAGGCAGATCCCAAGCCCAGCGCTCAACCTTTTGCTGCGACGGCTTTTAACTGAATACACTCCGCTGCAATCGCTTACTGCGCCATACCCAGTGTTGCCAACTTTTCATTTTCAAAAAGCACCAAAAACTTGGAAAAACGCGTTTTGCCACACTAAAAGCACCAAATGGTTTTGAATCAATGAATGCTTTTTTCATAACAGTTTGTATGTATTTAACAAAAACAAAAATTTAACAATATTTACAAGATTGCATACATAAATCAATAAACAAAACTTTTTCGCTCATAACGATTGAAAAGCCACATCCTATAATGACTCATGCTTACGACGTAATACCGAAGTACTGCGCATTAAAACTGATATATCTCATGAAAGAAAAATCGAATCCCAACCAACGAAAATCATGCCCTAAGTAGAAATGAGCAAACAAATTTATGTTTTCATTATATACCCTCAAATATCGCCAAAAACCGGGATTTTGGCACGTTGAGGTTAGGATATCTCAAAATTCTAGTGCTAGAGCAATTGTGCGGCCAGATTTGGATTCAGCACCAAGAAACGATGTGTTTTACTCGGGTGGTACAAAAATATAAATTTTTACAAATAATTTGAAAAGAAAAAAAGAAATACTTAACTTACTCGCATATCTACTAGCATTTTCAAGGCGAATAGAATTGAACAAGGTGGGTTTGCAAGGTCAGCTTTTTATCAATCATGGTTGTATTTAAGTGCATTTAAATTTGTAAATTTTTGTCAATTCAGTGCTGCCACAGCTTTAAATATTTAAAAATTATTTCAGGTCTTAACTATATCGAAGTAATTTTAGTTCAAAAAAAGCACTAAAAAAGGCACTAGGCACTAAATAATTTTTTTAGGCGTTTTAATTTTTAAAAAGCACTAAATCTAGTGCTTAAAGCACCAAGTTGGCAACTATGGCCATACCTAAACAAAAGCGTTGAGCTGAGCGTTTTCTGACGTCTAGCGTTAACGCTGAAGTGCCATACCTAAACAAAAGCGGCAACGCCACGTCAAATGAGGAAATAACACCAACAATAAGCAAAAGTTTGTTTGTGTGAACTACGAAAATTACAGTTTCGCAGTGCAGCCAACTTCACATCCTTGCGCCCTGTCAAAATCGGATTTTCTAACCGCTAAGCGTTGAATTGTTTGACAGTTAGACAACAATAACGCTTTTGTTTAGGTTTGGTTGCTAGGTAGTTAAAGCGCCAAAGAATAAGAAGAAGAAGTGGTATCAGAAGAGGAATGTGGTTTTCTCTGCTATGAAAATACTTCATAAAAGAAGAAGAATACCTATAGAACGCATATTCGCTGCCGTTTCATCTCTTGCCTTTCTTTTAGCTTCTATATAACAACAAATAATTTCACATTTCTCTTTAAAGTCAGCCACACACCTTTACGTAACCTCTTGATGCAATATTTTCCACTAACCTCATTGTTATAAACTAAATCCAGAATTTTTTTATAAATTATTTCAAAATATTTGCAAATCATCTTCTACAATTCAAGGTTTTTCCTCACCAAACTAACATTAATCTTCATCATTATCCAATGACGGTCATGTACTTTTCAATAGTTACGATAAATCAGTGGCATTAAAGCACAGCGCACACTGGGTTCAGTGTAAGTAAAATTGAAAAAAAATAAATATTAAATATATCGATGACCCTTTGCTATAACTACACAACTCAAATGCTAAACAATTTCGAGAAGAGACAATTAAATTTTTTCCATTTCATAATTTAGCAATACTTAATATGTCTTAGAATGTAATTACTGTGGATTATTTGAAGTCATTTTGTAGCGAAATTTTGTAGGCTTCCAAAGTAAAGACTGCCCTAGAAATATGTGGTAAGCAACTTCGCTCTTTAGCTCTGGAATCGTCTTGGCACGTGGCCCCAGACAAAAGAGTCCAATGGTGTCAAATCGCAAGATCTCGGTGGTCATTCGACCTCGTTTTTTCGTCATGCGCCGGTTGGCAATTGACATCGGTTTATTGAAACCACATTTCGCTCTAATGCATGTCATCCTATTCAGGTTATAAAAAAAGCTTGTTATCATGTCACAATAACGTTCACTAAAAAAGTACGTACCGATGAATCGGCCAATCCAAAAACCCCACCAATGGTTATGGTAGAAGGAAAATTATCCCTGAAAATGAAAGGAAAAAAGTTAAGGTCCTCATATGTTTACGCCGACAAGCAAGTATATCGAGGACTTATGTTACACACTTTCTATAATTTACAGCAGAACTAATAGTACAGTGGAATCGCGATAGTTCCTATTCCATTAATTGGAAAATCTCAACATTTTTGATCGCCTCGTTAATTGGTATTTCTTTTGCTATGCAAGTTATGTTCACTTTTAACTAAATCGTAATTCGTTGTTGACAACCTTTTGTATGTGGTAATTCAATGCTAAATTATGTGCAGTTGTACTTCAAAAAAAATATATATCATAGTGAACTTATATATTTTCCTTATCAGCTAAAATATTACTGGTCTTTTGCGATTACGATGTATCGAGACTCCACTAAATTGATATTAACATAGATAAGGCCGAATATTTGTGGATTTTTTAATTGAACACATAGCATCCGATTAAGTCTTGCAAAGCTTTCCCCTAGCGGATTTTAATATTTTCCATCAATGTTTTGCTTGCGTTAAACTCACTGTGCAGCACGCCAGACAATTATTCTCGAGTTATAGCAAAAATATGATACGCTAGCAAATTTATATTCCACAAAAATGCAACTCAATTCACTAGAACCTTCGGCAAATAAGACACATAGCATCTTCGCGTGCAGCTTCAACAAAGCCCAGCTAAAGGGAATAGAAATTAAGGTGCAATTGCACATGCAACGGTAAATTTGGCTACTTTGCTACCTTTGTTCGTATACCTTAGAGAATTTGATTTCAAAAACGAAAAGAAAATAAATGAATAAAAACAAGTAGGAAAGCTTTGTTGCATCTACAATCTGCACAAATATTTTGTTTGTTTGTCGAAGTCTTCTATAGCTGTGTGTATATGTACTCGAATTACTCGCTATGAAACTTTACCGCACAAACAGTACACCGGCATAATGCAGATGAACGCATAACCAAATGGTGCACAAAACGGCTGCAGTCGAGTGTAAAAATAATAGTTGAATCCTTTGTTGCAAAATTACAAAGAAAGCGAAAGAAGATTGCAGTAAAATATATCGAATCAAATAAAATAAAATTGTTAAAGCGATCATTGTCGGGTGGCACGCTCACATTGACCTTCACGTTTTTCCTAGATATTTTTTTTTTTATTTAAAATTTTTTTTCTAATATTTTTTATTTTTTTTGCCATGAGTTGCAGGTGGAATGTTGCACGCCAATTTAAAGGTGATGCTGTATTAGCGAAAATACGCTTGGGAAATCGTCAGTGGTGCTTAGTTGAAGGTCGCAAATTGGTGAGTTGATGTAATTTATGGCGCCCTGCTAAGCACATACATACATAAATGTCTTGCGCAGGGATTTTATAAGAGCAGGATTTTCAAGAATTTTCAGGGTTATTTTTTAGAGTCTATTGAAAATAGTCGGCATGTGTGAATTTTTTCATGACTTAAATGATCTATTGGAAAATTTTGATTTTTTTTTTTGCATTTTTGAGATCTAATGAAACTTTTACGAAATTTCACAGACTTTTTGCAAACTATCTACACTTTTCGGCATTCATCCGGACTTTTAGGGATTTTTTAAGGCTAACGGAAATTAATCGGTGTTTGCAGATTTTTTTTAAGATTTTCTTGGATTTTTTCGAAAATGTCCTTAACTTTAAGTGGGTTTCCTGTAGTATACACCAGAATTTAGATTTGTACGCTTTTTTAAACTTACTTCAATTAAAATACATATATATTACAATTGCCTAAACATTTCTTATGTGACAGTCTGATGACTTGAGCCCAATACCCGGTCATTTCCAGTCTACTATTATAATAAAATACCCAGGTATACGTATAGAAAAATACCCGGGTAGCCGAGTAACTAACGGATAATCAAATATTTTATTACCAGGTTCAAATTGTCCTCCACGTCACTAAGTGTTGGAAAGTCTGCTTCCGCAAAAAAAATTGCATCTCCACATGCCTCAGACTAAAAATTTTAGCTAAAAACACTGCAAAAAAGATTGGCGGCCTCAGCAGAAGAATGCGCAAACGCTTCATTATAGAAGAGTTCCTACGGAATGCTTAAATGCTTCTTTGACTTAACATAACACCAAAATGCTTAGAGGTTCCCTTTAATTTCAGACTCATATTTAAGTATATAATTCCTTTTACACCTCAAATCGCTCGAGTAACGCAAAAAAAAAATTTCGAGCAGTTAGAAGTTTAAAGCTTTGAGATTTTTGAAAAAATGTATGCTTCGAGTTCTTAAATTTCTAAAGCATTTCTAACGGCCTAATTTTTTGAGCGATAGAGTACTTTTAAAAATTTCATTAATTTCGACTTAAAAGGCAAGAAGCATTTCGGCTACATGAACTCCATCAAACAACGCCTCCCAGTCCAACAGATAAACTGTATCACCGACTGCTGCAAAGCTACAGTTTTTAAAAGAAAATTTACTTTTGGGGATATCCAAACCAACATTTTCAAATTCATAGAATTCCAATTACAGGACAAGAGGAACATGGTGTATGCCGGAGATCGAGAGAGCCGAGACATTCATTCAAACAAAAAAAAAAATTATTATCACTGAGAAATATTTGGTCTAAAGTTCTAGCTATAAGCTAGCTATAATAATAATTTATTTGAATAAGGTTGATGCCGGAAAGATTATCTACCAAATAATTGCCAATGGTAAATGTTTTCAATTTAAAGTAATTCGTATGCTCTCGCATAACTAAAATACTCTGAAATAAATATTAAGTTTTTGCTTTACTTTAATCTAGTATTTCGATTATGATGGTCGTACATCAATCTGCCACACCTTCGCCGCCGCGGAAGGTGGATACCAATTTAGCTCAGACGCTCCTTCAATAACAATATTTATTTTAATCTGTCCTCCCACGAGTCTTCACTTTTTCTCATATTTCATGCAAAAGCAAAATCACGCCAATCTACCATTAGGTGATTAAAACAAAAACAGAAGCACAAACAGTCTAACAACATGCAATTATATACGGAAATTTGTATGTACAGAGAGCAATATGTGAGCAGGAACAACGGTGCGTATACGTAATCATGCAAGCTGGATTTAACAAATGCCCATACATGCCATTACAAAAATGGAGCAAAGCCAAAAATCGGAAATAATGTTAAAGAAAATAAATTCTAGTCCACCTACAGCAGAGTATCACAAAAAAATTGGCAAAATAAAATTCGATAATGGTAGCTTCGATTTATAAAGCTACACTACTATGTATGTGTATATATTGAAAAGAGGAAATAAGTTACTGCCCAGCAATAACCACAACTCACCGAGTAGTCCATGCTTTCGATATAAATGCTACATATTCGGGCCAATGATTGTGTAATAAACAAATTTTAAGCAGCACACGAAGACACAAAGATACAAGATTTGCCAAAGTATGCCAGAACAGCTTATTCTGCATGCATACATACATACATATGTATATATGGGGCGTTCCATGCCAAAACGGACGGGGTTCACACTTCATGTGTTTGATTTCTTTCAAATTTTTAGGGTAGATGCATAAACATAAATAATAAATAAATATTAAATTTGAGCTTGACTAATACATTTTTAAAAACTTTAAAAACAAAAACAAAAACAAATCGATTTAATAGTTCTTCAAATTTATCAAAAGCGAGGCGAGGAAAAAATTAAAAAAAAAATCACGCACACACACATAAAAATTCTCTATGAGAAGAAATATTAAAAAAAAAGTTTCTTGAAAAATTTTTCACATACAAATTTTTCGATAAAAAAAAATAGTTTTTGAAAATATGCCATCTCAAAAAAATTAAAAAAAAAAATCACAATGGCAGCTCTGAGTATTGCGCAATATTTATGTATAATATTATGGGGTGCACTCTAAAATAATTTGTGTTATGAATTTTTTAACACCGAAGTTGAGTAAAATGAGTACATTACAAATTTACAAATTTTTTATAGATTTTTATAGAATTTTTTTTGAGTACGCAAGTTTTAAGCCACTGCAATATTGCGTTGATTTTTAATATATTTTATGCTGGCGGCGTTTTGCATTTTTTTTCTTATGGAAGAAAATGCGCAAAACCGTTTTCAAAGAAAATTAAACAAAAATTAACGTCAGTTTTGCAATCACTTAAAACATACTTTTTATTATGCTAAAATTTGATAGGCTACAAAACTGCATACTCAAAAAAATTCTAAAAAAATTTTAAAAATTTATAAATTTGTGTAGTACTCATTTGTTCAACTTCGATGTAAAAAAAA
>NW_023458561.1:24522014-24522613 GCF_013731165.1 Rhagoletis pomonella
TTTTTTTATCAAAAAATATGTATCTATGTGAAAAAATTTTTCAAGAAAATAAAATGTTTGTAATATTTCTTTTCATAGAGAATTTTGATGTGTGTATGTGTGATTTTTTTGTCAAATTTTTTCCTCGACCCGTTTTCGAAATATTTGGAAAACTATTAAATCGTGTTTTTTGTGCCGTAGTTTTTAAAAATGTATTAATCAAGCTTAAATTTCATATTTATTTATTATTTATGTTTATGCAACAACCCTAAAACTTTGAAACAAATCAAACACATCAAGTGCGAGCCCCGTCTGTTTTGGTTTGGAACGCCCCATATATATGTATATACTTACATATGTGCAAATGTACTACAATGACATCCTTATACTCTTAGCAGGCATCGTTTGGCCCTATTGCATTATTTACAGCTATTACTGTTGCTTCACACACACCCACACACACTAAAGATTTGTGAAATAACAGCAATAAGCACTTTTGGCAGCAGTACTGTGAGGGCGTTAGTATGCATGTAGCTCCGTGTATGTGTGTGTGTGAGTGTGTGCATGCTTGTGTGTACATATGAATGTGTGCTACAATCCACACGCAATGTGCCCATTAT
>NW_023458561.1:24522713-24524853 GCF_013731165.1 Rhagoletis pomonella
TGTACATATGAATGTGTGCTACAATCCACACGCAATGTGCCCATTATATGCTCATTTTATACGTCTTATTACATATGATTATGTCACAACGACAACCAAATGAAGCGACCGACAAACGAAACGAAACGAACAAAGTGCCGGTGGAGTGCTTTTGGGATTGGCTAACAGGGCGTATGATGACACTGCAAATGGATTTGGGTAAGCACTAACTTACCATCATGCACGCTAGTAAATCCTACACATTGCAGCAAGCGCTTTAATCCTTGCGCGTCGAGCAGAGTCTGCCTGCCCCTTTTCCCCAGTTGGGTCGTTTCTGTTAGCTACCCAATAAATAATCCTTTTGCGGCTAAACGGTGCTACTGCACCGCCACTCTCTGGTGCTCGTCTGGCGTCTAAGAACACATGCCAAAGACAACATTTCACACTTGCTGCACAACAGCTCATAGTCGGCTTTGGTGTTTTTTTTTTCGCCGCGCCTTCTTTCCTTTCGCTTTCACCCATTTGAATTCGATTTTCGCATTTTTCGATAATTTAGGTATTGATGTATATGGCAATTGTTATGGTTGCTTTTACTGTTGTATTATTATGCGATTATTGTGTGCGGGTGACCAACACCGGCATCATTATTGCTTCGAATAAAGAGAGATTCACACATACTATACATGCGTGTATGTGTATGTAAATGTGGTTGGTCGCATGTTTCTCTGTTTGTGTGTAACTATGTATGCGAAAATGCCGGGGTTGAATCTTTCTTGCAAGCATTTGCGGTATTTGCAGCTTTTGCGTAATAAATTTTTATTTTTACGCAATCGTCCTTGTTAATCCGGTAGCAAAGGAGCATGCGATTGTCGGCTTTAGAGTTGCATGGGTGTGCGTGGATGCGATTTTATATTCATATATGTATGTATACAGTGCCGGCCACGTGAATAGTGCCGCCTTTTGATGCTGGGTATTGATAGTTTTCCTTTTGTTTATTTAATATTCATTATTCTATAATGTAAACCTGATTTCAAGTTGTTTGCAAAAATGTATGAAAATTCCACAAATTTGCATCAAAATTTAAAACTTTCTAATAGACTGTTTATTACTTTTTTTAGTATGCAGTTTTGAAAAAGTGCAGATTTAAAGCCTCTAAAAAATCTAGTTGATTTGAGAATTTTTTTCCGAGTATTGCGCATTTTTTTCATATAAAAAATAGGCAAGCATACTTTGTATGGAAGAAAATACGTACAACTTTCTACAAAAAAAAAATAAAATAAAAATATAAAATTTTGTTTACAAAGTTAAAGGTTATATTCAACAATTTTATTAAGCCGTTTTAAGGCTGTTTATTCTTTTTTTTTTTAGTATGCAGTTTTGAAAAAGTGCAGATTTCAAGTTTCTAAAAAATCTTGTTGATTTGAGAATTTTTTTTAGAGTATTGCGCATTTTTTTTTTCATATAAAAAATAGGCAAGCATACTTTGTATTGAAGAAAATACGTAAATCTAAAAAAAAAAATATCAAAAATTTTGTTTACAAAGTTGAACGTTAACAAAAATTTTATTAAGCTTAAGGCCGTTTTTAGTGAAAAATTATTGTGAAAAACCAAAAAACTAAAAACGGCCTAAAGCTTAATAAAATTGTTGAATATGATTTGTTACTGGGCCACTAAATAGCAAAAAAAAAGCAAAGTTTGAAACTTTTATGAAAATTTGTTAAATTATTACAAATTTTGTAAATCGGATTTAATTGGTTTTTGTCACAGAATATGTATATTACATAAAGAATAGGAAAACTGGCAATGCTAATAAACAAAAGAGGGTTCTATTAAAGTGGCCGGTACTGTATATACATACATTTGTAAGTATGCACGTGAATACAAGCGAATATTGCCATCAGATTTTTATTTCGCCGCACACGTTACCGTTAACAGCTGTTTTGTGCCGTTTGGTCTTCGCTGGCACATACTTATCTACAGATGTAAGCGGGTGTGCTAAAATGTGCAATCCAATAGAGAATTTTTGCTTTAGTTCGAATATCTTTTTGCACTTTATACTGACAACATACACGCTAACAACTATCTATAATAAATTTAAACTTTAAATTCCAGGTTTTTTAGTATTAAATTTCAGAGAAGTTGATTATCAGGCGCCTTTCTA
>NW_023458561.1:24524953-24538270 GCF_013731165.1 Rhagoletis pomonella
TTGCATAGCAAAAGAAATACCAATTAACGAGGCGATCAAAAATGTTGAGATTTTCCAATTAATGGAATAGGAACTATCGCGATTCCACTGTACTATTAGTTCTGCTGTAAATTATAGAAAGTGTGTAACATAAGTCCTCGATATACTTGCTTGTCGGCGTAAACATATGAGGACCTTAACTTTTTTCCTTTCATTTTCAGGGATAATTTTCCTTCTACCATAACCATTGGTGGGGTTTTTGGATTGGCCGATTCATCGGTACGTACTTTTTTAGTGAACGTTATTGTGACATGATAACAAGCTTTTTTTATAACCTGAATAGGATGACATGCATTAGAGCGAAATGTGGTTTCAATAAACCGATGTCAATTGCCAACCGGCGCATGACGAAAAAACGAGGTCGAATGACCACCGAGATCTTGCGATTTGACACCATTGGACTCTTTTGTCTGGGGCCACGTGCCAAGACGATTCCAGAGCTAAAGAGCGAAGTTGCTTACCACATATTTCTAGGGCAGTCTTTACTTTGGAAGCCTACAAAATTTCGCTACAAAATGACTTCAAATAATCCACAGTAATTACATTCTAAGACATATTAAGTATTGCTAAATTATGAAATGGAAAAAATTTAATTGTCTCTTCTCGAAATTGTTTAGCATTTGAGTTGTGTAGTTATAGCAAAGGGTCATCGATATATTTAATATTTATTTTTTTTCAATTTTACTTACACTGAACCCAGTGTGCGCTGTGCTTTAATGCCACTGATTTATCGTAACTATTGAAAAGTACATGACCGTCATTGGATAATGATGAAGATTAATGTTAGTTTGGTGAGGAAAAACCTTGAATTGTAGAAGATGATTTGCAAATATTTTGAAATAATTTATAAAAAAATTCTGGATTTAGTTTATAACAATGAGGTTAGTGGAAAATATTGCATCAAGAGGTTACGTAAAGGTGTGTGGCTGACTTTAAAGAGAAATGTGAAATTATTTGTTGTTATATAGAAGCTAAAAGAAAGGCAAGAGATGAAACGGCAGCGAATATGCGTTCTATAGGTATTCTTCTTCTTTTATGAAGTATTTTCATAGCAGAGAAAACCACATTCCTCTTCTGATACCACTTCTTCTTCTTATTCTTTGGCGCTTTAACTACCTAGCAACCAAACCTAAACAAAAGCGTTATTGTTGTCTAACTGTCAAACAATTCAACGCTTAGCGGTTAGAAAATCCGATTTTGACAGGGCGCAAGGATGTGAAGTTGGCTGCACTGCGAAACTGTAATTTTCGTAGTTCACACAAACAAACTTTTGCTTATTGTTGGTGTTATTTCCTCATTTGACGTGGCGTTGCCGCTTTTGTTTAGGTATGGCACTTCAGCGTTAACGCTAGACGTCAGAAAACGCTCAGCTCAACGCTTTTGTTTAGGTATGGCCATAGTTGCCAACTTGGTGCTTTAAGCACTAGATTTAGTGCTTTTTAAAAATTAAAACGCCTAAAAAAATTATTTAGTGCCTAGTGCCTTTTTTAGTGCTTTTTTTGAACTAAAATTACTTCGATATAGTTAAGACCTGAAATAATTTTTAAATATTTAAAGCTGTGGCAGCACTGAATTGACAAAAATTTACAAATTTAAATGCACTTAAATACAACCATGATTGATAAAAAGCTGACCTTGCAAACCCACCTTGTTCAATTCTATTCGCCTTGAAAATGCTAGTAGATATGCGAGTAAGTTAAGTATTTCTTTTTTTCTTTTCAAATTATTTGTAAAAATTTATATTTTTGTACCACCCGAGTAAAACACATCGTTTCTTGGTGCTGAATCCAAATCTGGCCGCACAATTGCTCTAGCACTAGAATTTTGAGATATCCTAACCTCAACGTGCCAAAATCCCGGTTTTTGGCGATATTTGAGGGTATATAATGAAAACATAAATTTGTTTGCTCATTTCTACTTAGGGCATGATTTTCGTTGGTTGGGATTCGATTTTTCTTTCATGAGATATATCAGTTTTAATGCGCAGTACTTCGGTATTACGTCGTAAGCATGAGTCATTATAGGATGTGGCTTTTCAATCGTTATGAGCGAAAAAGTTTTGTTTATTGATTTATGTATGCAATCTTGTAAATATTGTTAAATTTTTGTTTTTGTTAAATACATACAAACTGTTATGAAAAAAGCATTCATTGATTCAAAACCATTTGGTGCTTTTAGTGTGGCAAAACGCGTTTTTCCAAGTTTTTGGTGCTTTTTGAAAATGAAAAGTTGGCAACACTGGGTATGGCGCAGTAAGCGATTGCAGCGGAGTGTATTCAGTTAAAAGCCGTCGCAGCAAAAGGTTGAGCGCTGGGCTTGGGATCTGCCTCGTAGAAAATTTTAAACCACTTTTTAATTGTTGTTATATGTGACAATTCTTTAAAAAGTTTTGATTGCATAAAATCATTGTTATATTTGTTTTAATGTCTCATTGTTATATTTCATTTAGCTCAAGCAGAATAAATAGCTTGGATTTTGGAAAATGTGGAAAATCTTTGCTACTCTAAAGACGAAAGATATTCCATTTTGAAAATGTTCACTTAAATTGAATTTCGTTTGAAATTATTGTAATATTTTATTACTTGAATTTAAAGTTAAACGGGTGGCAACCCTCCTCAAAATAAAGTTTTTTTAAATATATCTCATTTGACATCCATATCCAGCTGACTCAGCCAGTTGCCTACGCACTGTGTTAAGTTATTCCGCTGATTAAATTTAATTATATTCTCAAACATGTGGCAGCAACTTTTAAAATTATTTCGAAATATAGCCTTCTAAAATATACAATTTTTATTTAACTTGACATCATTTTGTTTTGTTTCATTTAACTTATTGATCTAATTTAAATTGATTTCAAAACAAGCGGCAATGCTATTTAAAAATATTTTCGCAACTAAGCTTTCTAACACTTGTTTTGGTCGACATGTAGGTAATGCTTAATTAACTTCTGGAAAAATATGATTTGACTATTAAACAGCTGGTAAGCCTTTTCGAATTTAAGTTTTCTTGAACCTCACTCATTAGCAACCCATGTTATAATAATGAAGTACAACATACTTTTAAATTAAATTTAAAATTTTTAAATAGGTGGCAATCCTATTCAAAATGTTTTTGTTAAAAGGGTTTTTTTAAATACTTGACGTTTGGTGTTCATACTAAAAAAATTTCTTGGAACTTATAATTTGAAAAAAAAAAATTTTAATTTTTAAGCAGCTGGCAATCCTCCTCCAAAAAAAAATTTTCTATAGGTAGTGTATTAATCCAGGTCACGTATATGCATATCACAAACTTTCACATTTTTAATATGGGAAGGATTTCTTTTAATTTGTCATTTAAATTGATTATCCTATTATGGCGGCAACACTAGTCAAACTTTTTTTCGAAATAGATGCAGAATAGATTTCTCAAGGCCTCTCTGGTTTCACACCTACCTCAAAATATTACGTTTAACTTATTAGTTAAACTGATTTTGACTTTTTTATAGGGTGGCAGCCTCCTTAAGGAATATTTTCGAAATAAATTGCTCTTGAACCGCCTTCGGTTGGAACCTGTAATCTTGCGATATTTATTGAACTTATTAATTAATTGATTTAAAATTTTTAACGGCTTGCAGCCTTCGAAAGTAATTGTACACTGAATGCCAAATGCATTGAGCCACTTTTACCTTTTGTAGTAGTAAATTATTTATTAGTGGTTTTTTATTGCAAATTTTTTAAAAAAGGGCTATTAAACTCTTATATACTGCATCACCCATCTGTGAAGTATTGTTCAGATATTTCTTTATTTTCGCTTGTCGAATCGCCCCATATGCCACAGTATATACAATAACTTTCGGCGTTTAAGGCAGTAATCATTTAGCACATTGCGGGATAAATTTACGACAATCTACTTTTGTAAGTTACTTGCGATTAAATATTTTATATTAGCACATTTTTTTTAGAAATTTTTCATTTAAAATAATTTACAGCAGCAATTAAATACGACAAGTGTGGGTAGCTTTGTGAAAAGTACGTGGTTGAGTTTGATGGAAAGTGCTGGTAGAAATGGCAACGGCTTGATGGACCGCACAAAGCCACATTAATACAAAGAATCATCGTCCCCATTTTGTGCGTAAAAACCATTAACCGTCAATAATTTGCGATTTAACGTTCACTGCTGCCGTAACAAAGCGCTCTCGCAAGCCATTATGTGCGCGGCTCTTTAGTACAGCATCGAAGAGTGGACGAATGAATGAGCGGATATGTCGCCACTAATATTAAGGCTATTAAAATAAATACTCGCACTTTCCGCAGTTGCGGGTGTGCAATTGATGAGGTGCCTACCTATGCAAAAAAGCCGCAACCGAAACAACATTTCCAAAAATTCTAGAAGATTTTTTGTTACTATTACTGTGTGGCGTTTGAGTATTTATCAGAGCATTATTTAAGTTGGTAACAAAGAAATTATATTACACGCTGCCGACCATTAAGTATTTATTATAATGCGCATTTTATGTGAGCTGCAGCCCCCTTGTGAGTGCGAAATATTTTTACTACGTCATTACTACGTTGCGCATTCCACATAAACATTAAGATTGGATATAAAAAAGATATTGAATTTAATTAGTTGGAGGAGATGATGATTATAAGTATCTTTGAAAGCTTAACTGCATGCTTGGCTAAATGAAGGCAATGCAAGTGAAAAATGGCTGCTGTAAAAATGAGTCATATACATATTTATGTGTCCAAAATCCAACCAACTGCAAAGCTATATTTAGCAATTGTTTACTTAAGATCTCATTCATAACATTGTGGGTAGTAATAATTGTTTTACTTACAGTATAGGGGTATTCTCTGAGTCTTGCAAAGCCCTTGCATGGTGCACAGATTGCACGGATTGCACGGTAAAAACCGGTTTTCGTATGGGACAGCTTTGCAAACCGTGCAATCCGTGCACCGTGCAAGGGCTTTGCAAGACTCAGAGAATACCCCTTATGACAAACAAGCTGTGCATACTGAAACACTCTTGCATGTATATTCATACCCTGTGGGGAAAATCTCTAGTTCTGAACTGGGACGCTTCTAGAACATTTAGACCCAGTACTGGTTCGCGATAAATCTCTTTTGCATGCAAGCAACTGGCGAGTTTAACATGGCGATGTCCTAGGAAGTGTCAATTGCCCCCCGCTGCATCCCTTTTTCGATAGTTCCGAACTAGTCCTAAATTCTATAGTTCCGAACTAGTTCTAAAACCGACAGACGAAAGAAAAATGTATCATGGTTTTTCAATCTTTTCGGTTCTTCCGTGTGCGATTTTACATTATTTTCAAAGAAACGTGTTTTCAATTTGAAATTAAATTTGTTTGAATGATTGTAAGAAATGTACGTTTACATACCTTGCTGCAGCTGACTTTGCAGAGGTGCTCGCTGTTATTGGTTAGATTCCAGACGGCCCCAAGATGTTAATATGTTAACACATAGCTTTGTTTTGTATTACCAAACTATGAAATAGCATCTGCGAAGTACAGCATAGAAGCGTATTTGAACGAAAAAGCCGCCGAACACATATCTATGTAAAGTAAACAAGCCCCCCGCTGCATCCCTTATTCGATAGTTCCGAAATAGTTCTAAATTCGACAAATAGGATCTAGTTTTTTCTGCATCCCTTTTTCTATAGTTCCGAACCATTTCTAAATTGGTTACTTTAGATATAGATTTGTAGTGAAAAAAACTGAAAAAATTAGTTTCTTAAAAGTACCACTTTTCGCCGATTTTGGACTGGGGGGGGGATCTAGTTCCTATCAGACTAGTTCCTTTTTGGCAATAAAGACCTAGTACGGAACTAGAAATTTGATTCATTAGTCCACGGTTTCCCTGCAGGGAAGCCATTGCAGACATAACGATAAACATACGATATACTGAGTATTTGGCATTTTGCATTGGTATGCTTTATATGTTTGCTACAAATTGCATTTTTATGTCGTTCTTGTTGTAGTGATTGTTGTTGTCATACACGTAGTCGTAGAGTCAACGATTGTCAACGATTGGTTGACAGGACACGTCTGAGTGATTCGCAAATTGAAAGGCGTGATCAAATCGAATAGAAATGCAAATAAGTCACATATACAAATAGGTATACACAAACACACGTGAGTGCTTGCACTAAGAGCCCAATAGAAAAGTGTGAGCTAAATAAATGCATATACATATGAGTTAAGTTTTCTCAAGTGGGCCACCCAAAGTTAATTTTTCGATTTTTTTATATTTCATTGACCGATTTTGAAAGTTAACATGGTGTGCGATATTGACACCAAGGATTTTGCGCAAATTTTATTTTTTTGGTCAGTTTGTAAAATTTCGATTCTTGTTAAAAAAAAATATATTTTTTTAGTCAATTGAATTTTTTTACCAACTTCTCATATACCTAGGAAAAGAATTCAAAAAGCATTAATTGTGCTAAACATTCAATTTTACTTTCATAAAAGAAATTACTGTACCTTTGATTGACTTAAAGCTTTTTACAAAAAAAAAAATAACCAAGTTTAAAAAAATATAATACAAATAAACTGAACATCAAAAAAAAAATAATACGTTGATAATTGTTTATTTGATAATAAGTGTTAAAATTATATTTTTTGCTTTTTTTCGGAAGAAATCATATATTTTTTCATTGTCACTTGAAAAAATTAAATTTATTATTATTTTTTTTTAACAACTTTGGGGAGTTTTCAAATATAATGTTTACGATACTTCCAAATGTTCAATTAAAAATGAAAATATTCTTGCCAAAACGAACGACTAGAGTGACACCAAATGAATAAAAAAATCCATTGAATAAAAGATTACTATGATTTGAGAATCTAAAATTCCGTTTTCACAATTTTTATTGGCGCATTCGAAATTCATTCTAAAATTGTTTTAAACATGAAGAAAGTAATATATGTTACTCCCAAATTGAGCGTACTGCTCTATATTTTATATGCTAAAATTTTTGTGTTAATTTTGTTTGAAAATATGGCTTATGTTTTAGCAAATGCCATTAAAATCCAAGAATGATACTGTGTACAAAAATTAAGAAAAAAATTTCAGAATTTTTTTATATAAAAAAAATGCGTGCTAAAACCACAAAAAATTTCTCAAAAAAATCAACGCGTTTTTTTTTAAAGATTTTAAATTTGCTCATTATTATACTAAAATTTAGTGGGCTAGATAACTGCATACCTGAATTCTTTTTAGATATTCGTATTGAAAAGTTCGTGATTTTGCTGAAATTTTGCAAATTTTTCTTAATTTTTGTACACAGTATCATTCTTGGATTGAAATGGAGTTTGCTAAAATACAAGCCATATTTTAATACAAAATTAACACTCAATTTCGGGAGTAACTGTATGTGTATAAGGAATACTACTTATGTGAAAATCTGCTACGCCAATATTTAATCACTTTTTAAATAATTTTACTTTTAAGTTAAGGCGTGCAAGTAAACGCAATAGTTGACGGCTTATGGTGCTACGGGGTGTATACGTTACATACGCAATTACGGGTATATGAGCTTTGGTGGCTATTCTTACTTTCTTTGGTATATCGTTTTTAAGGTTTCATTTAAATATAATTTCGATTCTGTGATTCCATATATTTGTATGTTGTGTTAATTCCGTACAGAGCGAAAATTAGCTAACAACATGGTAGAAAAGTAAGACGATTTCTCTATGGATTTTCTTCAAGAATAAAGCCTTGTTTTTACTCTATGGAATATATTGGTTTCTTCGGCTATTTTACCCGTTAGCCTTGTCATAGAAACAATCTTTTTGTTTCTGCAGGTCACATTTTTCTAGGTGCGATTGTTCTCGCAAGCCAAATTCTTTCATTTTTTATATTCCGAATCAGAAAGATACTTAACACCATTAACAGCTTTAAACTTACATTAAATATTATAGGAAGAGCGAGAGAACTACAAAGCAATATATACTAAAAAATTAACTATGCAGATGATCGCCAATACCCCTAGTCTTTACTAGAGAAATGATTTTTAGGAATTAAGGAACCATAAGAAAAGCAAAACTAAAGGGCGCAAACGGCTATCAAAGACAATGAGAATCATTATATAATTAGGCGCGAGAAGTTAGTTCAGTTTGGATACCATTAAGCGCTGATGGAACGTTTTCTTCCAATGCAAAATGTGCTTCTTTGAATGAAGCTGTAGCTGTAGCTGTAGCTGCAGTCTTTGTCATAAAGCTTGCGACATATTTCTTAAAGTCCAATAATACGGGAGACAACAACACAATACCAGGAAGCTCTTTAATCTAGCGTACATAAGTAACTGCATCTTGAAAATCCTAAACGGATGCCATAAAAACTTTAAGGGTTCCGTCCGAATCTTGCAAAAACTGTTGCGGCAACATTGAGGGAACCTCTGAGGGCAAATGTAAAGCTTAATCCAGATGCATCAAGTCAATTGCATCCACGACCATGGTATACAGATGGTTCTAAGAACCCTGAAAGTATTGGAGCTGGCGAATATGCCGCAGACTGAAGCTTTCTGTGTCATTGGGAACCTTTTTAAGCATTTTCCAAGCGAAAGCCTATGCCATCATTTTGTGTGCTGAGATGAAACTCCGCAAAAATTACTGAAGTGAGAGGATCCTAATTCTAAGTGACAGTAAGGCGGCACTGAAATCTCTTTCAACCTTCGAAGTCCTAGGGAGTGTATAGAACCTAAACGCCTTTGTCTGATAATAACGCTATCCAATTTTTACGGGTACCAGGGTACATGGTTTCCAATTATGGAAGCGCTCAAAGAGCAAAGTATTAACCCAACACCAACCAATCAAGCTAAAAGCTTACCAGGTGGGCTATAGGCTTTTCATGGGCCTCCATAAGGAGACATTTTGATAGCCATTGTTCTCCAAGAGGCCATTTGCATAAACTAAAGAGTCTGGTCAAGCGATCTATGTCGCTTCTGTGACTCCGTCAAGGAGACACCATTACACCTCCTTCGGAAGGGAGATGCCATTTCATATAGAAGAGAGAGCAACATAGGGCATCTCAAACACAGAGAGGAGTACAGAAATTTATAGAGCTTCAAGGGCCAGATGACGTATTATGATGAGCTGAGGGGGCATAATAGAACAACGGGTCGCAATGCTTTATATATCTATCTATCTACCTATCTTGCCATCTAAATAAAAATGATGGGATTCATATAATTTTATAATCATTAAGTCGACAGTTTTTACCTTGCCAACACAATGAAACTGAAGTTTAACGATTAGAGAAGCGTGTACCGCGTTCAGTTAATAATACCTGCAAATTTACCTACGGGGAATCTACGACGGTTAGTTTATTACACATGCATGCACATATCTATATGTAGCCATTTTGAAGCACATACATACATACATACATGCATACATACGTATGGCTTGCATTGGCTTGCAAACGAATGTGCAAATGAATTTGTATATGTTTGCTTGTGTATTTGTCAAGTATTTGCACACACGTAAGGAAAATAAGAGTAGGTACTTGCACACTTGAGGACTTCTCTGCTACTCTGTGACAAACGAAGTCGAAATGACACAGACTACATATCTAAATTTGATTAAATAAACGTTGTTTTTGCTAATATCCGCCGGAAGGTGATCACAAAACGGGTAGGTGATATACAAAATTTATCTTTGCCAACGAGTTACTTCAAGTATAATTTAATTTTTCTACAGTTGTCGTGCTGCTTGCTGCTGTTGGCAGTTCGATGCAGTGCTACCTACATATGCATACAGCTGTACATACATGTGCATATATGCATACACTTTTATATACCTACATACTTAGATACATAACAAGTATGTATGCTATTTGTGCGTTTAGTCACGCTTTGCGTATTAATTTTGTCAAGAGCGTAAAAGTGGAAGTTTTGTGCTCACGTGATTCACGCACGGCTCAGTCACACGTGAGCATTTAAATGATTTGCCAGCATTGTAAACTTTTCTTTGTTCAGGCAAATGGGCAACGTGACGTATGAGTTACATGAGGTTTGGTATTATATTTAGCCAACTAAGTACTCGTTTGTATGTATGTAGAAGGCTACTTAAGATTTTGCACAGCCGAATGTTTGGCTTGCGTGCTCATAATATTAATTTGCGTAGACAGATGCAATAAAATGCTTTTCTTATTTATGACTTATTCTGGCTCTTACCTTTTGTATGCAGTCTCAGCCTGCTTCCTATGGACCCGAAGCCAAAATCTGATCCTGTAGACTGAACCTACATACTTATTAATTTAGATACCTTACTTGTGCTGCGCTTGTGCTCTGCTTTAGTAACCATGATTCCGCGAGACATTACAATTGCCATTCTGTTGAGGCTCTTTTTGGCAGTAGACTTTAAGACTGATTGATGGATATTATAATTTGTGAAAGTTTGTAAGTGAGTGAGTGAGTATGTTTGTTGTTAATTAAAGCTAAAACGGCTGAACGGATGTCAATGAAATTTGGCGCATAGATAGGTTATAGACTGGATTAACATAAAAAGTGTTTCCTGAAGAGAGTTGCCATCTTTTTAATTCCTAAAAATCAATGAATTAATAAGTTAAGTAAAATATAACACCACTGTGAGTATCGAGTGAAAGGGGTTGCAAAACGATTTATTCCAAAAACACTTTTTAATAGGAATGCCACCTGCTAAAATGTTAAAATCGAAAAATTAACAAAACAAGTAAAATTTCATAACAATGTTGGTGTCCAGCGAAAGGTGTTCAACGACCTTTCATAAAAGTATTTTTTTTTAAGAAACTGGCCACCTGTATAGAAAAGTTAAATAAATTTAAACAACAATATGAACTAAATATTTTCATATGGGTATCAAACGGGAGAGGATAGGGAAAATTAAATTTAAAAAAAAATATTTTTAAAGGTCAATAAATTTATTTAAAAAATATTTTAGTACCTCTATTAAACGAGAACGGTTTTAACAAAGCTGTATCTATTTAGAAAATATATTTTACGAGGGTTGCCACTAGCTTAGATTTTCAAAATCAATCTAATTAAAGAGTTAAAGGAAATCTTACTGATGCTATAGAAGTGACGGCTTGTGAGTGAGTGATTATTTCTCTTTCTCGGGGTGGAGATATAGGTAGCATATGACCTGTTATACACTAGTGAACTTTTACACGGATTTCGGTGGAGGGGTCTTTTACAGGTGAATAAGCATACACTTAAACTTCCAGATCACTGTAGTATTTTTAAGGAAGTGGTAGCGGCCATTAATTAAACACTCAATTTATTGCTGTTTTTCGTGATGGCGGTAAGGAAGGTTTAACATATACTCAGAGAGTCCTGAGTTTGCCTATGGTTCGCTCGCAGCTTGCTGGGGAATGCCTTAATTCAATTCTGACAGGTCACTGTCCTGTCGGGGTTCACAAAGTGAGATTACACCAGAACCCTTTTGTCGCAGTTGCATGGAGAATTACGAGATTAAGTCAACCTAACCCTTCAACTTAGACTGTCCAGCTTCTAACTAGTACCGCCTGAGAAAATTCGAATTTTAATTTCAGGCAAAACTTTAGCATCTGGGGATCGAAAAACCACGTCTGCGTTCAAAAAACCAATGCATCTTCAGAGAGTGCCAAATTTTGTTCAGATTTTGCTACTGGAAATTGAATATTGGACGATCTTTAGTTTCAGCAGGCTGCCGCGCCATGTCAAAAACTAACTTTTACAAGCCAAGTTTGGTAATTGTCTGGGCGATGTCAATTGACTATTTCGGAGCTGCGATCGTTGGGCTCATTAAATATTGAAGCCCTTAAGGCAAATATCGAGCAAGCCATACAGGAACGTCAACAAGGCCTCGGAAAACTGGATTAACTGGATGCGCTACTGCGAAGACAACCACGGCAGCTACATGAATGAAATTGTTTTCCAAAGATAACAGGAATATTTTCCCTTTTGAATAAACCAGTAATATACAGAAAAAATTCATTTTAGTTAATTTTTTTGCATTAACAACCAAAACAATACACCCTGCATATAGTAGCCTTATAGTCTTAATTATTCTCGTAAATGTAGTATGAAAATAGTAGATTCCCCGGGGCAATAAAATTCGTTTGATTCATGCGTTACCTTATAGACAAAAAAATACTATACAAATTCTTATCCGATTAACAATTTTTCTTTACACTCCAGCATTTTACAAGTACATCTGGCCGTCATGGTTCTACTTGCTAATGATGGCATTGCTAGGAAGATGGCATGCAGCGCCACAAATGATTAACAACGTGAAGTGCCTAACTACAGAAGAAAAGTTATAGTTAAACAATAAACAAGAAACTTAAGGCAAGAAGAGTCGAAACGAAAGTTCCAAAAAAATTCGAAAACCCGAAGTCCGCTGGTTAGTGCTGAAGCGCTTAGAAGTACGCAACGCAAAAACACAACTCCAAACAATGGGAGATGGCAAAGTAAGAATGCAGCTTTAGTACCTACATACAATATAAGCTGTAACAAAAACATTATAATTAATTTCAATTGTCAATTAAGCTTACAAATGTGGCGAGCGTAGTAGTACAGTGCACACTGAAGTACGCCGGCAAGCAAAGGCAGGACGAAGAAAAAGTACTATGAAAAAGAAGTTGCAAGTAAACAAGGAAAATCACTTCACGAAATGCGAAGCGCTGCGCAGCGAGGAATGAGGTGGCTAGTGCTAGAAAAAATGTGAGAGCGCGTGTAAAGGAGTATCGCGTGATAACAAAAAATGGAATGTGTGTGTGTTGGCGAGTATTATTTTTGCTGCATTTCAGCTTAGAGCTTGCGAGGTACAGGGAGCAAAGCTGATTACATGGCCAATCGCATACGACGCTACAGAAGTACGTAATCAATAAAGTGAAGCTTTTATACGTAAACTTGCACTTGTTAGCACAATGGCAAATACCCCACGGTCCAAAGCACACCAACCAACAAACACCCATATGCGTCCATAAACTTATGTATTTATGTACATATGTATGTAATCACGCGCACATGGCGTTGGTTTGTTAAATTTGCTGCTTGGCAAAACAATGGAAATCTCGAGTTGCAATCGGACAGATACGTACGTACCTACACAATTTGCTAACAAATTAACGATTGTGCGTCGGATGGTCGAGTATGCCGCAGCCATGTCAGCGCGCAGCCTCCGTGACTGTTAGTGATGTGCATAGTTGATATTTTCAACTATTGATCGATACTCGGTACCGATTCTAAAAGTATCCAATACTTTCGATACTCGGTACCGAAATATTTAGATTTCTAATAAAAGCCAAATTATGGAAAAAA
>NW_023458561.1:24538370-24547435 GCF_013731165.1 Rhagoletis pomonella
GTTTAGAAGCAAATTATTTTAATACTTTTTATATGTTATCGGCTAAAGTGACCAGATGAGTCCTTAACATCTATATGTCAATATGTTATTATATGAGCGATGTGCAAACAAGCGCCTAACATTAGGCGGGAACATTAGGCGGGGAATGAAAAATCAGTCCGCACACTTTAATTCGACCCTTAAATCAGGACATTTTCTGATAAATCAAAACGCTTGGTCACCCTAATATCGGCTAAAAAAACTTGAACTTATCGCAATAGTAAAATATTATTTTAAAAGTTTTCACTTTAGTAGATCCTAGGTTCAAGAAAAAGCTCATTTGGCCCCTACATTCGGCTTTTGATAACCGAGTCGCACCTGACCCATTTTTTCCATAATTTGGCTTTTATTAGAGATCTAAATATTTCGGTACCGAGTATCGAAAGTATTGGATACTTTTAAAATCGGTACCGAGTATCGATCAATACTTGAAAATATCGACTATGCACATCACTTACAGTAACGGAGGCTGCGCGCTGACATGGCTGCGGCATACTCGACCATCCGACGCACAATCGTTAATTTGTTAGCAAATTGTGTAGGTACGTATCTGTCCGACTGCAATTGCAACTCGAGATTTCCATTGTTTTGCCAAGCAGCAAATTTAACAAACCAACGCCATGTGCGCGTGATTACATACATATGTATGTACATAAGTACATAAGTTTATGGACGCATATGGGTGGTTGTTGGTTGGTGTGCTTTGGACCGTGGGGTATTTGCCATTGCGCTAACAAGTGCAAGTTTACGTATAAAAGCTTCACTTTATTGATTATGTACTTCTGTACCGTCGTATGCGATTGGCCATGTAATCAGCTTTGCTCCCTTTACCTCGCAAGCTCTAAGCTGAAATGCAGCAAAAATATTACTCGCCCACACACACACATTACATTTTTTGTTATCACGCGATACTCCTTTACACGCGCTTTCACATTTTTTCTAGCACTAGCCACTTCATTCCTCGCAGCTAGCGCTTCGCATTTCGTGAAGTGATTTTCCTTGTTTACTTGCAACTTCTTTTTCATAGTACTTTTTCTTCGTCCTGCCTTTGCTTGCCGGCGTACTTCAGTGTGCACTGTACTACTACGCTCGCCACATTTGTAAGCTTAATTGACAATTGAAATTAATTATAATGTTTTTGTTACAGCTTATATTGTATGTAGGTACTAAAGCTGCATTCTTACTTTGCCATCTCCCATTGTTTGGAGTTGCGAGTTTTTGCGTTGCGTAATTCTAAGCGCCTCAGCACTAACCAGCGGGCTTCGGGTTTTCGAATTTTTTTGGAACTTTCGTTTCGACTCTTCTCGCCTTAAGTTTCTTGTTTATTGTTTAACTATAACTTTTCTTCTGTAGTTAGGCACTTCACGTTGTTAATCATTTGTGGCGCTGCATGTTATCTTCCTAGCAATGCCATCATTAGCAAGTAGAACCATGACGGCCAGATGTACTTGTAAAATGCTGGAGTATAAAGAAAAATTGTTAATCGGATAAGAATTTGTATAGTATTTTTTTGTCTATAAGGTAACGCATGAATCAAATGAATTGTATTGCCCCGGGGAATCTACTATTTCCGTACTACATTTACGAGAATAATTAAGACTATAAGACTACTGTATGCAGGGTGTATTGTTTTGGTTGTTAATGCAAAAAAATTAACTAAAATGAATTTTTCTGTATATTACTGGTTTATTCAAAAGGGAAAATATTCCTGTTATCTTTGGAAAACAATTTCATTCATGTAGCTGCCGTGGTTGTCTTCGCAGTAGCGCATCCTGTTAATCCACTTTTCCGAGGCCTTGTTGACGTTCCCGTAGGGCTTGCTCGATATTTGCCTTAAGGGCTTCAATATTTAATGAGTCCAACGATCGCAGCTCCGAAATAGTCAATTGACATCGCCCAGATGATTACTTGGCTCGTAAAAGTTAGTTTTTGACATGGCGCGGCAGCCTGCTGAAACTAAAGATCGTCCAAGTGAATGTTTTCAATTTTCAGTAGCAAAATCTGAACAAAATTTGGCACTCTCTGAAGATGCATTGGTTTTTTGAACGCATACGTGGTTTTCCGATCCCCAGATGCTAAAGTTTTGCCTGAAATTAAAATTCGAATTTTTTCAGGCGGTAGATGTTACTCCCGGAAGGCTCCTCTGTACTAGTTAGAAGCTAGGCAGTCTAATTTGAAGGGTTAAGTTGATTTAATCTCGTCATTCTCCATGCAACTGTGATAAAAGGGTTCTGGTGTAATCTCAGTTTGTGAACCCCGACAGTACAGTCACCTGTCAGAATCGGGACAACCGCGGAATCGGACGCGAGCGGAATTGAATTAAGGCATTCCCCAGCAAGCTGCGAGCGAACCATAGGCAAACTCAGGACTCTCTGAGTATATGTTAAACCTTCCTTACCGCCATCACGAAAAGCAGCAATAAATTGAGTGTTTAATTAATGGCCACTTCCTTAAAGATACTACAGTGATCTGGAAGTTTAAGTGTATGCTTATTAGGAGAACTCCCTGTAAAAGACCCCTCCACCGAAATCCGTGTAAAAGTTCACTAGTATATAACAGGTCATATGCTACCTATATCTCCACCCCGAGAAAGAGAAATAATCACTCACTCACAAGCCGTCACTTCTATAGCATCAGTAAGATTTCCTTTAACTCTTTAATTAGATTGATTTTGAAAATCTAAGCTAGTGGCAACCCTCGTAAAATATATTTTCTAAATAGATACAGTTTTGTTAAAACCGTTCTCGTTTAATAGAGGTACTAAAATATTTTTTAAATAAATTTATTGACCTTTAAAAATATTTTTTTTTTTAATTTAATTTTCCCTAACCTCTCCCGTTTGATACCCATATGAAAATATTTAGTTCATATTATTGTTTAAATTTATTAAACTTTTCTATACAGGTGGCCAGTTTCTTAAAAAAAAAATACTTTTATGAAAGGTCGTTGAACACCTTTCGCTGGACACCAACATTGTTATGAAATTTTACTTGTTTTGTTAATTTTTCGATTTTAACTTTTTAGCAGGTGGCATTTCTATTAAAAAGTGTTTTTGGAATAAATCGTTTTGCAACCCCTTTCACTCGACACTCACAGTGGTGTTATATTTTACTTAACTTATTAATTGATTGATTTTTAGGAATTAAAAAGATGGCAACTCTCTTCAGGAAACACTTTTTATGTTAATCCAGGCTATAACCTATCTATGCGCCAAATTTCATTGACATCCGTTCAGCCGTTTTAGCTTTAATTAACAACAAACATACTCACTCACTCACTTACAAACTTTCACAAATTATAATATCCATCAGTCTTAAAGTCTACTGCCAAAAAGAGCCTGAACAGAATGGCAATTGTAATGTCTCGCGGAATCATGGTTACTAAAGCAGAGCACAAGTAAGGTATCTAAATTAATAAGTATGTAGGTTCAGTCTACAGGATCAGATTTTGGCTTCGGGTCCATAGGAAGCAGGCTGAGACTGCATACAAAAGGTAAGAGCCAGAATAAGTCATAAATAAGAAAAGCATTTTATTGCATCTGTCTACGCAAATTAATATTATGAACACGCATGCCAAACATTCGGCTGTGCAAAATCTTAAGTAGCCTTCTACATACATACAAACGAGTACTTATTTAGTTGGGTATAATACCAAACCTCATGTAACTCATACGTCACGTTGCCCATTTGCCTGAACAAAGAAAAGTTTACAATGCTGGCAAATCATTTAAATGCTCACGTGTGACTGAGCCGTGCGTGAATCACGTGAGCACAAAACTTCCACTTTTACGCTCTTGACAAAATTAATACGCAAAGCGTGACTAAACGTACAAATAGCTTACATACTTGTTATGTATCTAAGTATATATGTATATAAAAATGTATGCATATATGCACATGTATGTACGGCTGTATGCATATGTAGGTAGCACTGCATCGAACTGCCAACAGCAGCAAGCAGCACGACAATTCTAGAAAAATTAAATTATACTTGATGTAACTCGTTGGCAAAGATAAATTTTGTATATCACCTCCCCGTTTTGTGATCACCTTCCGGCGGATATTAGCAAATACAACGTTTATTTAATCAAATTTAGGTATGTATGTCGTCTGTGTCATTTCGACTTCGTTTGTCACAGAGTAGCAGAGAAGTCCTCAAGTGTGCAAGTACCTACTCTTATTGTCCTTACGTGTGTGCAAATACTTGACAAATACACAAGCAAACTAATACAAATTCATTTGCACATTCGTTTGCAAGCCAATGCAAGCCATACGTATGTATGCATGTATGTATGTATGTATGTGCTTCAAAATGGCTACATATGGATATGTGCATGCATGTGTAAAAAACTAACCGTCGTAGATTCCCCGTAGGTAAATTTGCAGGTATTATTAACTGAACGCGGTACACGCTTCTCTAATCGTTTAACTTCAGTTTCATTGTGTTGGCAAGGTAAAAACTGTCGACTTAATGATTATAAAATTATATGAATGCCATCATTTTTATTTAGATGGATAGATAGGTAGATAGATAGATATATAAAGCATTGCGACCCGTTGTTCTATTGTGCCCCCTCAACTCATCATAATACGTCATCTGGCCCTTGAAGCTCTATAAATTTCTGTACTCCTCTCTGTGTTTTAGATGCCCTATGCTGCTCTCTCTTTTATATGAAATGGCCTCTCCCTTCCGAAGGAGGTGTAATGGTGTCTCCTTGACGGAGTCACAGAAGCGACATAGAT
The DNA here is from genome assembly GCF_013731165.1 of Rhagoletis pomonella. Lineage (NCBI taxonomy): Eukaryota > Metazoa > Arthropoda > Insecta > Diptera > Tephritidae > Rhagoletis > Rhagoletis pomonella. The sequence continues at coordinate 24,543,152 of NW_023458561.1, forward strand.
CGCTTGACCAGACTCTTTAGCTTAGGCAAATGGCCTCTTGGAGAACAATGGCTATCAAAATGCCTCCTTATGGAGGCCCATGAAAAGCCTGTAGCCCACCTAGTAAGCTGTTTTAGCTTCATTGGTTGGTGTTGCGTTAATACTTTGCAGACAAAGGCGTTTAGGTTCTATACACTCCCTAGGACTTCGAAGGTTGAAAGAGATTTGAGTGCCGCCTTACTGTCACTTAGAATTAGGATCCTCTCACTTCATTAATTTTTGCGGAGTTTCATCTCTGCACACAAATTGATGGCATAGGCTTTCGCTTGGAAAATGCTTAAAAAGGTTCCCAAATGGCACAGAAAGCTTCAGTCTGCGCCATATTCGCCAGCTCCAATACTTGCACGGTTCTCAGAACCATCTGTATACCATGGTCGTGGATGCAATTGACTTGATGCATCTGGCTTAAGCTTTACATTTGCCCTCAGAGGTTCCCCCAATGTTGCCGCAACAGTTTTTGCAAGATTCGGACGGAACCCTTAAAGTTTTTATGGCATCCGTTTAGGATTTCCAAGATGCAGTTACTTATGTATGCTAGATTAAAGAGCTTCCTGGTATTGTGTTGTTGTCTCCCGTATTATTGGACTTTAAGAAATATAGCGCAAGCTTTATGACAAAGACTGCAAGGTACAGCTACAGCTACAGCTTCATTGAAAGAAACACATTTTGCATTGGAAGAAAACGTTCCATCAGCGCTTAATGGTATCCAAACTGAACTAACTTCTCGCGCCTAATTATATAATGATTCTCATTGTCTTTGATAGCCGTTTGCGCCCTTTAGTTTAGCTTTTATTATAGTTTCTTAATTCCTAAAAATCATTTCTCTGGTAAAGACTAGGGGTATTGGCGATCATCTGCATAGTTAGCTTTTTAGTATATATTGCTTTGTAGTTCTTTCGCTCTTTCTACAATATTTACTGTAAGTTTAAAGCTGTTAATGGTGTTAAGTATCTTTCTGATTCGGAATATAAAAAATGAAAGAATTTGGCTTGCGAGAACAATCGCACCTAGAAAAATGTGACCTACAGAAACAAAAAGATTGTTTCTATGACAAGGCTAACGGGTAAAACAGCCGAAGAAACCAATATATTCCATAGAGTAAAAACAAGGCTTTATTCTTGAAGAAAATCCATAGAGAAATCGTTTCACTTTTCTACCATGTTGTTAGCTGATTTTCGCTCTGTACGGAATTAACACAACATATAAATATATGGAATCACAGAATCGAAATTATATTTAAATGAAACCTTAAAAACGACTTACCAAAGAAAGTAAGAATAACCGCCAAAGCTCATATACCCGTAATTGCGTATGTAACGTATACACCCCGTATCACCATAAGCCGTTAACTCTTGCGTTTACTTGCACGCCTTAACTTAACAGAAAAATTATTTAAAAAGTGATTAAATATTGGCGTAGCAGATTTTCACATAAGTAGTATTCCTTATACACATACAGTTACTCCCGAGATTGAGTGTTAATTTTGTATTAAAATATGGCTTGTATTTTAGCAAACTCCATTTCAATCCAAGAATGATACTGTGTACAAAAATTAAGAAAAATTTGCAAAATTTCAGCAAACTCACGAACTTTTCAATACGAATATCTAAAAAGAATTCAGGTATGCAGTTTTCTAGCCCACTAAATTTTAGTATAATAATGAGCAAATTTAAAATCTCTAAAAAAACGCGTTGATTTTTTCGAGAAATTTTTTGTGGTTTTAGCATATATATAAAAAAATTCTGAAATTTTTTTCTTAATTTTTGTACACAGTATCATTCTTGGATTTGAATGGCATTTGCTAAAACATAAGCCATATTTTAAAACAAAATTAACACAAAAATTTTAGCATATAAAATATAGAGCAGTACGCTCAATTTTGGGAGTAACATATATTACTTTCTTCATGTTTAAAACAATTTTAGAATGAATTTCGAATGCGCCAATAAAAATTGTGAAAACGGAATTTTAGATTCTCAAATCATAGTAATCTTTTATTCAATGGATTTTTTTTATTCATTTGGTGTCACTCTAGTCGTTTTAGACTAGATTCGTTCGTTTTGGCACGAATGCTTTCATTTTTAATTGAACATTTGGAAGTATCGTAAACATTATATTTGAAAACTCCCCAAAGTTGTTAAAAAAAACAGAATAATAATTTTAATTTTTTCAAGTGACAATGAAAAAATATATGATTTCTTCCGGAGAAAAGCAAAAAATATAATTTTAAAACTTATTATCAAATAAACAATTATCAACGTATTATTTTTTTTTTTTGCTTTTCAGTTTATTTGTATTATATTTTTTTAAACTTGGTTATTTTTTTTGGTAAAAAGCTATAAGTCAATCAAAGGTACAGTAATTTCTTTTATGAAAGTAAAATTGAATGCTTAGCACAAATAATGCTTTTTGAATTCTTTTCCTAGGTATATGAGAAGTTGGTAAAAAAATACAATTGACTAAAAAAATATTTTTTTTTTTTTATCAAGAATCGAAATTTTACAAACTGACCAAAAAAATTAAATTTGCGCAAAATCTTTGGAGCCAATATCGCAAACCATGTTAACTTTCAAAATCGGTCAATGAAATATAAAAAAATCGAAAAATTAACTTTGGGTGGCCCACTTGAGAAAACTTGACTCATATGTATATGCATTTACTTGGCTCACACTTTTCTATTGGGCTCTTAGTGCAAGCGCTCACGTGTGTTTGTGTATACCTATTTGTATATGTGACTTATTTGCATTTCTATTCGATTTGATCACGCCTTTCAATTTGCGAATCACTCAGACGTGTCCTGTCACCCAATCGTTGACAATCGTTGACTCTACGACTACGTGTATGACAACAACAATCACTACAACAAGAACGACATAAAAATGCAATTTGTAGCAAACATATAAAGCATACCAATGCAAAATGCCAAATGCTCAGTATATTGTATGTATATCGCTATATCTGCAATGGCTTCAATCGCACTTGCACACACACAAAAATATACAAAACACAAATACAGACATATGAATATACATGCAAGAGTGTTTCAGCAGGTATAGCTTGTTTGTTAAACTGTGAGTGCAAAAATTATTACTACCCACAATGTTATGAATGAGATCTTAAGTAAACAATTGCTAAATATAGCTTTGCAGTTGGTTGGATTTTGGACACATAAATATGTATATACACACTCTTGTGCAGTAGCTATTTTTCACCTGCATTGCCTTCATTTAGCCAAGCATGCAGTTAAGCTTTCAAAGATACTTATAATCATCATCTCCTCTAACTAATTAAATTCAGTATCTTTTTTTATATCCAATCTTAATGTTTATGTGGAATGCGCAACGTAGTAATGACGTAGTAAAAATATTTCGCACTCACAGGGGGCTGCAGCTCACATAAAATACGCATTATAATAAATACTTAATGGTCGGCAGCGTGAAATATAATTTCTTTGTTACCAACTTAAATAATGCTCTGATAAATACTCAAACGCCACACAGTAGTTGTAATAAAAAATCTTCTAGAATTTTTGGAAATGTTGTTTCGGTTACGGCTTTTTTTGCATAGGTAGGTACCTCATCAATTGCACACCCGCAAGTGCGAGTATTTATTTTAATAGCCTTAATATTAGTGGCGACATATCCGCTCATTCATTCGTCCACTCTTCGATGCTGTACTAAAGAGCCGCGCACATAATGGCTTGCGAGAGCGCTTTGTTACGGCAGCAGTGAACGCTAAATCGCAAATTATTGACGGTTAATGGTTTTTACGCACAAAATGGGGACGATGATTCTTTGTATTAATGTGGCTTTGTGCGGTCCATCAAGCCGTTGCCATTTCTACCAGCACTTTCCATCAAATTCAACCACGTACTTTTCACAAAGCTACCCACACTTATAATTGCTGCTGTAAATTATTTTAAATGAAAAATTTCTAAAAAAAATGTGCTAATTTAAAATATTTAATCGCAACTAACTTACAAAAGTAGATTGTCGTAAATTTATCCCGCAATGTGCTAAATGATTACCGCCTTAAACGCCGAAAGTTATTGTATACACAGTGGCATATGGGGCGATTCGACAAGCGAAAATAAAGAAATATCTGAACAATACTCCACAGATGGGTGATTCAGTATATAAGAGTTTAATAGCCTTTTTGGTTGTTGTTTTTTCCGACAGGGTGGGTGTATGATGTATTATGGAACGAATTTCCGTCATCCCTTGTCAAATTTGGTTTGGAGACAAA
>NW_023458561.1:24547535-24547905 GCF_013731165.1 Rhagoletis pomonella
GGTGAGAAAGTTGAGGTGTGGTGAATTAAGGTGTGGTGAATTTTGGTTTGGTGAGTTGAGGTGAGTTAAGGTGTGGTGAGAAAGTTGAGGTGTGGTGAATTAAGGGTGGTGGATTCAGGTGTGGTGGATTTAGGTGCGGGGGTTAAGGTGTGGCGAGTTTAGGTGTGGTGAATTTAGGTGTGGGGAGTTAAAGTGTGGTGAATTAATGTGTGGTGAGCTCAGGTGGAGTAAGTTTTTAAGTTAAGATGAGTTAAAGTTAAGGGGTTATGATTTTTATCCTTATCTTCATCTTATCTTCATCTTCATCTTCATCTTCATCTTCATCTTCATCTTCATCTTCATCTTCATCTTCATCTTCATCTTCATCTTT
>NW_023458561.1:24548005-24549787 GCF_013731165.1 Rhagoletis pomonella
TTCATTTTCATCTTCATCGTCATCTTCATCTTCATCTTCATCTTCATCTTCATCTTCATTTTCATCTTCATCTTCCTCTTCATCTTCATATTCACCTTCGTCTTCATATTTATCTTTTCCTTTATCCTGATCTATATCTTCACTCTTTTCTCCATTTACGTATTTACCCCCACCATTGTTATTAGGTTAGGTAGTTAAATTTTCCTTCCTCTTTTTCTTTACATTGTTTCTTTAGTGATATCATGTCATGTGTTGAAATTGGGTGTGATGAGTTGCAGTGTGGTGGAATTGGGTGTGGGAGTTACGGTGTTATGATTTCAGGTGTGGTGGTCTTAAGAGGTGTGGTGAATTTAGTTGTGGTGAGTTGAGGTGTGGTGAATTAAGGTGTGGTGAGTTAAGGTGTGGTGAGAAAGTTGAGGTGTGGCGAATTAAGGTGTGGTGAGTTAAGATGTGGTGAGAAAGTTGGGGTGTGGTGAGTTAAGGTGTGGTGAATTAAAGTGTGGTGGATTTAGGTGTGGTGAATTAAGGTGTGGTGAATTTAGGTGTGGGGAGTGAAGTAGTGGTGGATTTAGGTGTGGGGAGTTAAGGTGTGGTGAATTAATGTGTAGCGAACTCAGGTGGAGTAAGTTTTTAAGCGGAGGTGAGATGAGTTGAGGTGAGTTAAGTTAAGTTAAGGGGTTAAGTTAAGATAAGTTATCTTTATCCTTATCTTCATATTCATCTTCATCTTCTTCCTCGTCTTGGTCTTCATCTTCTTCTTCATCTTTATCCTTTCCTTTATCCTGATCTAAATATGTCCATTCTTTTCTTCATTTACATATTCACCCCCACCATTGTTATTAGGTTAGGTAATTAAATTTTCCTTCCTCTTTGTCTTTATATTTAGGTTTCTTTACTTTTATTTTAATTTCTGTATTTATCCCTTTCTTCTTCTCCATACTCAAAATTATCTCATCCTTGTTTGAGGCTAATCTATTCATGTACATACATACGTACATCTTATTCCTAAACTGCTGCTTAGCACGTTTCTTTAATTCACTATCAATATTAAAGCATACATTTAGGAGGCATTTCCGCCCCAACCATGTACATGTATGGCATTGGTATTGGTGTGACTTTTGAATTGATTTTTTCGCTCTATTTTAAACTAATTTGAAATTTTAAAAATTGCCTGCACATCAGCATCAAAATACCTTTCTAATGATATATAATTGTTTATACCTTAGAAGTACAGTTTAGCCGTAAAAGGGGTGTAAAGGAAACATGATTGCCTTTTTATATAATTGATATGATGATATTGACTTGCTAGTATCGGAACTATTTGTTGCACGTTTATTTGCCAAAAGTTCTTCAACGGCTCGGCGCCAGTGAGTCATTCGCAATCCTATGCTGCGAATGCTGCATTTTACTAAAGCCAGCCTTTCGTCATAAGCTACTATTCCACATGAACACAGATATATAACGGCGAACGTTTAATGTAAAGAATCGGTATTAGGTCCCGAAAAGAAAAGATTGGGTACCGATAGTTCAGCGCATCACTAGTGATTGTGGCTAGTGTTGCCAACAGGGGGTTTCTGTTATTCTGAATAGGGATGTTGCGAATGCGGAATTTTAGACATCCGCGGATGCGTATGCGAATGCGGATGTCAAGTATTTTTAAGAATTTAAGTAAGTAAATTAATTTATTTAGGTAAATAAAAAAATAAAAAAGTTAGTAAATTTTAATAATGTTTATTTTATTTAGTACTTGAATTTACAAATTGGAACTTTATATTTAATAAA
>NW_023458561.1:24549887-24552369 GCF_013731165.1 Rhagoletis pomonella
TTTATTTAGTACTTGAATTTACAAATTGGAACTTTATATTTAATAAAAAGTAATGAAAATTGCATCGGGGCTGAAAATTTCTGATAAATATATCCGCCTAGCATTCATCTTCACTTGAAGAATCTAGCATAATGGCGAGATCGTTGTTTAAACACCGCTTACAAGCCAGGTCATGTCAGGTCAGGTTTTTCTGAAGTTTTTTAAAAAGAATTCTTCATTCTCATTTCTTTGGCTGTTTCAGAATTTGGGAAACCTCTAATGTCATCAGCGTTTTCTGATTTTAGTTTTTGTAATTCATTTTTTATACTTTCTTCTGCAACTGGTTTGAAAAATTTGTGTTTATCTTCTTCTTCTTTATTGGCGCTGTAACCGCCTAAGCGATTTTGGCCGAGTCCAAAACAGCACGCCAGTCATTTCTCTTCTGTGCTAACTGACGCCAATTGGAAATGCCAAGTGAAGCCAAGTCCTCTTCCGCCTGGTCTTTCCAACGCAGAGGAGGCCTTCCTCTTCCTCTGTTACCAGCATCGCGGCCCGCGTTGAATATTTTCAGAGCAGGGGCGTTTCTGTCCATTCGAACGAGATGGCCAAGCCAGCGGAGGCGCTGAATTTTAATTCGCTGCATTATGTCTATATCGTTGTAAAGCTCATACAGCTGATCGTTAAATCGTCTGCGATATTCGCCATCACCAACGCGTACAGGTCCGTAAATTTTTCGCAGAATCTTTCTCTCGAAAATTCCAAGAGCCGCCTCATCAGATGCTTTCATTGTCCATGCCTTCGCGCCATACACCAGCACAGGCATGATGAGTGACTTATAGAGTGTGATCTTTGTACGACGACGGACGAGAGAGGACTACTTTGTGTTTATAGCGAGCTTAATATGTATGTCTGTAGGTGGATATGGAAAATAAATTATTATTTTCCAGGAATGAAAACTTTTGAACAAAATTCTGTTTTCAAAGTCGTAGCTACCAGCCGAATCGGATCAGAATATTGTTATTTTTTATAAGCATTTGAATTACTGCAATCACATATAATGAGGGTCTCAGATAGTTCCGTAATTCTTGCCTAATTAAACGTCAAACCGATAGCTTTTTAATTATTTGCGCATCGATTCTCATTTCTGCTGGAAATCCCCATTGAAGGAGCTTACTCTTTGACTTTAAATAGGAAAGAAGGAGAACGTAGGGGGAGAGTTTTACCACAGAAGTTTTTAGCCAAGGATCCAATGTATATCCCAATAAAAAAAATATTGCCCGACAAGTAAACAAAATTACTGTTTTTGAAATGTTTGCTAAAAATAAATACCCCAAAGAGCCTCATTCGAAATGGTTGAAACAATTATATGTAACATCAAAAGCAAATCACGAAAATGTGGTTTTAAAGTCTAGTAGCTTTTTTAAGATTGGCCCAAAAAAATCATAGTAAAGAAGGAAACCAATGCAGGTATTTAAAGCACAGAAAACAAAACAAAAATAAAAATATTATTAAAAGGACAATGTTCTCTTTGAGGTACGTTAAAGGTCAAGTAGAAGTGGGAACTTGTATAACTGCCCATTGATAGCTCGGTTATATAGCTTAAGAAATACACAAATACTCCCATGTGCCTCGCCCGGGTAACACGACCAAAAAGGAACAGTTCAGCGCCTTCGTCTTGACCTGCAGGCTGTGTCGGAGATACAGCCGCTAAATTTAAACGTAGAATACGTGCTATGGTTAAGAGCATATCAAAGTCAAAAACGAAAGGACACACTAAGAAAAAAATATCGATAGCAAAACCGATAAAAACATCGATAATAATATCGATAGCAAAATCGATAACTAAATCGATTACAAAATCTATGAAAAAAACGATTGCAAAATCGATAATAAAGTCGATAACAAAACCGATTACAAAGTCGATAACAAAATCGATAAAAATATCGATAATAAAAGCGATATCGATATCGATAGCAAAATCAATAAAAATATCGATAATAAAACCGATAAAAAATCGATGACAAAATCGATAAAAATATCGACAACAAACCGATAAATATATAACAAAATCGACAAAACAATCGAAAAAAAAATATCGAGCATTATATCGATGAGTTCCGAAAATATCGATAGCAAAATCAGTAATAATATCGATAATAAATTCGATAAAAATATCGAGCACGAAAGCGATAATAATATCGATATCAAAATCGTTAACAAAATCAATAAAAATATCGACGAGAAATTCGATTAAAATATCGACAACAAAATCTTTAAAAATATCGACAACAAAATCTATAAAAATATCGATAACAAAATCGATAAAAAAACCGATAAAAATATCGATAACAAAACCGATAAAAATATCGATAACAAAATCGATAAAAAATATCGATAACAAAATCGATCAAAATATCGATAACAAAAGCAACAAAGTATCGATTACCCAAAAATCTAAAAACCTGAAATAGTTCCGAGATTGAGTCTCTGTGCCTCTATCTAT
>NW_023458561.1:24552469-24553728 GCF_013731165.1 Rhagoletis pomonella
TTTTTTCCCATAATTTGGCTTTTATTAGAGATCTAAATATTTTGGTACCGAGTATCGAAAGTATTGGATACTTTTAAAATCGGTACCGAGTATCGATCAATACTTGAAAATATCGACTATGCACATCACTAACAGTCACGGAGGCTGCGCGCTGACATGGCTGCGGCATACTCGACCATCCGACGCACAATCGTTAATTTGTTAGCAAATTGTGTAGGTACGTACGTATCTGTCCGATTGCAACTCGAGATTTCCATTGTTTTGCCAATTCGGTTTCTGTCGTTTTGCCAATTCGGTTTCTGTCGTAAAAACAACGGTAAACATTGCCTTATTTTGGGGTCAATTTTGAGCCTTTAAAGTGCTCTAGCAACTTATGGTTGGTAGATATAACATTTATTTTCGGTATATAGATTCCTTGGAGCAGTAGAAAAATTATCGTGTACAAATTTTATACAAATTCAACAAATATTGAGCATTTTAAGGCAAAAAATTGTTGAAAAAATTAGCAAATTTTTTTCTTTACAAACTTACTCGAAAACCGCTCAAATGATTTTGTTTCTGTTTTTTTTAATCAAAAATTCAAGGATTTTTCCTTTCGTTTGGTATATGGGAAGTATTAGTTGATATCTTCTATATGTGTTTGTTTTATTCAAATATATGGGCATAAATGATTTTCCATACAAAATCACTTCGTCATCATTTTGCAAACACGTGCATGCATTGGAAGTGTGGGAAGGAGACAAAAAGTATGTATGTGTATGTAATCCGGCTTTTGTTAAACAGATGGCGCGCTATTTATAACCTAATCGCAGCGTATGCCCATATGTAAATACATATACACGTACATATGTTGATTACAGTTAATGTGGATCTGTTTCCATTTTTTAGTAATCTATGTATGTGTATACGTACATACATATATGAACACATGTATGCATAATACGCGAAGACTTTTTGAAGTGAAACAACTCTTAGAAAAAGACCAATCCAAGAATAAAAGTAAAGGTGAATACGTACATAGATAAAGAAAAGGATAAAAGCAAAGGTAAAAATACACAAAAACAAAGTTGCGTAAAGGCAAAAGTGAAGGCCAAGGTAAATTTAAAGACTTTACTTATATAAGTGCAAAGGTGAAGGGGGAATATGTATATGAATAATATGATAAACATAAAAATAAAAACAAAGATAAATATAAAGAAAAAGATGAGGATGTGGATGAGGATACCGATAAAAGTATAGATGAAGATAGAGGAAGAAAG